>NW_024507879.1:0-496836 GCF_017590055.1 Onychostruthus taczanowskii | reverse complement strand
CCCTTCCCAAAAATTTAAGTTTTTTTTTTTTTTTTTTTTTTTTTTTTTTTTTTTTTTTTTTTTTTTGAGTGAATGTATTTTTGTACACAGTGTAACAGAATTCTTCACAGTCCTTCCAAGACAGATCAACGTGTAATAGTTCCGGTCTGACAAGCAGTAACACATGGCCAATAGATCAATCTTTATTGTTTGTACCTGAGAAGTTCTGCTACAAAATAGGAATGTTTAGGAATGTTTGTTTCCTCTTGGGAAGGAAGGGCAGACAGCAGATTTCCAGACAAACAGGAAACTGTTGCTCAAACCTTAGGTCTGTGATCTCTCCTCATTACAGAGTATCCTCTCTTTTGGCTTTTCCAAGACTCCTCTGGCTGGCTGTGCAGGCAAGAGCCCAGCTACAGTAGCACAACATTGAGAAGACAGAAATGATGGTATTTAGATAGGGAGGGGTGCTTCAAAAGCACTTCCATGACATCTCCATCTGTACAGGACACCTGCAAGAGAATCAGGATGAGCTGGAGTCCTGGACTCCAGCTGGACTCTTTGAGGCTATTGGATGTCCGTCCAAACAGGAAGATCTGTACAAACAGAAAATCCACTCAACACCTCAATAGCCACACTTGCCTACAGCACCTGGTCACAGTAAACTATCTCTTTGTGAGCTGCAGCCTCAAAGTCGACGGATTAATACTTTGGAATAAAGCCACAGTTGACTGAAGTAGTCCAATTATTACGAGAAGCAGCAGCCCATCTGCTCACTAGCAGGGGCCATGGAAACACATCCCTTTGCATACCTCACTGCTCCCAGGGAAATCAACAGCTCTGGCCTCAGCATCAGAGCACCACAACCTGCTGGAGTGCTTGGCACAGGAAAGAGCACAGCCAATGGCAGCAAGCTCACTGCAGCATTGCCACAAAACTAAAAGGTGCCCCTTGGAGAAGAATAATTTTTTCATTTCCATTCCAGGCAGAAAGGTCCCTGCTAGAGCAGCACAGCTCCTACAGAGGCAGAGGACCTGGAGTGAGGGCAGGAGCTGTTTACCCCATTGTGCAGGCTGCCAGTTGCAGCTCATGCAGCTTTCCACAGCTCACCAGATTCAAGAGAGGAGGGAGTTCATTGCTGTATACAGAGGGCCTTCCAAGCACAGCTATCCAGGGGAACCTGAACTGTGACTGAGTCCACAGGCCACTGGGCTTTAGAGAAAGGCAGTGCAATAATCCTACATCTACAAATGAGAAAGAGATGGCTCAAATGAGGCAGGCAGCTCAGAACAGCACCGCTGCTCTCGTCAGCCAAACACTCCAGTTATGTAAAAGGCTACAGCACAAATATAATTCTGATTTTAATCTGTGTACAGTAGGAGAGTTTGGTTTTTGTCAGCCACTGCTGTCATGTATCACTGACAACATTACTCTGCTGTCTTGGTCAGTCCAAAGGTCCTGCAGCTCAGCACACAATTTCTGACAATGATGGTTTAGGAGAAGAATATCAACCACTGCAAGACTATTTCATCTCTCCTTCAGCAAACCCTTCAAACAACCTGAGCCAGATGTGCTATCTTCACATTTTACAGCCTCTTACAGGACTTCCTTTCATGAACTTGCCTTTATAATAATGTATTTAATCCAGCTACACTTTTGATGTCCACAACATTTCTGAGCAACAAATCACACAGTTTAATAATGAGTCTGGGAAAAAAAAGACTACTTCTGTTTTAAAACCCTGTTCCGAGTATTATCCCCACTACAAAAAGCATTTACTAATCCTTCCCTTCTATTTTCTAATTATTATTTTACAGACTCTCTATTTCATACCAATACAGTTTTCTCTCCTCTAAGATGAAGACTCATCTTTGTCATTCCTTGTATGGAACAGCTTCAAAAATGCAATAAGCCTTGTTGGGCTCCTCATCTATCTTTCTGAGGGGAGAGAGGCGCCAGAACTGCATCTGAGATGTGGATTCTGAGCACTGGAGTGATGCAGTCACACAATTAACCAAAACTACCTGGAAGTAATAACTACCACTTCAGCGCCCTTCATGTTACATGTACAGATCAGCAATGGCTTCTACAGTGTACAGTAATTTCCATTTTCAACACTTCATTTATCATTTGATCCCTTAACCACCTGATATTTAGAGATTCTGCTATACCTCTTCACAGCCACTTTAACTTTTATTACCACAAACAATGCTGACTTAAGCAAATACCTCCTCATTCCTGACACACTTGCCTGAGACCATGAGTAGGTGATGAGATCTCCCTGGGACATGCCAGTGATCTCCGTCCTCAGTGAAAATTAACTATTTAGTCCCTCTTTTTTGTTGTTTTATATTTTTTATCAGACTTCAAGTCATGTTTTCTTTGTATCCTTTGACATTTTTGTTCTTGTAATGGCACTCAGCAAAGAGACCTCATTTCAACTTTGTGGAAGTCCACACAGTTCCACACCTTAAGGCATTTTCTAACATTTTGTGCATTTAGGCACCAGATTTTCTCTTAGATAATCTTGCATTAGACATATGTATAAGCTACAGGTTGAAAACACTGACTGTGGACATACTTTAAAGAAGACAGAAGTATTCGACCTAATTTTCATCAATTACAACACTGTAATATGATACATCTACTCAAGGTAGACAGAAAAAGAAATCAGCTACTTACCTGGTCACCTTGAGAGAAAATATAGCTATTTTAATTGAAAAATAATCTGTACTGCACCTTAATAATACCAGGGGTTGCAACTTTTTTTTTCAAAGAGGAGCATGACAGGCTTCCTTACTGTGACATGAATTTACCTATAATGTCAATTAAGACCTGATGAGGTTCTTGAACAGAAAATAATTTACTTCCTTGAATGCTCACAGCAAAACACTCTCTCCCTCAAGTAAGATCAGTTTGTCTTCATTTTTTCCCTTCCCTTACAACAAATACCCTTTAAAACCTCCCACAACAGGAAAGAAAACACAGTAATTAAATGGCAGCCATAGCTTCTAGGAGCTCTTGAGGCAGAACCTTCTTTCACAAAGAAGGAAAATTACACAGTAATACAGAAAAATATGGGAAAGAAATATCCTCAAACTCACTGGAAAAACAAAGTATTTTCCACTTAAAAAACAAGGGAGATGAAATAGACACAATCTCAAGAGAAAGCAAAAAACCTGCAGGAGCAAAATATGTAAGATCTGGCAGTCTTTGAACGAATATGAGTAGACAGTAAGACAAGATACTATCTAAAACACTCCCATGGCCAGTGTGAGCCAGTTTCTAGACACAGATAATAGAGCTGGAGTCTAACTCTGGCAACACTTCCATGCTTTGTCATGCCAACAGTATAATGGAAAAGGAAACACTGATGGGTGGAGCTGCACATGACTTGCCATGAGATCTGAATGGTGTTACAGGACCGTGAATGGCTTCTCAGTAGCTCTGCTTTGTAACCAGACTCAGTGTCATTTTGAACCATTCAGAGCCACAGTGTGCAGATGGAAATGGCTCTCACACCCCTCTTTACTTTACTTTGTGCCTCAGACACTGCTGTGCCATGGCGCAATGTCTATCCAGGGTGCTGCAAACAAACCAGTGAAATTCCCATGCAATGAAGTCCCCCTTCAGCTTTAGTTGTGTAAAAGCTATATTCCACTCTGCATGGCAGTCCCCACAGGCAGGCAAATTCTACTGAGCTGGGCTCTCAGTGCAGCCAAGTGAGGGCCCAGTAAAATGTTGTAGGTCCTTATTCAGCTATCGTGAGCGGTGTCCTCAAGTGTCCCTCGGAATTACAGGACAGTGCTTTCCCTAGACAAAAACTGCAGTCACTTTGACACTTGCTGCCAAGGTTGTAAAAGGCAGCAAGCAATTGCTGCTAAAATGCCCAGATCCTGAGAATTGTGTGGAGCAACAGTGCTGCTTAAAGCCATTGACTGTGTGCAACTTTCCTGATATTAGCCAAGATTACCAAGTCAGCTGGCAGATCCCAGCACATTTTTGATATTAAAGTGGTGGGAAACTACTTAAACACCCATGCATTCATTACGAAAACATCTTTTTTGGCATTTACTTCCAATTAACGCTTGTGCCTTAGCACAGCCAATTTTCCTCATTATATTCAAACGTTATGGTTGTGTGAACGACCAAACATGATTATGGAAATGTTGGCTCCCATTCCAAAATGGAGGCTGTCAATTGGAAATATTTGGAAATCTATCAGGAGTTTAAGCACATTTTAAGAGGCCATCTGTGTACAAGAGGCAATCACACCAACAGCGCTCTCGTGCTGGGCATGGCAGCAGAGGTGCAGTTGGTGACACTGGGCTGCAATCAGAGCATCTCCTTCAGCTGTGCTGTGCCACTGCCAGGCCACACTGTGCAGGCAGCAAAGACACCAACAGCCAGGGACAACTGCAAACTGAAAGCTAAATCATGAGGCTGCATCACCATCAGCTGCATATCAAGAAGGGAGCAATTTGCTTTCAGAAGCCAAAAGGCTAAATACAAGACCTGTTATCAAAGAGCGTTCACAGTACAAAACCAAAAGCTTTCCTGGCACTGGCACAACTGGAATCACAGCCATGTCTATCATCCAAGTGGTTTGCTTTAGAAATGAATTCCATAAATTTTCAAACAGCTGCACAGGACTTAGTTTCAAAATCTATTAAGGTAAATAAAGCATGAACCCTGCCTGTCTCCTTATCTAGTTGGACTTCACTGTTTTAAGCTAGCTACTGGATTTATTTGTACTGCTGGATTTGATTTTTAGCGTGAGGGAATTATTCCCATTAAACATGTGGGTTACAAACCTTTCACTGTAAGAGACAGAAGGCTGGGTTCAAAGCTTTCTGATAGGTTTTAGGCAGCATTCCTCTCGGCTCACCAGCAGCATCCTTGCAGCCACTCTCCCAGCTAACTGCCATGGGCTGAGCTGCCCACGGGGTCCTGGGGCGTTTGGGAACAGAGCTCCCCGCGCCCGGAGCGTTTGGGAACAGAGCTCCCCCCGCCCGGAGCGTTTGGGAACAGAGCTCCCCGCGCCCGGAGCGTTTGGGAACAGAGCTCCCCCTGCCCGGAGCGTTTGGGAACAGAGCTCCCCCTGCCCGGAGCGTTTGGGAACAGAGCTCCCCGTGCCCGGAGCAGCTGTGACTGCAGCACGGGAGCGCTTCCCACGAGGCTGCTGGCTGCAGGGGACCCGCACCTCGCTATTCCAGCAGCCTTGCTACTCCAGCCACAGTAATTCATACCTGGAATTAAGCAGCACTAGGTAATCTTGAGATCTGAGCATCTGGGTTTTTTCTTATGGGATTTGTTCCATGCTCAGCCTCTGACAGAAGGAATGCTGCCTGTAAGGGTGTGAACAACAGGAACAAGAGAAAAACAAACAGGGAGAAAGCAAACCTATTTTAAGTTTGTTGAGTGCTTTTTTTGGTGACTTTTAAAATTACTATTATGGTTTATTTATTTATTTATTTTTAATTTATTATTTCTTTATTATTTTATTTTTTTAATTTTTTATTATTTTTAAAATTATTTGTTATTTGTGACTATCTTCAAAGTCTGCCTGTTTACAACACACAACAGCATTAGCTTGCAAAAAATAGTACCTGAAATCTGACTCTAAACAGTTAGATTTGTGACTATCAGACAATGAAAAATCCAACCGCTCAAATTTTAAAGCTATTTTTACAATATTGAAAATTGCAACTATTTTTAACACTCATTTCAAACAGATCAAGTATTTCCATTTCCAAATGTGCAAATAAAGCAGTCAAAACCAAAGCTAAAATCCAAGAAATATTCACAGGGCATGTTATGGGGTCTCAGTGCAGCCAGTTTGGTACCCAATGGTTGATACTTTTCATGATTTCCCAATAATTTTACATTCATAACTTAGTTTCAAATTTTAATGTCTGTGAGACCAGACATTTTTCTGAAATGCCTAAAGAAAGCATAAAAAAAATTAAGTTCAAAAGAACTGACATAGGAAATCAGACTGTTTGTATATCCAAACAAACTGTAAGACTTGAAACACATGAGGGGAACAGAGGGATTCCTTCCAGATGTTCATTGAGCAGATATTAATTTAGAAACATGTATACAGCTGTATGTGACTGTACATGCCCTAGCCAGCTGCTTCACACTTAACAAAAAAAAGCAAACACAAAATTCCAGTGTGGTCTAAGAAAGATGGGTAGAAACAAGCAAGAGACAGATGTATAAACACAGAGGCCATGTTTGTAAGAACTCATTAATGCCAAATTAGATTGAGGAACACGAGAAGGTCTGTGTCAGCAACAACAGTGAGACTTTTGAATCCAACTGGTTTCTTTCCACTAACAAACTCTTACTGAACCAACCACCAGGCTATTCTCAGGTATTTTTGGTTGATTGAGCACCAGAAATTATTTTTGAATGGGACAGTGACTGATTATGAGCGACAGATGTTCAACCCTGTGTGTTAAAATACGTGTCCCTGTAAGCTGTTTCCTGATGTATGACCCACAGTCCTTTTAGGCAAGCAGGAGGGCACACAGGTGGCAAACCTCGCCAGTAATCCCAGACTGAACTGTATTTTAATGAGCCGTGTTCTGCAGGATTTTATTATTTCTCATCAAGATCAAAGTTACTTCTTCTGAAAATAGAAAATTGGTGCTTTCTGTCTGACAGTACAAACCTCCTGTTACCGACAATGACTTTGGGACTCTGGAATTAACCCCTCTTCCGTGGTTTACTTCCAGGAGAGTGACCCTCAATACAAATATGCAGGCAATAAGCTCTACTCAGCACAAGTACTGTTCTGTGCTGCTCTATCACATCAGGTAGGCATACCCAGAATCACACAGCTGATGCAATCTGAAGGGTTTTGCAAAGAAGCTGTTTAACAGCACAACATACTTAAGAGAAAACAGGAGAGCCACTTGCTGAGGTGCTCTTCTGTGTAACAGGCAGATAACCGAAGACACTGTGAAAGTCAAGAACATATCAAACACATCAGGTGTGTGAAGAGGTCTGCCTGGGATTCTTCAGCCCCGCTTCTGCCATAAAAATTAGCATTGTTTTGTGGAAAGTGAATCTAGCAGATATATGCTTTTGGCCTGCAAAGCAACTGCTAGAAACAGGGGGCAAAAGTTTGCTGCTTTGGCCAGTCTGTACTCCAGTAAGGAAACAAGCAGCAGCCCACTAGCCAGCACTGACAGGATGAATTGAGAAAGGCTGCCCATCCGATTGGGAAACTAAAAACTCCAAAGTGCGAAGAATATCCTGCACTGCTCAACAGATGCAACAACAGCAGCTCCCAGGGGGCTGATGCTGTCAGCACAATGCCCAGCAGCCAACACCTCCAGGCCAGCAGCCCCTCTTGGGTGGAGGGAGGGTTCTGACCCCAGCTGGAAATGTGCTCATGAGAAATTCTCCCCACAAGAGGTAACTACACTCTCAGGTCAGGAACCTTAGTTACAAGTTGCAGCCTACAGTGCTGGATAATTCACCTCCCAGGAACAGAGCCAGCTTTGTGCAAAGTTGCTGCAACAGAGAAGAATGCTGATGGGTGCAGAAAAGCTCTCTGGGGAAGTCAAAAGGATTTATATAAAATATAGGATGGAAGATAGAAATAATCAAATAGGAAACAGCAAAGAAAAGCAACAGTTCTACATAAAAGAAATAGCTCTACAGAGATTGAATATAACTTATGCATGTTTTTCTGCAGCCATGTAAGCAGTAAGATGGGGAACCTGCTTGCCTGCCTTGCTGCCCTACACACTTTGAACTGACAACATGAAAGATGGAGATAATAAACATAGAGGATGCCTAGTGGAAAAGAAAACAATCAGAGCCACCGGAACATGAAAATCAAGGAATATATCAAAGGTGCAGTAAGCTGTACCAAGCAGTAAGTAGAATCATGTGTTAAAGAGTACTTTAAAACTAACTGGCCAAGCCCTCTAATCAGTCTAATAAGCTGTGGTCCCATGAAACTGATATTCTGGGCAAGAAGAAGAAAAATACCATTACTGTCATATTTCAACTGTGCTGGTGTGCTCTCACTGCCCGTGTGCTGTCACCAGGCTGTGCCTGCTCCTGGGGCTCTGCCCCTGACAGCACTGGGAACAGCAGCTTCCAGACTGTTCCAGACAGAAACATCCATTTTAACCCCTTCAGCTGAAAAGCCTCAAGCTGCCTATTCTGAAAAATCCTAATGGAAATTGCATGAAATATAGTGGGCCCTGAAAGGAGAATGGTGCTTCCCAGTGCCACTGCTGGGAAAGCAGGAACTGCCGGTACTGCCCCAGCTCATGTGGAGGCTTGACTGCACACAGAAGCCTCACTGGAGACATGCAGAACTGGGGCAAAGCTCTGTTATCCTCCACTGAAATTTCGTGAAAAATTATCCACAGCAATAGGGTGAGTCCCTCACAAAAGATAATGTGAGAAACAACCGCTCACTTTTTAAAATCTTAAAGGTTTATTAAACCTTAACAAAAAAATACAAGAAAAGGATTAAATAAGGAAAAATTGCCAGGATGGAAGCTCCCCCTGTGGCTGCCAGCCACATGGCTCATCTACAAAATGGATGCTCTGCCTTTCATATCCTTCGCCCCCCTGAAAGTTTTGTCAGTGAACTCTTTTTCTGCCATCCACTGATGGACATTACTTTTTACATCTTGATTGGAGGTCAGGTGTTCTGCAGCTCCCCCTGGTACCAGTCCAGCCTCCTCTAAATATCTTGACTACAAAGGTGGGAAGGGAAAGAGGACCATGGAATGACACAATAACATTACTATACATCTATATAATATCTATCTCTTAATTGTGAGACCCAACTATTACATTACTTATCTAGAACAGTAATATATTTTCTATTATGAATATAATAGGACAAAACCCCCAAAACATCTAGTTCATATGAAAAATGTTAAAAGACTTTAAATACTGAGTATAGGACAGCAAAATTAACTAAGTTCAGTTCTCTTTCAAAAATAATTTTTATCCTCCATAAAAAAGAGCTACATTCCCCTCTGAGTTTTCCTTGAAACACTCTATGTGAAAACAAAATAAAAAATATTATTTTCCAACATTCTGAGAGCCAGTAGAGTGGGATCTCTCTACTGCTATTCGTAGATGTATCCTAAGTATTCAGATAATTTATTTTTACCATGCTCCTTGATCCTCAAATGTTACTAAATTTTAGAAAATATGCTGAGAATTTAAATCAGATGTGTCCCAGTCAACATTTCACACACCTTATGGAATTTGCTTGCCTGAAGCTCTGCTCATGCAAGTCCATCAGTGGGTCTCCAACCCACTCACCAAAACAAAGCTGCAGAAAAACTGAAATACTCAGGAGCTGTTATCAGGAAATTTGCTTTCCAAGACTACTCAGAAGATACTGATGAACAATGAATAAAATTACATCTATTCCAAGGAGATTTTGATGCAGTTCTCTATCTGTATGAAATGACAGCAGAAAACCGGAATTCAAGAATTCCTATATTGGTAAAGGAAATAGATAAGGAAGTACCTAGCCTACAAACTATGACGAGACACTAAATTTGTAGCATGTTTTTTTTCCACTCCACACATCAGGCCCATGAACATTTGTTTCACACTAGCAGATTCTATGAAACACATTCACATTTAAAATAGCATAAACCCCTGTATCTGGTTCTTCCTGCTACTCATACCACTTATGTTTTTACTGATATATAGTAAAAATCAGGTAAATATTATTTTTATTTGGCAGTGGCTGGGAAGATGCTTAGTGAACATAGCAACAAAAAAAAATTAAATAAAAACACAGAAGTAACTTTAAGAAATATAAGCTCTTCAGATTATTATAGTGTTTCATCATTTTAGCATTAATATAGGTATGTTCCATCTCATTTCTTCAAGTTTGAAAATAGCAAGGTTAATTACGTGAAGAACTGTAACAAAGTAATTAGATTATCATGTAATTATTTTTAGGGGAAATAAAATATTTATAAAAATCCCAGAGGCTAAGAAAGGCCTCAGGAGATGGGAGTGGAGCTGTTAGGAGGCCTTAACTATTACGTCCATTTATTTGTGTCCAGCTGTGCTCATTGAACAATAGTTAAAAAGGAAAATTGCCTACAAAATATTTACTGGGTATGGAAATCAATACTCCTCCCTACCAGGAAGCTGGCAGCCTGTTAGCCACAAACCAGAAGATTCAAGGTATCCTGGACAGAGTAGTGATGGGAAGAGAGTTTCTGTGTTTAATGAGCTATTTTAGCACCCCAAGCAGTGCACCTGTAACAGTCATGGGAATTATCCAGCAGCAGGGAGGGGAGGAAGTGCTGTGGTCTACAGCTGCCAGAAAGAAACTAAGAATTCTCCAGTTTTGCCTAAAAATGATGAAGTGTGAAGACTGCAGACACCAACCTGGAAAGGAAATTAAAGGAAGGTCCTACTAGGATTTCAGTTATTTGAGTGCAGCATCTGGCACCTACAACAGAGAGTGCCCCAATTCCAGCTCTGAGGCCCTGGGTGTGTGCCACACACAGCAGCTGTGCTCGCAGCACTCTACAAAAGCTTTACCTCGGCATCCTCTGGACTCCTCACCACACTTCAGAACTGCTTTAGTTTTCAAATAACCCTTACTTCTGTGACATCCCATTTGGGAGCTGGAGTTTGAAGTGGAGTTAGCCCTGACATGGAATTTCTACAGCCTGGTAGAAAGAAGTCAGCACAAATCGCAGCTGGCCACAGGTCTCGCTCACATGCAGCTTACACTAAGTCCTGCAGCAGCACTAAACTACACAACCTCACATGGCATTTTGTCCAATATATTCGGCACCTGAAATAACACATCTCTAGGCTGTATATCAGCAGTTCAAGAGCCCGGCTGCTGTAGTCCCCTGAAGGCTGCTTTATCCTGGGGAAACAAGCCTTGCAACATGCTATCCACAGCACTCCTTGCGCCTTCCAAGAGGGACAGAGTGGTAAGGACAGACACTTCTCACTGAAATACTGTGCTTCAGTTGATTTAAAGTGTTTTATGCGACAATCCAGTCTGACTGAAGCAGGTAATTAATTTAAGCTATTCATGATGTCACTTGAATCTGAGCTCTGAATGTAGGACTTTTACCTGTCTCAAGCTTGTCCAAGCCTGGAGCACCCATTTTAGGCACTCGTGCTTTCAAAGAGTTTGCAGGGGAAAATAAAAGCTCTAAACTTTGCTGATCAGTGTGATATGTGTGCCTCGTTCACTCAGTGACAGCAATCAGGTTCTTTGTGGGAATTCTTAAGCATTAGGCCTCTTTTGTTTTTTCCCAATTCTCTTATGAGGAAGAAGTGCTTTGGAGAAAAGCATTTGGACATCCTGACTGCTGCAGTCCCAGTAAAGTTTAATTCAATGCTATACTGTTAACACTCTTGGCATGAACAAAGGAAAGTACACAGCTACAGCTAAATACACTGTTTGGATGCTGTGAAAGGAAAGTTTCAGCCTCGGAAAATAGAAAGGCCGATCTCAGAGGCCCTAAAAGATGTAAGAGCCACTGTCCTGGGTTGATTATATGATGCTTTTATCCCCAATCGTCTTGTTCTGTTTATACTGAATAATAAGTTTTACACCTTTAAGCCCTGCTCCAGGGAATGAAGGAGGGAGGGAAGAAGCGCGCAGTTTGTTTTCAGACTGCACTCACTCCTCCACATTCCTGCTCCTGGACTGTGTTGTCTGCGGATGGACAGACAGCAGGACAGAGCTCTCCTTTGCTTTTAGTTACTTTTAGCTAGCTGAGGCAAAGTTCCCTGGACTGTGTTTTTTCTTTTTCTTGGAGCTGTTTGAACCGGCTCTGGACTGAACACTCAGCAGAGCAGCGGCAGCTCCGCCTGTGGCCACCAGGCCGGGCCTGGGCCGCGGCGTTTGCAGCACCAGAGGGACTGATCAGAGACTGATCAGAGACTGATCAGAGACTGAGGGAGCCGAGCTGCAGCCCAAGGAGGAGACATTTCTGGGTTTGTCATCTCTTTTTGGAGCAGCAAGAGGTTTTATTATTTAATATTGTTGGGGTTCTATTGTTTAATAAACGGGTTTCTTTCTACTTTTCTCCAAGGAGGTATTTTCTCCCGAAACGGTTGAGGGAAGGGGCCAATAGAATCTGCTTTTCTAGAGGAGCCCCTCTGGGGGTTATCTCCCAAATTTGCCCTGAACCAGGACAGCCACTCCGGAGGGAGTTATGAGTTAATGACAGTTCTGACAGTTCTTAAGAGATCACCTGAAATGCCAGAATTTTTGTCTGTTGCCAACCGTATCCTACTGGATGAATTTACTGAAGCTTAAGAGTTTTTCTACAGAATTAGCTAGAAATAATGACAACTGGGATAGCAATGCAACCTGGGCTTTTCCAAATGAAAGCACTGAATATGAAGAAACACTTTTTGCCTCATGAGGCTATAAAAAGTAGTGGAAAACCCAAATCTAGAAGTGTTTACAAACTGGTAATGGATGATAGTGGCAATACCCACCTAAGTAGTAAACAACTGCTTCCAGACAAAAAGAGATCAACTCCCAGACAAAAAGAGGGGCACATGTACAAGTAGGTGTGCTTTTATCTGAGGACTAAGGGAAGGGGTGTATGGCTATGCAAACCAAAGTACAACACAAAAGCAGTACAATTTATGTATCCTGTAGTAACAGTAATAACACCTGTGTCAATGGCTGATTTTTAGCTAGTGTAGCTAAACTACTTCTATCACTCTCAGTTAGGAAAATCCTGCAAGTATTCTTAAATTGCCTGACCATTAATCCCGCCTTCACTGCTGGGTTAAAACATCACAAATAACAACCCTGAGCAGAACTTTTTCATCCGAAGTTCTTAACACTGTAATTTCCATTTTACAAATAGAAGAAACAGAGGAGTTATTTGCCTATTCCTGTTTAATGAGCCAGGAATCAGCTCATTCCTAAAAGCCTTTAAGACACTCCCCAGCTGAGCATCGGGTCAGGATGCAGCTGAGGCAGACTCAAAGGAAGGTGCCATGCCCTGAAAGAAGATTGTTCCCTTCTGCTGCCCTGGCCAGCGAGTACAGGCACAGAGCACAGCAGAGCAGCAGCCACAGCCCCACACTGCTGCATTCTGCCTTCAGAAGCCTCTGCAGTTTGCCTGCTCTTCCCTCAGCTGTTGAGCCTTGCAGGATGTGTAACAAAGCACTGCAAGGGATGAAGGCCAGCACAGAGGGAAGCCTTGCAGAGATGGTTTCCCTGAGAGAAGAAAGCCAACCACCACCAGCTGCATAGGTTCCACTGTGCATACCTTTTTTTCTGTTTGACAGGATAGCGTAGAGATTAAGAAGAAATTACCCTAACTCTGCTATTTCTTATAATTCCACTGCTATGCTTATACAATCTCTAAAACCGTTCAAATTTCTATAAAGATGATGTGGTTTATGACTAAATGTTTTATATTTTGAGCCTGGTAAATTATTATTATTAGATGACATTCAAGTTTGGACTGTCTTTTTCTGAGTGTGATTGCTCTCATTCACCAGCATGTTCACACTAATTTATTTTTACTGGATAACTGAATTACTAATTTCTAAGATGAATAGGATGTGCCACAGCCCCTACCATGCTAGAGAGACAGAGAAGGACAATGCAGAGCATGAGGACATGCTACTATTATAAAAGCAAATACCATTTGCAGACACTAAATTAGGTTTTAAAAAGATACATTAAGTGTTAGAGAAAGCAGATTTGGCAGTGTTTATTGTGTATTACTTTGATATCACAAGAAGAGTGGCTAATGCTAAGCAGAGTATTTGGCAGCTACTAAGCCTTGAGGTCATTATGGAATTTCTTGGCACAACTGGATTATTTATGTGACGAAATTTCACTAAGACAGTTTTTTTCTCCAAAATTCATCATCATGTCACTCAGGAAAAAAAAATGCTGACATTAAATAGTGTTCAGATAACATTAAAAAATTCATTGCTACAGTGACAAACGCATTCCTTGTAGGAACATGAAATACAACAATATTGTTCAATCTCTGATTTGCCAATATCAGCTGTCTGATGAATATTCTACATAGAAGGAAGCAAACTAAAAAAAAAAAAAAAAACTGTCTGATAAAAATTCTACAAAAAAGAAAAAAAAATAAAAAAAAAAAAAAAAAAAAAAACCAAGCAATTAGTAGTTAAGCTCTAATTGTATAAATAAGGCTAATTATACAGATGGGAAATCTTTTCAGTTCAGAAAATCAGATGCTAAACATTCCTCCCATTGACAGAAAAAGCCTTCACACAAGCAAACAAGTGCATGAAAACCAGCGAGCTAATCATGCTGATCCTTCTATAAAGAACCGCCTTGCTCTGCAAAGGAAAATAAAAAACTTAATTCTGTTTCTGTACTGGAGACCCACACAGATGCTACTACACTGAGGGCCTGTGCTTTGCAATGAAGGACATGGCAGAAGCAGAAAATAAATTGCAAATTGCTTTTGTACTCAGGATGTTGCAGGCAGAGGCAGCAAAAACAACCAGATGATGCTTCAGGTCATGCTGGCTGCACAGAACAGACTTCAGGAAGACTGGGCAAGTTACTTATTCTGAAGGCCCGAAAATCGCAGAATGCTAGAATGGTTTGGCTTCACTTCAAAAAGACCTTGAAGCTCATTTAGTTTCAATCCCCCTGCCATGGGCAAGGATACCTTCCACTATCCCAGGCTGCTCCAAGCCCCATCCAGCCTGGCCCTGAAAACTTCAGGGATGGGGCAGCCCCAGCTTCTCCGGGCAACCTACGCCAGGGCCTCAGCACTCTCACAGGGGAAGAATTTCTTTCTGTTATCTAACCTAAACCTGCCCTCTTTCAGTCTGAAGTCATTGCTCCTTGTCCTATCACTACATGTCCTTGTAAAAAATCCCTCTCCAGCTCTCTGTCTTGTAGGCCCCTTTTGGTACTGCAAGGCTGATGAAGTAAAAGTAAATGCAAGTTCCATTATACACAGGACCTGGGTCACAGGCAGGGCTCAGCCCTGAGCTCTCAGTGACTGCTCTCAAAAGCAATTCCCCCACAGCACCATCCCCAGGCAGCCAGCCTACACCTTGAGTACTACCATGGAACTCCAGCATGCAGCCGAGAGAAAACCTGGCATCCTACAAGAGCCAGGGCCCTGCCCCTACCTGAGGCACACCTAGCAGCGAGCTGAGACCCCACGGCACTGACACAAAAACATGGGAGTCTAGTTTCAACCTAAGAGACCAATGAAGGGACTAAAATTAAACAGTACTTTCTGCAGCATCACATCTAACATGTACTTTTCATTTGCTAACCTGACTTGTGCATGTGTATATGAACTTTAACATTCACTTTATTTCATTGCCTGTGACACCAGAGCTGCATGAGTGCACAGGAAATACTGGATAATTAGAGAAAGAGTTTAATGAAATACTATTCAACTACAAAAATTTTATTCAATATAAAAAATAATATTATTTCAATAATTACATTTGATTTCCACAAAAATGCTACCAAAACATGTAATACTTTAAAACCTCTTTCATGATACTTGCATTCTAAGTGCTAAGTGCAGGATACAGCTAGTATTTCTGTTCCATGTAATAAACTAGAAATGTTGGTAACATTCTCATAAGAGCATTGAAAAAAATTGTATTACTTGAATACTACATTTCTAGTATTTGCATTTAAGAAGAGAAGCAGACCATATCTCAGTACTGAGGGAACCTCTTTGCTTTGAAAATTCCAATTCCAAAATTCCACCAAGTTTCAAGGCTGGTTTCAGCTCGTACCTTCCGACTCTGGCAGCAGTGCTGTAAGGCAGTACGAATGCCATCGGATTTCTAAGGAGGACCACCAGCTGCAGGAATTCCTGAGGGCTGTGACTGAGCTGTGGCAAGCAGGGGCTGCCACAGGAGGTTTGCAGAGGTACACTGCAACTCAGACTTCCAGCATGGAAAACAGTAAGAGCTCTTATAAAGAGACAGCATGTGTACAGTCCAGTCAGTGGCAAAATTCTGTTCTCATCAGTCAGCAAATGAACAGAGTGCACACTTTGTACCCTGATTTTCTAGATTTCAGCAGCACATTGTCCCAGGCATGCTCTATGTGGACCAAGTGTTTCTACACACATGGAGCTTCACCAGCTGGACTGAGGCAGACAAGAACCGGTGTGTTTGTTTTCCATAACGCTATTTCCTTGTCCACAGTCTGACTGATGGACCAGACAGATTCCACAGGATGCATCAAGCCTTGAAAATTGCTTTGAAAATGGACAGCTACTCCTGGATGCTTGTCTGACAATATAAACATGTACCAAAAATGACACAGAGAAGTGTCTGAGAGCATGAATCTGTGAAAGCAGCAACATTCTGTCTCAGAGTGCCAGCGAGCACAGCTGCTCCCAGTGTGTCATCTGGCAAATTCTCCTTTCCTACTGCACTATGTGCATCAGGAGGAAACCAGAACTATAATCCTCCATCCTCGTTCCTTCTCACTATACATTTCATGTCCCCTTTTCCTTCCCTAAGCAATTGCAGGACTTGTTGTACGTCCGTCAGGTGTTGGTAACTCATAACAAAGAAAAAAGTATTGTTTGCAGATGCCAAACAACCTATCTTTTTTTCCCTAAGCCTGAAACACTCTGGTGAGATATCCTGAGGCTGCCCTTCAGCGACTGTCATGGCTTAACCTCAGCCAGCAGCTCAGCCCCCTACTGCCCCTGGTGGGATGGGGGAGAAAATTGCAAGAGTAACAGTGAGAAAACTCAGGGCTGAGATAGAGACAGTTTAATAAGTAAGGAAACAGCTGCACATGCAGGAAAACAGAACAAGGAATTCATCCCCTACTGCCCGTGGACTGGCAGGTGTCTCAATGTCCTCCTTCCTTCTCCTTCCCCCAGCTCTGTGTGCTGAGCATGGCCCCACATGGGCTGGGATCTCCTTTGGATCCCTTGGGCTCAGCTGTCCTGGCTCTGTCCCCTCCCAGCCCCTCCCTGGTGGGGTCGGGTGAGGGCCAGAGGAGGCCTTGGCTCTGTGTGAGCTCTGCTCAGCCATGCCCAAAGCATCCCTGTGCTACCAGCACTGCTTCCAGCACAAATCCAAAGCACAGCCCATAATAACTACTGTGAAGAAAACTAACTCTAGACCAGTGTGACCACAAATGACCAAACTGTTACTGCTCTCTCTGTACAGACTCATCCCATTGGTTATGGAGCTGAGAACAAGGAATTCATCCCCTACTGCCCATGGACTCACAGGTGTCTCAGTGTCCCCACTTCCTTCTCCTTCCCCCAGCTCTGTGTGCTGAGCATGGCCCCACATGGGCTGGGATCTCCTTTGGATCCCTTGGGCTCAGCTGTCCTGGCTCTGTCCCCTCCCAGCCCCTCCCTGGTGGGGTCGGGTGAGGGCCAGAGGAGGCCTTGGCTCTGTGTGAGCTTTGCTCAGCAATGCCCAAAACATCCCTGTGCTACCAGCACTGCTTCCAGCACAAATCCAAAGCACAGCCCATAATAACTACTGTGAAGAAAACTAACTCTAGACCAGTGTGACCACAAATGACCAAACTGTTACTGCTCTCTCTGTACAGACTCATCCCATTGGTTATGGAGCTGAAGAGAGTAATGGTAAAGGTTTATGTAGCACACAATAGTCAAGACTAATTTTGAAGATTTGATGTAGCAGCACTTTTTCAAATTACTTTACCCAAGCAATGCCTGAAAACTATAAACTACAAATCTAAACCAGCTTTAGAGCTCCTAAATCAGGTGAAAAGCATGGAAGACACTTCCTAACTCAAAATACTGATTCAATACAATTTGCACAGTGATTCAAGTAAGATCATCTACTTTTTTATTTTCCCTTTATACCACAGTTTCTCTCAGTGGCTCATCTAACCTTCCTATTATGCTTGATCCAGCATCAGTTGCTGTTCTACATTTGATGTAGAACAAACTTCAAACCCCTTAGACTTGCTCCAGCACACAATGGATGTTTTCGAAGAACTGGATCCCGTGCTGCATGTCAGATCAACCTGGTGTGTCAAGCTGTGTGTGCGCAGGAAAATCACGGAAGCAAAGCCTGCTTCCAGCTGCTCTTGTTGCTTTTCTGTGTTGGTTTGGTATGGGAAGAGAGGGCTGTGTTTTTAGTTACTGACACACATCTGCTGATTACATACAGAGCCTTGAACTTGTCTGTATTCTGCACCGCAGGACTGAGAGCAACAGCTTTGCTTGAATGCACTCAGAATTTAGCAGGTATACTGCAGAGGTGGCTAATGATTTCTTGCAACCTGCTGATGCTTCCTTAGCCTCACAATTAGCTCATCCAGCTGCTTTCAGAGAAAATGAGGGGATCCTTACTGGGCACCCTAGAGGAGCTGGCAGAATGTCTGTTCTGTTACGTACTGTCCTTGAGCACCTTAATTTATGGGGCTGGTTTAGCTCAGGGCTACTTAAGAGACACAGAGGAAACAACAGCTTTACCTGGGACTTTACAAGAACCCGTTTTCTCTCAGGACATTGTTTTCTATTGGTGACAATGACTTCCTCAGCCCAGCCTCTCTCTGCTACTTGTTTATGATGATAAATACTCACAAACCTGGCAACATGAAGAGACTGGCTTTTTATTAGATTGCAACCTGCATACATAAACTATACACTTATGCATCTTCTTCTATTGGCACCTCTGAGTGCACTTATTTTAACAGGTATGTAAACTCTTTCTTGATGACCAAGTAATTTAATGACCACAGGAAGGTATACAATACATTATTGGTGGGCAAAAAAAGCCCATCAAACAAAAAAACCTGGACATTTTCAGAGCATTTCGAAAGGAAAGATTTCTGCAGATGAGTTTTAATTGAATGTTTCTAAGAGCTTAACTGTCAGTGTAGGCTGTAGACAAGAGAAGTGAGAGATTTTCATGTAGCCAACATCTGATTTATTTACAACAAATAAAGGAACATTCAGCTGAAACCATCTTCCTTCTTTGGTAAACTTGGCAAACATTTTCAAGAAGGCTGGGATTTGGTTTGTTTGTGGTCTTTTTGGAATGGAAACATTTGAAAACTGTTTTGAAAAAAGAAATATCTAGTAGAAAGAGATGTTAGGGTGTCCTGGCAAGACACTAAGATCACATCTGAGAGAACAGCCTGGCAGAACCTTGACTGTGCCTCTCCTTTTCCCATGAGAACCCTACAGCCTGTAAGGTGAACCAGTTGCTGTGGGTTGTCAATTGCACACACACACAGACTTTGTCCACTCTACTACATCAGTACTGCATGGAACAGCTGAGCCAACTTCTAAAACCTGAATCTAATTATGCCACTGTTCTGGTCCCAGAAGGGAAAGGAAGGGAGGGGATTAAGTGAAGTTCAAGCACTCTTTAGTGAAAGGGTGTGTGTGCATGTGTGTAGATCTCAGCAGCACACAGCATACACAGGTTTGCCTTCACAACATGCTGCTGCACCCAGCACTTCCTCCTGAACATGCACCTGGGGCTGAGTCCTGCACATCAGTGCAAAGGACCTGGTCAAACACGCCTGTTCTCTTGCAAGGCAATCAGGAAGGCTGAGTCTGTCCTCAGCAATAAAAGTGGAAATAGCTATATGCTAATAGTCTGTTCTCCTTCCTTTATTCCTCAGATGAGTCCTCACAAGCTGAATCCCAGCACAATAACACTGGCAGGAGACAAATCTGTCTTGTGTGGTCTGGCAAAGGAGAAGAACAAATAATCTCTGCACCTGAAGGTGCAAAAGGCCTGGTAGTTCTGGCAAAGATGGCCACACAGGGCCCAGACACTCAGAAGCTGCTGTGCACAGCCCCATCACTCATCTGACATTGTCATGAGAAGAGAGAGAGAACTGTTGTGTGCTTTACAGCATAGAGCTGCATCAACATTGGCCATCTGTTTGGGTTGGATATTCCCCACTGGTTTACAGACAAGCTACTCCCTGGCAACATGTTCAGCAATTCAAGGAGTCCCATAAATGCTCTTCCTTTATTCTTTATGAGTCTGCTGAAGAGAGCAAGTAGCACCATTTCCTACCCCTAGCAAAAGCAAAGGGCCTGGGATGCTGATGGC
The DNA here is from genome assembly GCF_017590055.1 of Onychostruthus taczanowskii. Classification (NCBI taxonomy): domain Eukaryota; kingdom Metazoa; phylum Chordata; class Aves; order Passeriformes; family Passeridae; genus Onychostruthus; species Onychostruthus taczanowskii. The sequence continues at coordinate 476,793 of NW_024507879.1, read as the reverse complement.
AGTGGTCAAACATTTCTGGATTCAAGGTTCCTACAGAAGCTTTGCCATTCCTCAGTGTAAGCAAAAGCACATGGGATGGTTCACTGAGTCCCTGTAAGTTACAAATCCAACATCAAAACCTAAATGTAAAGGTATAGCACCTAGCATGGCACTTGTGAAGAAGGAAAATAACGCTGCTTCATTGATCTAAAATAGTTGCAGCTTTCTGTGAGTCTTCCACCCTCCTGTAACTCTTGTACTACTGCTACAGAACAATGGTGGGACCAGAATAAATCATGCTCTGTGCAGTATCTGTTCCACACAGCCAGTCAGTGCCTCTGTCTGTAGAATACATAGTAATAAACTACAGGGATTACCTAGCAGCAGTTTGGCTTGGAATTTGCTTAATCCACTGGACGTCCTGAACTTCATTCTGTTTCAAGATACGTTCTGTAACTTGCAGAGAACTTTTACAGCCTGTGGAGTTGAAGCCTAATTTTTGTTCTGAACCTGTATGGAATCTACAACAACAGCCTGAACAGTTGCCTAAACAGTGATATACAAATAGTATCAGTATCCATTTTCTGAGAGCAAAGATGTGAGCACTGCCTACAAGGTGAGTTTCCACGGTGGGTCTTCATGTTCACATGTAGCTCAAAATAGAGGAAAGATGGCTGGATTTCAGGCTCATTCTAACACCATGATCAAAAGGGGAGTGAGAGCTTATTTAAGGTCCTTCTCACTCAGTGAAACTGAACAGAATGTGCTGACTTCAGAATTTCAGTCGTCCAAAAGTTAAATTTCTTTCTTATACATCAGCTTCTTAGGCAGAAATAAGATGCTAAAAGAAGCCAGTGAAAACATCTCTTGAAAATTTTCACTGGAGACAGTAATAAAAAAGTTATAGCAAAGACTAACATTTTTTATTTCTAATGTTGCTTTAGAAAGATTTTTTTCTGTTTGGTAGATATGCACTGCAAAAGTCTCTAAAAGAAGTTCCATCCTCCTGATCTTTTGAAGCAGCTTCTGATACCACACTTGAGAAGTGGATGAGGATATAAAAAGTGCATTTGATCAGCACTGCAACTGCTGCTATGACCTTATTTGATCAGAGAGTCTCTAGTGGTTTAAACTTCCTACAACATCCACAAAGAGATTTCTGAAGTAGTGACATACTCCATATCGTAACAAACATATCAAAAGAATTTGGTGGGGAAAAGAGTTAATGAGAAAGAGATACAATCACAGTATTGCCAAATTAGTAAAGCATATTTCAAGGCAATTTACTAAAGATGGAGATATGATATACATTCCATAGAATGATGGAATACCCTGGATGGGAAGGGACCCATCAAGATCCTTGAGTCCAGCCCCTGGGCCTGCATAGGACACTCCAAAAATCCCACCCTGTGCCTGAGAGCGTTGTCCGAATCCTCCTTGAGCTCTGCCAGGCTTGGGGCTGTGAGCACAGCCCTGTGGAGCCTGTTCAGTGCCTGGCCACCCTCTGGGGGAAAAAACATCCTCCTGCTATCCAGCCTCAACCTCCCTGACACAGCTTCAAGGATGTTCCCTTGGTTCCTGTCACTTTTTCAAGTGTAGTTTATCAGGGGAAATAAAGGCTACTTCACCTTTCTTTGGAGGGAATAGGTGGCCTTGGCATTTTAAGTATCTTGATTACTTGTTTTTCCTTACATTTTAGAAAGTTTTTTGAATGGTCTATGATCACCCTGTCTACCCTGGAATAGCCAACTACGAGTAAGAAAATACATCTTGAGCAGCATAACAGTATTTCTTATCATATAGTTTTGTTTAAACAAAAACCATTGCAAAACCCAAAGGCAGGCTCAGACTTAATTAGACAAGGATTTTCTAATGCTCACCACCAAAAGGAGACTTGTGTTTGCCCTGATTTTCCTAAATGTTTATTCCTCCACTTCCCTTGCCTGTGCTTTGACAAACATACTCTACACATGGAGCTAGATGGAAATCCAGATAAACATCGCTCCTCCTCGTTGTGAGTGATAAAATTCCCTTAAAAGGGCTCAATGGGAAGCTCTTTCTGTACTTTCCAGAGAGCTCCTGAGGATTCCTGCTCTTCAGGAACAGCAGGATGAAGTGAAGTTAGCAGAGCACTAGGTGTTTCTACAACAGGTTCTTGGTGCCCATGAAGGCCTCCATGGTGCTGCAGGGATCCCTTTGTACCCGCAGGAGCCATTCCCTGCTGGCAGGAGGAGTGTCCCCACGGCCATCTCAGCACAGACATGCACATTCAGCAGTCGCTTCTGCCCACCCCTGCAGCTTCACCACTGCTGGTTTGGAACCTGCATCCCACCGAGACAGCTCTCACCCCGGCTGCAGGAAGAGCTCAGGACACTGGTACATCGACACCTCTTTGCAAACCCACACAGAGGGGTGCCTCCAAAATTGAAAAAAAATGTAGGCGATTAAATTAGTTTCTATCTAAAGGTATTTTAAACTAAACCAGATGCTCTGCAGTTTGTAATGCCAAATAACTTCAAGAAGAGTGTCATTTGAAAGATGTTCCTTTTTCCCTATCATTTTTGCTGTTCAGAAATACATATATTTGGATGAGTTATTTCAGTAAACCTCTCTTCTAAACTCTGTTTCAAGAATTAACACATGCTCATTGCCACGTTCTGTGCAGTTTATCTGGAATACTAGAGATATCCAGGTCAATCTGATAGCATTATAATTAACAGGCATATTTTATCAAAAAAATTTAGAATACCTCTTTACTACAGAAATCTGAGGGCTTTCATAATTTCTTTTTTTCTCCTTCCAAGCACTCTCCAGAGTGGTCTTCAAAAAACATGGATTCGTGGGCAACTGAATGAGACTTGATAAGCTGGACAGAGCTGCAGGTTTTCATTTTTCTCTGAAAATGTTACTTGAGCTTATGAACACGTTTCACAGCATGTTCTTACAGCAGAACTAGAGACTCTAAAAGCACTGTTTCCCTGAAGTTTCAGATTTTCTTTAATAGCATATTCATTCTTTTACAGTTCTGGTTTTTTTCTTCCTGAGCCTATCTCTGACCAAACATCAAATATGGGGGGTTTGGGTTGGTTCTTTTAGTTTTGGGTGAATTGTTCATTTGGGGTTTTTTGAGGGGGCTGTGTTTGGTTTCTATTTTTTTATTCTTTGCTATTTTTTTGCAAAGACTTAGCATTAAACTGCAATAATGACTTACACCTGATCAGCTCTACACTTTCTTAAGGTCCCCTTCAGACATTCTGCTCCTCCTCTTCGGTTTTTCACCCTACCTCCCAAGAATGCTGTAAATTAAATCATTACACCCTTTTTCAGCTTCATCACTGGTTCAAGTGTTTTATATCTTTTATGATCTGTGCCTGTTGTTTTATTATCTCATCTTTTTATGTCAGAAGCTTTGTTTGAGGACCAAACTTCTATCTATCAATAGTTATTTGATGATTAGTGGTTATACATGTATGTCTTAAACATTTTCACTATCTCTGAAAAGAATTTACAATACTATAAAACCTGTGCATTTTACAAATCATATAGATTATATTTATTTCTACCTCTGAATTTGTATATTTTTATGTGGTGGATATTTACACATAATACATCCTTCTCTGGCAGAAATAGCTGGTTCTTCTAATATGCACCTTTATACCTACTGCAATTCTCATCCAGTGTGCTGATGTTTTTTAGTGACCCATTAGCACAACAACACAGACAGGAAGAAAATCAGTGCTACTGATACTGAAACTGCATTTCTCATACTGGCAAGTGTTTCAGTTCATTCTGTACATTTATCAACAGTACTCTAATTGTCATTACTTGGAAGGTACATACCTTGGAAGGTAATAAGCGGTTGTATTTTATGATTTCTAACTTTCCCTTTATGTTATAAATTCTTACAACACTTAAATATGCTGTTAAACGCTGTATAAATTTCATACTGCACTTCTGTAACTAACTAAAATATTGCTGTTAACTTCAGTCAGCAAGATGTGAGGCTCCAAGGAGAAAGACCCCTGTGAGCACTTCGAGCACAGGTATCACTCCAGGCTGTTATCCCTTCAGTATAAAAGCTGATCACACCCCATGTCCATGGTTAAAATTACCATCTCTACTGTGTATGTTTTTAGAACATGCACAGAAGTCTCATTAATTCCCATTTTCAACAGCACTTACAGCTTTACAGTATAAAGCTCTTTACTGTCACCTGAGTGAAGATTTCCATCCACAAAAACTGGAAAACATTGGCTAGATAAGTTAGCTCAGTCATGACTGGAAATGTGTACTGGCTTTCTCTTTGGCTGGGATATTTTTGCCCATGTCCCTCAAAACAAATTTTCGTAACCACAGAGAAAATACAACAGAACACTAGAAATACAGCAAAATATAAATTGCCTTCTCTGGTTTTCTCTTGTGTGCCTCACAAACATCTCCAGTTGAGCACCCTATGGAACATTCCCGTTGCACAGCCAGGAAAGATTCTGGTTTCTGTACGCTGAGGAACAGGAAGGCTCCATCACAGCATTGTCTATGTCCTGCCAACAAGCCACGATGGCCATTTTGTATCAGCTTTTGAATATTCATGAGTAAACACAGCTGAACTGAATTTCACTGTCCTTCCCTTTCTCAGATTCCATCATGTTCAGATCCTGGTCTCACCTGTGTCTGAATCTTTCCACAGTGTTCTCCTGTGTCCTTTCCTGAAGGTTACAGACCAGTGCAAAGTTCCCACAGATATTACATTACTTATCCTCCCCACTGCATCATCACTTTTGAGATGATCACTTACTCTTTAATTCCTGAAAGAACTGCTACCTAGTCTTAATTTCTGGGATAAACCCTCTCTTTTTATGAATCAATGCCACAAAATAACATCATGACCTTCATTTCAGGGCCATTTCTTCTGCAGAAAGATTTATCCCAGTGCCTGTAATATTTTTACCATATGCCTGACACATTGTGAAGGAAATGAGGATGCAGAAAAAGCAGACAAAAAAACCCAAAAAACCAAAAACCACCAACCAAAAAATAAAAACCCCAACAACAACAACAACCACCAATCCAAACCCAATGTGAATTACCCTAAAACATCTGGGAATCTTCTGTATTATTTATCAGCAGATCTCTCTGCATTTAAAAAATATTTGTTATTGAGATAATCTAGTTCTTTGCAATGAGCCAACTTCATTGCTGTGTTAGGATTTAGAAAAGGAAGCATTGCCTCTGTTAGGCTTTTGGGTAGTTTAAATTCCAGTCCATTTGACCATCAATTTAAATTACAGTGCCAGGCTGAATTTCTCTCTGTGGTAAAAGCCCTTTCAAAAACTACCTCCAGTCTTCTTTGTAATTCTCAAAAATGTATGTAAAGAGAAAATCACTGAAGTACTTGCAAATCAGACCTGAAAATCTGAAAAGCAATATATGCTTCTGTCTACAAGGATGGAGAAACAGTAGAATTGATAAAATTTCAGAATTAATTTTAATTTCTAGAATTACATGAATCAAAGAAAACTCCTTCATTTTTCATTTATATAAAGATGAAACTGAGCAACAAAGGAAAAATTCAAAAAGGAAATGTGAAACGTGATCAAGATAGGACAAGTTAAACCCAGAAAGTTTTGCATAACAATCACAGAAGGAGAGAATTAGGAAAATAGATTTGTTGGGTTTCTTTCATGTTCTTTTCTTTTTTTGAGTGAGACATGAAGAAATCCTTTTTTGTGTGTAATTTTTGTTAATATTATATTGAACATTGTAACAGAACAAAGAGAACATCTGATTCAAGTGAACAAGGAAGCTAGATTTCCTGAAAGGAAGGATTAAATGGAAAATAATGAGAAGAAAGTGAACAAAGATCCTCTTTCCTCTGTGAGAGCTTGCATTTCCGCAGGCTCAAAGCCAAGTCAGAGGTGCAGCAGTGTACAGGGGACAGAGCAGTTCCAAGGAAGGACCCTTGTGCTCCCAACACAACAGTAATCCTTACACAGTGCTAGGAAATTAAGAAATACGTACAGCTCTCAACAGGTGGGAGGTTCACAGAGACTCTGGCTCGGATTCTTGAGACAAATAAAAGCCCAGTAAGTCATGGAGTTTCCTGGTTGTCAAATGAGGCTCCAGGCATTCAGACACGATGTCTGGGACACCTGAGGGATGTTCTCAGTCCCAGCTGCATCTCGGGCTGGATACCTGGGTGAAACTCCCACCAGCTCCTGGAACAGCTTAGCCCTGGTGAGACTAAATAACAACTGCAGGCTTGAGCACAGTTCTTTGCACTTCCACCTACCCTCAACAGCCCTGACAGGAGGAAGGCAGGTGCTACTGAGATACCATCTCCTAGCTGCCAATCCAGCTATCAAATCTCTCTCTTGGCCACTGGCCACACACTTGCACTTACCAACATCTGCTGTGTTGTGGCTCGTTTGAGGGGGCTCTCTGGGGAGTCCCTGGAAAGCCCCCCAAGCTGTGAGTTGGCTGGCAGCAGCAGGCAGGCAAGGAGACTCCACACGGCTTCTGAGGGTGCTGCTCAGATGAGGGTTTATTGGGGGTCCCACCCCCGGGAGCAGCATGGCTACTGAGGGAGAAGGGGGGAAGTGGGAGGGAGGGGGAGAGAGGGAGAGCCTGGGGAGAAAAGGAGCCAGGAGAGCCTCTGTGGTCTCCCTTGCACAGCTTAACAGGGAGATCCAAAGTGGGCACGGAATAAGACTTGGGCCAATGGGATTACGGATACACGCGACTTCAGGGGAGGATCACAGGCTTGGAATAAACTGTACATTTTCAGGGCTGAAACAGAGCATAGCATTTAAATAAAATGTAACACTACATTGCTCCTAAAGCTGAAAGTGTGGGAGCAAATGTAAATATATTAAATGTACAAGAAAAAAACCTGGGACTGAAGCTACACAGACGTACTTCCATATCAAAACCAACAGAGGAGAATCAGTGACATGTCATTTTATTGAAACTGCAGAGCTGCGCAGTATTTGTTCAGTTGCACATTTCAAGAACTTTAATTCCTCTTACTGCAGATTAGCTATGACACTCCCACCATTAATAACTCATAACTGGCCATAGTTAGCAGAGGGGTACAGATCCAAACCTTTTTCATCATAGATATATCAGAAATATTACTTCTGGCTCCAAATATCCCAGGCGCTGTAAGCAGCAACTAAAAGCCACTACCATTTCATTATGAAGTAATCATAAAACAGCACAACTGTTCTCTTCCTGATCCTAGCAGACAGAGATAGATCTGTTATGCTGTGCAGAAATGACTGGCAGTGGTTCCTCAGGTTTAGAAAGCAGCCGGGTAACACGCACCTCTCTTCCCCACAGCAATGCAGCCTCTTTTATAATCAAAAGTGAAAACATGCCTCAACTATGGGGCACTGCTCCGCATCCCCAAGTTAAATCCACTTATACAGGAAAACCAAGAGCCTCCATCCCAGCCTGATGGCACAGAAACCTGGCTGGTGCTGCGCAGTCTCGTGTGTCTCCTCTCCCAGAGGCACATTCCAAGATGCAAGGGTAACAGGCACCCACCGTTTGCATTGTTGCTGAAAGGTGGATGTCTGCATTATACAGGAAATATGAATAGACTGTTGAGCACTCCAGCTTGAAAATAAATTAACAGCTCTACACCCTTTGTTCTCCGTCTCCAAGGTTACCACTTGTGCTTTTCATGAATTCTACTGTTTACTTCCTTCCTTTCTTTCTTGTTTACTTGTTTAGAGCATGGAAAAAATACAGACACTAAAATTCCCTGCATTGCAGACAGCTGCCATTTCCAGATGAGGAAGAAGGTGGACAGAGGCTCCAGTGACAAATTTGCCAAGTGTGTTCCACCTCAGCACTCTGGGAAAAGGGCTCAGATAAAGCTACCTGGCTCAGGGCAGCTGATGTTTATGGCTCTGTACAGTCCTGGATCACAAAACCCTGCCTACACCAGCTTTTCACACACAGCCTGAAGGAACAAGCAACAAGAGATGTTTGGGGAATGCAGAAAGGGAAACAGAACTCCCATGCTCTGAGAAATGTAAGATCTGCAATAAAAACTACGTCCCGGATAACATTTAGCATCAAGTGAGCTAGAGGGTAGGCCTCACTTTGGAAGCTCCAAGGGGCCAAGCCTGTCTTTCCAATAAGCTTTCAAAATACCCTGCAATAAATATCTTAGTCTAGCTATATGTGTACATCAAAAATAAGTAAGAGTTGCTGTAAGAACTTAGAATATAATTAAAAATGCTTGTATTTACATTGACAGTATTAAATGAGGTATCCAAAACTTTCCTACTGCTGGAGAAAAATCCCATTTTGGAAATAAAAATCCATTAAATCCTAAATAAACTTTTGCCATAATGGCTTCAATATTTTTGAAGCACAGGAACATGCATTTACTCTGCCTGTGTTTTGGGCCAAAGTACAACTAACGAGACCTGCAATTCCATTGATTTTAACTGAACTATAGTTTTATTAATGTAGCTGCTGAGCTATTCAGCATGTGGAACCCAAACCACTCAAAGGAGGTGTGTTTCAAACCTCAAGATACACTCAAGTATTCTAGACAACTTCTTGTAGGACAGCACAAGCATTTGAAATATTTGAAGCTAGATTCAGAAGAGGGTGCCTTGCAAAAACACTATAAATATCAAGTCTCCTGTCTATACTAATAATTTCTCATCTATCAGAATTATGAAATGGAGAAACTGTTAAAAAATCTTTCAACAGGTAAGTAAAACATACATTATTATAACATAAGACTCATAAAAATGGTATAAATACTCTTGAAAACATTGTGGTTTGAGGTGACGACACTTCAGGAAGAAAGGTATTAGTTACAGAACAAAATATGTCTCAGAGGAACCAGGTGGGAAAAGAGACTGGAAAGCAAGGGCAGGACTACAATCACCAGTTTTCCCAGGTGCACTCAAAAACAGAGAAGATTACTGAAGAGAAATTTCACGCTAACCAGAACTTGGTTTACTCTTCTTTTTCCTAATACAAGCCCTACCCCTTAGCCTTGCTGGATCCCATCTGTTGTCACCTTTGACAGCGCTCTCAGGTGACCATGAAGAGCCATAAAACACAGGGGCAAATGAAGCCAATAAAAATGTGCACATACCCTTCAGGCCCATGCTGCTCGGGCAGGCTAATGAGCTCCTGGATTTCCAATTTATTTTTCACCAAACTGAAGTGTTATGGGGACTGGCACAGCGCAGGCATCCCAATGAGCTGTTTCCTGTATGTGAGGTAGAACCTTTACAGGAAAAAAGGACAGTCAGCAGGGAACAGCTCAACACCCCAAGTGGCTCTAAACTGTCCTACCCTGTAGTGGCAAGTCTCCAAAATCCCTCATGGACCTCCCATGTTTTCAAAGAAAGGAAGGGTGCTACCAAGATAAAAGTTCATATTCTTCATGACCCTCATTTTGAAGCTCACCAGGTATATGTGGAAACTTCCCTTTACCTAATGGATAGTATTTTTCAGAATTCAATACCATAAATTTTCTATATGCTATCAATTACATCAAGCACCAGGAAAAATGCTTCACACAAATGTGCGGGAGGGCAGGAAGTCTGACATAGCTATTCTTTAAAGAAAAGAAAAATGACACATGAAGATGATGGAGAAATTGCATTTTTCTGAAAGCACAGGGAAAGAAAAGCCCTGGGTGTAGTACCTTTCTCACTCAACCATGTCTGAAAACACATGTAAAAGACACTGTAGCCATTGTCTATTTATATAAAACACACATACAATACTGCTAAGGCCTCCTCTTAAAAATGTCTATGCCACTAAACTGGTGGCAATTAAGCTAATTAATTACATTATTTATCACAGATATTTGTTACCATAGTAAACAGGCTGTAGAAGTAGCACTAAAACACCATCTAACAGTACTGGAATGAAACAAACACAAAATGAAGTGCTTACCTTTTGTTGAGCATTTACTAAATTTTATGTTATGTATTTTGTAAAGATTTTATTCACAAGGCTGTCAAGGAAAATCAAAGTGTTTTCAAATCAACATGCACATCTAAACTAAATGTAAATACATGATCCATTTTTTAAATGCTTGGGTCTGTCTCAGAAAGGCAAGGAAGCACATACACTGCTCTAAACAGGCCAAGGTGGTTTTTGTTAACTCAAAAGATGCTTAAGAAATACAACTACAACCACATACATACTTCACTGACTAGGAATTGGGGCTCAATTCAATTCCAAGGGCAAAGAAAGAATGTATCATCTGTCCAGTGTAGAGAAAAGATGTAACATTCTAAGTTTAGTGTACAATTTTAAAATTTTATAATTTGTGGTTCTAACTTGAATATAAAAGTAGTCTATTTGTATCAGTCGAGAATGCCAGTAAATCTTTCTTCAGCCTATTGACAACAGTAGTGTCTTTTTGCCAAGCTGCATTGGTGTTTCCCCCTCTGCCTTTCTGAACTCTCTCACACCACCATATGCACATGCAGGGCTATCAAAGTCCTCCTCATTACCCAAAGGAGACCCTGGCAGGGAAGTGGAACAACAGCCCTACAGAATGCCTCTGTACTCGGTCTGACATTGCTTTCCAAAAAATTTGATTCTGGAAAATTAAATGAAAAACCGAGGAAAACCAAGCATTTGATCGGAATCCCTGAGAGGTACCTAATGCCTTTCACATGGATTTTATCATATTGTTTTGGCACTTTCTTTTATGTGCTCTGTGACTCTCAGATATTGACAGAATGGCTCCTTTACCAGAGAAAGTTTACAAAAAAAGAACCAGCATGCTTCACATCCTTCCAGGAGGCAAAAGTTATCACAAACATTTGTAAAAAATACTTTCCGAGTGAAAACTGCTGCGTTACAGGATATTTGATCATAATGAAAAAAAAAAAGAATAACCAGAGTTTTGTCTGATTTGTGTCTTGGTTCAGGAAAAGGACGCCCTGAGTTTTGCAGAATTCTCATCAACATGGCGGTGTCTATCTCAGTTATAAGAAATTCTTATAATTGTCTCCTCATGGACTTCTCCCCTTCCAAAGGCAACCTTAACAACCCATGACCAACTCACTAAGATCTAACCCACCATAATTATTGGTATTTCTACGTTTGATGTTAACAGAGGCTGAAAAAATAAGCTATAATGGAATGATTCCACAGAGCAGAATCTATATTTTATGCTGTTGGCATGCTCAGAATGCAGCAGGACCTGGATCATTTCTTCTGTTTATTCATTTATCCTGAATTCAGGTTATACCAAACGTAATTTCTACTTATCCTCAACTGCACTCAATACTGCACTGTTTTATTGAAAATTTTGTATATTGTTACGAGTACATAAGTTACTTTCAGACAGTATGCATGACTGTCTTACACACACTTAAAATTCCAATTATCCAAAGCTAAGCTTTACTCACAGTACACTCTAAAGACAGCTGGGACATGTTTTTCACTCTTAGGAAAGCCAATTTCAAATGAGAATCACAAATACAGAACAAATAATTCCAAAGAGGAAAATGTCCTCTTACACAAAGCATTGCTGTTTCACAGCATCCCTGCTACGTTTAGATACCTGGAGATTCTCATTTCACTTTATGATTCTTCCCTCAGAAATGTTCATAACGCATGAGATTGACTTTACACAGGTACACATATGCAGGAAGCGATTGCCTGTGGAATTGGCTTTTCTTTGAAGAGTTGTTTAATAATTTAAGCCTTAAATTTTGCAGTCACACAGCTCATAATTCACTTCAAAATTATATTCCTAAACATTTCTTTTTGCTTCTTTCTCATCTCAAAATCAATGTCGCTGCATGCCAGAACAGGGTGCTTAACCACATCAGTTTGGGACACAATTACAGCTGAGGGAAATCAGTCCTTCAGTGCAGGGAACGTGTATCGCTGTCATCGCTTCTCCTGCAGATCTTATGTGGAGATTTTAAAATGCAAGGGTAGAGAAATCTTCTCCAACTCACTGTGCCAAGCCTCAGACCCCCTTCAAACACAAAACTGGACTTCTGTTTTCTCTTTTTTTTTTAGTGCCATGGAATTACAGCTGCCAATACTGGTTTGTCATACAGGTAATATCTGTAATTATCTAAAGCATGTAAGGAAATTAATTGCATAGAATTAAAAAAAAGTAATGCAAGATAAGAAAAACTGGAACCACTATTTTAATTACGTATATAATTGATTTTTAAATGTGTATTTTAATATTATATATAAATATGATATATAAATATGACTTATGTAAATAACCTTATTAAAATTTTAACTAGCACAGAGAATGTAATTTTTCTTTTGCAGTCCTTGGCATAAATCTATTAAATCTCTGAAACTACACCAAAAAACTGTTGATGTTAATAAACTAAATAATTCAGGAAACAGAGTAAAATTCAAAATCAAACATCAAACTAACTCTATAAAATCACATATCCATGCAAATTACAGATGGTTTAAGTTTTTGATGAAACTAAAAAGAAAAGAAAAATAAAGTCAATGCTTTTGTTATCTGTTTTACTGAGAAAAAAACAAAAACTATTTGATTCTTTCTAAGCCATATAAAACATCTTGAGCAACAGGAGCTTTATCTGGCACAAACTGTCCCATAGCTCAGAGAAAAAAACTTGTTAGAGTTCATAATTCACTAGCACAATTATAATTAATTACTTTCAAATATTAACCCTTATAGCCACATTATTTTTCATATTTGTAAAGCCCTCATTTTCTGGTCTTTGTATTGATGGCTAAAATTTGAATATCTGTAAAATAAAATAGAACTTATTTTCCTAAGTCAGGAAATTGCTACGGGTTGATTTCCTACAATTAACAAATCTGGATTCAACCAATTGGAAGGGTTAATTGGTCAGAGGTCCATTTCTAACAAGATACCAGGACTCACCTCCATTCAGTAGACAGACTGAAGACATCAGAACTCCCAGCAGGCCCATTGCTCATAACAAAGTGAGTGGCATCCCTCAGGAAGCAGCCCAAACTCTGCCTGGGCTCCTCCCAGTTCATACTCACAAACCCAACAGCAAAAGCACTACCCAAGTGATACAGGAGTTTCTCAGGATGCGCTGAACCCTCTTCAGGATACAGAGGAAGGCAAAACACCAACACTTACTCTGACTCCACGCACAGCCACTTACTGGTAACCGAAGCAGAGCCAAGCGCCACGTCTGCCATGTCCAGCCCCCAGCTCTCACCCCAGACAGGGCTCCTGCACTCACAGTTCTTTGTGTGAGGGAGCTGGCATCACATCCAAATGGCCAGGCATTGGCAGGAGGCCATGCCTACAGAACCTTGGCAGAGCACATCAGATCAGATCCCTTGCCCAGAGAGGTTATGGACTCCTCATCCCTGGGAATGTCCAAGACAAGGCTTGATGGGGCTCTGAGTAACATGGTCTAAAGGAAAGAAGTCCCTGTCAATGGAGCAGGGCACCAGAAAAGGATGATTTTAAAAGTCCATTCCAACCCAAACCATTCCACGACTCTTGCTCTGTGAAAGACCTGCACAGCCTCTCCCAGCACTTGAGGCTATGCACCAGTAGAAAAGAACTTGGAATTTGATAGGCTGGGCTGACCCGCACATCCTGCTGCTCCATTAGCAGCAAGAGGCTGAATGAGGTAAATCCAGGCCTGCTGCTTGATGAGGCAGGTGACAAAGAGCAGACAAATGGAGTCAGCTATTCAACACGACCTCTGCCTTGGCCTTCTCCAAAAAATGCCTCTGTACTTGGTTTCAAGAGGTTCAAAGAGAAGCTGAACTATCAGTAACGTACAAGAAATTATTTGAGATTGATCTTACAAGTTGTTGAAATCCGACAGGTCTCATTTGAGCATACGGTGGAAACTGGGTATGTCCCTTAAAGGCCATTTTCTGTCACTGTTAGAAATTCATGGAGACCAGAAGAAAGACAGCAAATGGATAAAGTGTCTTCAAAAATGTCAAAAGGCTTGTGTGGGGAACAGGTCAGATAACCCAAGTATCTCAGAAAATGGCATGAGTCCTCTTGGAACACATTTTTGGGCATACAATAGATAAGGTGACTGGGAACAATCAGCACAGATTTATTGAGGATAAATCAAACCTAACCAACCTGATGATCTTCTATGATAAAACAACCACATCTGTGGATGAGGAAAGAGCATCAAATATCACTTATTTTGATGAGGCTTTCAACACCATCTCCCAAGATTCTTGTCAGGTCATTACAGACTGGAAAAATGAACTGGAAAAGATCAGGATCAGAGGGTGATGGTAATTAGGCTGCACTCCATCTCGATGCCTGTGACAAGTAAAGCACCGCACACACAGATCAATCCTGAGATTCCTCCTAACATCTTCACCGATGCCATGGAAGAGGTGATAGAACACACACTTTTCAAATTGGCCAAACACCAAAATGAGGGCTGTCAATACACACAATACACATGAGGGCTGAGCTGCCATCAGTCAGAATCTGTACAGGCTGGAGGAACAGGCAGACAGAAGACCTTTCCCTCCACTATAAAGCCCAGCAGGGTACCAGGTTTCCCAGAGAGGTGGTTCTGCCTCCCTTCTTGCAGTTTCCAAGATGTGAGTGAATAAAATCTCAAGCAGCCTGGTCTGACCCCAGAGGCAACTTCCTCAAGCAGAGGGTTGGACTCCAGTGCTCCTGAGGTCTCTTCCAAGCTGAACCATGCTGGGACTCTATCCCTGCCTGCAACCTCTTGCAACCAGAAATGGCGAGAGTATTTCAGGAGCTGCCTTCACACACAGGAGAGAAAGCTTTAGGCAAGATTTAAATAAATGGTTTGGCTTTGGTAGTCAACTGCACCAGGCACATGTCTTTTGCCAATGTCCACAAATTTTTCCACACCCAGTGAAACTGTTCTCTGGAGTCTCTGTCTTGCTTTAGAAAAAAAAACCCAACAAAATCTCAAATCAAAACTGTGTGCCACCAACAAGCAACAATACTGACAATTCTAGATGCATTAACATTGGATTTCTCTGCACATGGGTGTACAGGCCAGTATCCCTTTTCATACTGTAGCAGAGCTTTAGTCTGGGGGGGAAAAGAAAGTCCGGGGGGGAAAAGAAATCCCTAATTAAAAGAAAGCTATATGAAACTGGAAGCTGTCATCTTTTCAAACTCAGATGAGCTAACAACCTTCTACTCCCCCATACAGATGTCCTTTGTCTGCCAGTTACCACATTGTGACTTAAATTTAATAGGCTCCTTTCAGGCTATGTAAGTCCCACAGCATAAATCAGCATATAAAAAGCATATGCTTTTTTCTCCTCTTCTTCCATGATAATTTTCTCTTTTACCTAATTTTCATCTACTCTAATAGTCTTCTCTCACCACTCCTTATCTCCTATTTCACTCCCCTTCCTCAAACCTTTTTTTTTGTATATGTAAGAAACTTATTCCTGCTGAAGCCTCTCTTCCCTTCTTTTTTAACAGTATTATGAACCAAGAGACAATGTCACAGAGCTTTCACATGACTATAATGTTCTGGATCTGGCTCTCTGCACACTGACATTTCCCGTGTAGCAAAACATTATTTGAAAGGTTGGTCCAAGTCTCTTTGGATTTATCAGAATGATAAGAAAAACAAATACCTTATATGTGGCAGGTAAAAAAAAAAACCCCTCCATTTTTTTTTTTTTTTTCTTTTTTGTGGCTGCAAATAATAGACTCCTGCCTTTTCATCTGACAAATTAAAAAAGCTCATAACAGTCTTGTGGGAAAGGAGAAAGTAAACTGACTGTCACATCTAACAAGTGTCATTGAAAATATAGGCATAAGGCAATAAACTTAAAATAACTGAAGTACTTCAATAATTTTCTGGTAAATTATGAAAATGTGATATAAACTTGCAAAACTTTTATCAGCATTAAATCTGTTTTCTAGCTTTTATGACTGGGGGAAATGTTACAAAAGGGAAAGTAAGTATTTTTAGTAAAAACAGGCTAGTGAAGAAAAAAGTCAATGTTCAGTTTTTAGGTTTTGTTTGGTTGTTTTGGGGTTTTGCTCTGGAATTTAAATAAGTTTGAATAACATCAGAAAAATGCTGAAAAGCAATGGCAGATGTATGGGCTGTGATAGAAATACCCACAATAAATTAACTGAACAACTGAAACCATCTACATGTCATCAGACAACTTTTAAACCATCTAAAATCATGCTGCCTTACATTTTAAAAGAGTATAAAAATTAGACAGTTTTAAAATGGAGAAAATGAGGACAACATTAAAACTTTATGAAAATGTAGACAACCAATAATTCCAAATTTCTGTCCCCCTTTTCAGAGGAAATAAAGCCAGTGTTCTGAACAGTGCATGGTTAGTTCCAAGCTACCTGAATATTTAAAATCACAGAGTCATTAAGGTTGGAATAGTCCTCTAAGACGATCAAGTTCAACCATCAACCCAGCACCACTACCACATTCCCCATTAACCATGTCCTCAGGTGCCACACTGACCCATTCTTTTGGTACTTCCAGGGATGGCGACTCTCCAGCTTCCCTATGCAGTCTGTTTCAGCGCTTGACAATCCTCTCCATGAGGAACTTTTTCCTGATATCCAATCTAAACCTCCCCTGGTGCAACTTGAGGCCATTTAGGCTCATCCTGTCACTTGGTAGCTGGCAGAAGGGACTGACTGACACTCTCCTCACTACAACCTCCTTGAAATACTTGACCATGAGTGGAGTCCACCACTGTACTGTACTCCTTTAGGAATGCAGTTTCCTGCTGAAGGGTGACCATGGCTTGAGAGGCTCTTGCTCTCAGTTCCAAGGACAGCAATGGAGCCTCTTGCAGCAAGAGCTTTGTGTGTATGTGAGTGGTGTCTAGGCCTAATTTGAATTTTTCTTCTGCCCTAGTGAAGGTCAGTGAACAACTCTTCATTCCAGTCACTTGTTCTTTGTGTACTACACTCAGGCCTGCTTACTCAGAGGCTGAATAAAATGACAGGAATTTTCTATGCCTCACATTTAAGAATGCCGCAGCACTGTTTCAGCAAGACCTTAAAATATGGGAATGATTTTTGAATTGGAGTCTTGAAATACTATTAATGTATCTGCGATGTAAACTTTTAATGATTTTTTAATTTGTTTGAACCAACATTAACACAGCCAGCAATACAACATCAGGGATCTATTTCCTTTATATGGCACAAACCAGCAAAGCACTTCAGAACATATTTGAGTACAAAACCACAGCTATTTAATTTACTACTGAATCTAATGAAGTAAGTTTAAATGAAAACCAGAAAGTTTGTCCTGAGAAGTTTAATGGCAGTTTTTAAACTGACCCCTTTCGGGAGCATCCCCAGCTATTGAGCTCAGTGTTAAAACCTTCAGCATTAGCACCTGTGATCTTCCTCTATAAAACAGCAAGGAGCAGGTGAGTCAAAAGGACAATTAACAATGGATAACTGCTTGTGTGGGTTGTGCACGTGTTCAGCAGGCTTGGAAGGTTGTGGTAAATCAGTAAGGCCATTCTTTTTGCATAAGGAAAACTCAGCTGGGGAGTACAGAGAGGGGGCAGACAATGCTGTTATACAAGCAAAGTATTTCTCTCTTTCACTGGGAATTCCCTTACTGGAATTACTGCATAAAAGGGGATAAACTGAAGGCCACAGGGAGATACAGACTGTCTAGAAATGAAGAGAGATGGGAAGAACTGGAACAATTTAGTTCCAAGAGGGATACATGAAAGACAGCAAGTTTTATATTGAAATATGGCTTTCTAGCAAAAAGTTCACTTTTGGGCTTTATGGTATTTTACAGTCCTTTATTTAGGCATAAATATTTGAATAAAGAAAATTAAAAGTAGGTATTTTAAAATTTCTAAGTATATTATGAACATTTGTCCATAATTTATGTATTATCTGAAATGGAATGTGTTCTAAATATTGTGATTCCGATTTACTGTAATTTCTTGAACCCCGAGTGACAGATTTTTATCGACTCTGTTCATCATCTTTATTCCTTTCAAAAAAAAAATCTGCCTATGTATGGTTCAGAAAAAGAACAAGCAAATTATATTCCTCTTGCCCTGTACAATTCTGATTATTTTCTAGTAGAAGAAATGAATCCTTCTCCCTTTTTGCCAAGCAAAATTCCCATTTTGACACTTTATAATACTGAACCAATTTCAATTAAAAAAAAGAATTACATGAAGGAAAAAGGAAACCTCTCTGAAGCTGAGTGCAGCTTGTCTGACAGACAGAAAATGGGCAGAGACAACTGAATCACACATTTACTGAAGTCATCACCAGCAGCCAAAAACTGGATTGTCCAATAAAAAGGTCTGTAAAGATAGTGATTACATCTGGGACTTGGTGCAGCTCACTGCAAAAGTAACAACCAAAAGGAATGCTTGGGCCTAAGGAGCCATTGAACTGTGTAAGACTATGAAATTCCTTACTTGCTCAGCAGTACTTTTACATTTCAGGATTCATCAAAATATTAGCAGCTAATGAATGCATTTGTCTTCCCTCATTGATTCAGACATGACTATTTATGCTGCATAAGTGAGTTATTTGAGTAATCTGAGAGAAACACTCTCATTCAGAGCTCTTTCTGGACCAAAAAAAAAAATTATTGTTAAATCTTCAGGATATAGTTCCAACTCTAAAAATGTAGGAAAACTAAAGCAACACTTCTTCCACCCTGAGACTGAGACGGCATCATCAAAAGAAAGAAGAGACTCCACCTGACCACCTGCTGTAAAAGTCGGTATCATTCACATCTCCAAAAACACCTGGTGAAATGGCAAAAACCCCAACACTTAATGTTGAAATATTCAACCGAGAAACCTTGTTTATTTAAAATATAATTCACAGTTTGGTCTTCAAGTTATGGGTTTGCTAGACTACTGGGAACATTAAGATCTTGTAAATTCAGATTTCTGAAAAAGCATTCAATGCTTGGAAAGACACAAACTTCAAAATTAATCCTATCCTAAATATCTCTAAGATGCCATTTCCTAGTAATAATAATAATAGAGCTCATTAATGTAAGAGCCACCTCGGCAAAGCAGGTTTCAGACTGTAAAACTTGCTTATAAATCCAGGACATGGATTGTATTCTGGAATCCTCATGGGGCTGTAACCGCTGGCTGGGAGCCGCCCGCACCGGGCACTGCCGGGGCTCTCACCGAGCACTGCGGGACCGCACCGGCCCCTGAGCGGCACTGCCACGCCGCTGCCCAGACACAGCCGGCCCACAGCCGCCGCTCCTGCGGCATCCGCCGGGCCCGGGGATACAGGCGGGCTCCTCTCCCGTGCCTGGGTCCAGCAGGAGCGCGCTCCTGTCTGAAGAGCCCCGTGTCCCCAGGTGGCTGGGGGTGCTCTGATGTTTCACCACTCCTCCTGTCTTAACCCCCCTCGGTTTGCTCTCAGAACCAGTCTCAAAGGTGCAAAAAGATGAATGGGATAAAATTCAGCATCATTAAGTCACCCCAGGACACTCAGGCTGGCTTTGCAGACACCCAGCTGATTTCTGGCACCCAGACTGATTGAGGTTGGGCAGCAGAGTACTTCACACTGCACCTACTCTTATCATCAGCTGAGATCATAACTGCCTTGCTGAGCACGGAGTATGAAGCTACAGAGTACATCACCATATACTCCTGAGTATCTGTGTTCATCTCAGAAAAGGGGAAAGATGCGTTGAATCCCATACCTATGCTTTCAACTCATGGATAAGCATTAAAATGAATAGCAATTCTGTGCCTTTATGCTACACTATCCTGTATGTTTCCTATAAACTTCAGAATACTTTGCATGTATTGCATATTTCTACTTAAAGAAATACTCCATCTGTGAGTCAATGGCACATACTTTCAAGCATCATCTTTAAATTTTTACTTTTCCACTGGTCATAGTAAACCAATAAAAACTACAACTAGTCTTAATACTCAGCACATCTAATTATCTAGGAGAAAATTCAAAAGTCCAGCTCAAGCAAAACAGTTTCTGTAAGGGTTATGGCATAATAATGTTCTATTATTTTTCAGGGATTGCCATATGATGCCAGGAAAAATCAGGATCAGATTTTATAACCTAAAAGCACTGCCCTTTACATGTGGCTATCCATAGCACAACTAAGAGGAAAAGCTATTCCCTTTTTTCCAAGCTGAACTGTTTCACTGCCTCACAGCCCACAGTGACACAGCCATTGGTGTCTCAAATGAGACTCAGCCACATGGTGGTTGGCACTAACAATCTTCACACACACACAGAGACTCTACTTTCTCTACTCCAAAACTATTAAAATTCAGCTAGAATTCATGTATTCCGTTCAACATTCTGTTTGGCAGTTTATACATGGGATCTAGTATAATCACCAGCCTTTGCAGATAAGGTTGTCAACAGGGCACATTGACACAACTCTGACTTCTCCAGCATTGGAAAAATAAAGCTTCTATCTTCTCTGGAGATGTTTCTGGAATCCATCTGATGCTGCAGAAGAGCAAGAGGGATCACATCTATACTCACTCTGCTTTCTGCTGTCAGCCTCCTTCTCCAAATGCTGGTATAACCAGACTGACATGGGCTTGAGTCTGTCAGAATATATCCTGGATCAGAACGTTGTGCCACATTTTGAAGATAAACATCTTGGTAAACAGCGCAGATCATGCCCAGTCCTCCTGGCATTTTCTGTACTCTTCCAAGTATAGCAAAATTTATGGGGGTAGTAAGACCAGTTCAACATAATTAGTTGATAAAGGCAAAATCCAATACTGATACTGGTTTACTATCATTATTCTAATAATTTGGCAATGACATCTAATTTCGTGCTTCCCAGATGGGATTCATAGATTTTTGTATCTTTTCTGTAGCCAAATAACCACAAGTACAGTTTGCCCTGTGGCAGCTGCCTGTTTCATACAAAGGTAGGACCTGGCAGAAGACAACAGTTTCTAAAAAACCTCCTAGTGCAAGTATGTTTCAGTTGCATGTGGTTTCACTATTTACTATTACAGGTTTTCATGCATTTCCATGCTAGTGTTCATGATAGATTAGATGTCTGTGCTCAGTGAACATCAGACTGCCTGAAACTTGCTGGCTGGCTTTGCTCAAATAATTTTTAAGGCCCTTACTGGGATGAGCACCTGCCCAGCAAGTGGTATGCAAAGACTAAACCCTCCCAATAATAGCCAGTCTTTGCTTTGTGAATGCTGTGAGGTTGGAGGAGCAGGCAGGAACAGACCAACAGGGCAGTGTGGCCTGACACGGATACTCAGTGCTGAGACAACACCCCCAGAGCTGCAGCAGCCTCAGCACGGTCAGGCTGTTTCATGACTTTCATCAAGCAGAAAAGAAGAGCACCTCCTCCTGAAGGAGTAGCAGGGCAGAAGGAAGAAAGGTGTGTCTACAAAACACAACACATAGGTGGGGGCCTGGCGTGAAAGGCTTTATCCTACTTAAGAACCATTATTTTGTATGTGAGAGAATGGTATCATTTAATGATGCAAAAAATGTTATTGACACAATAAAACCACCAAGGGAAGTGGTTTGACCAATGCAGATGATAGAAAAAATGAGCTAAACAGCAGTAGCCTACATGGCACTAGACAGACATGTCCAAATTTGTTAAAACCTTTGAGAGAAAGCCTAAAATATTCTTTCCCTAACAGTAGCACAAATTCAGCTGTGAAAACTGTGTCTATATGCATTGCACAGTCGGGATTTCTGCACACCGGGACTGTGCTTTGGTACAAGGACAGAAAAAGAATGACATAAACTGGTGACAGCTTCATTTCCTTCCCATGGTGGCAACATGAACTTGCCAGTTCAGTGCATCTCAGCTGCAGCCATGTTCTTTGCTATTCCTCTTCAAGGAGAAATCAAACCACACAAGAGGGACATGTGCACCCCAAGCAAGCACAAAAGGCCATTGCTTGCTTTAAATGACAGGGAGGGCAGGCTTACATCTCTGTTATGAAAAGAAAAAGCTTCATGCTGAGAAAGGAAAATTCATGTTTTTCCCCTACATTCCATTTTCAACTTTAGTAGGCACAGGAAGGCAGAGCACAAAACCATTTTATTCAGCTCTATTGTTACTGGGTTAAAACTTTCTTTCCTCTGCGCAGAAAAGCAGCAGAATCAGAGCCACACCAACACACATGTGCTGAGGGGAAACCTGCTTCTTCCCACTGTGGGACTTCCAAACAAGACTGCATGTAATCACAGATACTCTTGGAAGCAGATGAGGCTTTGCTTGTGCAAGTCATATTTCTTCAGTGTCTTTCAATCATTCATAAAATTCCACTTCTTTAAAATGCACTGGCACAGCTGCCCCAGGTTGCCACTTCCTGAAGCCCACACTGCCACTTCACACCCGACAGCACTTGCCTGGGATAGAATGGGGAGATGAAGGACTTACCCCAAGCAGCCAAAGCACACTGATTTCCTCCTTTGTTCTTTTCTAAAGATGAGCCCATTTTGCAAGTGCTCCAGGTATACAGATGCATCCGGCTGCTGATAATTTCAAACAACTAAAAAAGTTGCTCATGAAAGTCTGGAGACATTTTTCACTTGTTCAGTCACTCTTAGACCACTACTCCCTTCTTTCCACTTCTGACACTTCTCTACCTCCCCTCAGCCTGTAACAGCACTTTGCAAAGTTCTCACGCAAAGGTAACACAGAACAGGGTGGGCAGATTTCCTGTTATCCCCCCTCCCTCAGTCTGGATTTGTAGGTACACTGCCTTCAACAAGTTCAGGAATCACCTGAGGGACAGGTTTTCCCTACTGCATTACAAAACACTCATCAGCTACAAAACAAAAGCTCTTCTCCAGGCTGAGGAGGCAATTTAGTAATTTTCCATACAAATTATGCTCCATCTTTGATCACAGTTGCTACTTCCAGCTGTACTGCCTCATTTTACTACATCTTTTTGACTCTAATTTTCCTCAGAACTGTGCATTTTAGGCCATGGATGTGTATCCTAAGTAAATATAAAGACACAAGGACATATTTCCTGTCTGTTTTCTATTCTATTTCTATAACCTTTAACACTCCTCCTTACTGATGTCATTACTGAGCAAAACTCCAGAAATTTTCTGGACTGCCAATTATAAACTTCCTTGTTAGTGTTTGTGTTCAGATCAGAACCAAGCGATTATAAGGAATTATTCTTTCTCATGTGTATTATTTTGCATTTTATTTACATTCTATTTCATTTGACATTTTATCACCCAGTCACTCAGTATCATGAGAGATTTCATCTCATATTCACATCCTGGTCCACATCACTGTCTTCCTGAATAACTTTATCTCACATGCAAGTTTAGTCATCACACTGGTTTATCTCCCGACTGTTCCTTTGGATGCCTGACTGACTGTTCAGTCCTTCAACAAATACAGTGTGGCTAAGTTTTTTACAAATTACTGGAAAGGTACCTTGTTAAATGCCTTTTCTAAAGTCTAAATTGGTTTTATATCATCAGGCTTTATCTTATCTACCTGCTTAGCTACTCCTTCAGGGAACTGCCATGGAATTGTGGTGTTTGACTTGTCTTCTGAACTACGCTGACTTTCCCCAAGACATTGTATTCATCTCTGTGCCCATTCATTCTATTTCTTATTATGATTTCTATCTCTTTTCCCCACAACAGACATTGGTATTAATTTCTAACATCCTCACCTACCCCATCACTTGGGAAAGCTGACTTTCCTTGGATTTTCCTGGGGTTTTTTTGACTGGTGACAGACTTTTGCTCTGCCCACTGCCACCCACAGAGCTGTATACCCATAGACTTAGAGCTGTACAAGACATAACATCCATGGTGTGGGCAGATTCTGACAGCCTCACATCAAGGAGATCATCTGTCTTAAGCCAATGCTGTCATTCCTGGGATTTCCTGGTGGAACACCACATGCCTCTGACATCTCCTTTGTGGACAGGGTATTGCCTTTTGGTAGCATCATTATTCATTACTGTGTGTATTTGGCAAGTCAACCTTGCAAGCCTGCAGGGCCCTCTGAGGGGACCTGAGTTTTGGCTTTTTCAGCAACAGACTGCCACAAGGATGGACAATTCCTGCCACCTCTAGTCCCATATGCAGTGTTTTGTTTTACACAGTCTTTTTACTTCTGCAGAACCCTGGCTACGTCTCCAGCACTGTAGGCATCCTGTTTCCCTGTTTTCTGCTAAATGAAATACTGCCTGATGAAAGGCTGCATTTCACTACTGCTATCCTGTAATTAAGAAAGCTAAACATAGATCAGATACTGTTTCTTAAGGTTTTTTGTTCATTGGATGCTTCATTATTCTGACCTCGTTTTCCATTAGCATATTGAACAGAGTAATGGATATGTATTGCCACCTATTTAAATCCAAACTACCCTGCAATCTGCTTTAACTTAAATTCATAAGTAAGTAATTGCTTTTGGATTTAGAATCAATTCTCAAGTCAGTATGTTAGTGAAAAAGTAACTCTTTTATTGGAGGATGGCTGTATTTTCTGGTCAGCATAGCGTTTCTTCTTTGTTTCAAGCAATGGTGTCCCCAACAGATGCAGACAAAAAACCTTGAAACTAGGACAAGAAAATCTTATCTAGTACAGGATATTGATGTTTAGCTTCTAAGAGAAGCTGTAGACTTTTAAGTCAGTTTGTGTCATACCTGTGAGGGGGCTGTGTCAATGCCTTTAATGAAGAGCAGTATAAAAACTTCAGTTTTATGGAAATTTCCTAGGTGGCGCAAGGACTTGTACCATGTCAACTCTCCCCTTTTGAATGCTTTTTTTAAAAAAGGAAATAATACCATACCATGTTTATTTCACAACTTGTATTAAATGGCTTTGTGGTACACCTTTCTATACACTGGAGCATTATTAAGAATCTGTATACTTCCTCCTCATGTAAACTCAGAATTACAAGCATTTTGTAACAGCTCTCAATGGATCAAAAGAAAAATCTTTAGCAGTTCTAGAGGCAGCAAGATAATAAAGTTGTCCCTGATGCAAGCAATGATGTTCACTCATAAGTGGTTTGAGCTGGTGATTAAATAATGGCTGCAAACAAAACTTTTCATTTCACTACAGTGACCCAGTTTAGCAAACATTTCCCAGTATTACCTAATGTCCTTTGTTCCTACTGTCCTCTGTATGTTTCAATACCCTTCATACCATAAGGGAAGCCTTTCAATGCTACTCTGAAATGGCACCAACACATACAACAACCTCCTCAGGAAAGTTAGGGGAGTCCTTCTTGAGGCTCCACATGAAGTTCCAAGCATCTTAAGTAGTACAGTTAGGCTGGTGTAGGCATAAAAACCAGATCTGAATGAAGTTAGTTTGAAAAAATAGTCTCCAAATACTACACTGTTCACTGATTCAGGTGGCTATTTCAATTCCCCCAGAAAGGAGGAGGGAAATATGAAATAGTGAACAGTTTTTGATTATTTAAAACCCAAATATTTCTTTCAGAAGTGCTAACTTGTTTTGCTCAGAGAAAAGCGAGTTTAAAAATCCCAAATTATTACAGAATTTACATCAGATTAACAAGTCGGTCTGATTAGTCCAATCTCAAAGTCGAGATTTGGC
The DNA here is from genome assembly GCF_017590055.1 of Onychostruthus taczanowskii. Classification (NCBI taxonomy): domain Eukaryota; kingdom Metazoa; phylum Chordata; class Aves; order Passeriformes; family Passeridae; genus Onychostruthus; species Onychostruthus taczanowskii. The sequence goes on along the minus strand of NW_024507879.1, from coordinate 451,265 downwards.
ATTGGGTCAGCATGTCAGGGAAGACAGAAGCCTGTCCCTGGCAGTGCCCCTCTCCAGCACACAGCAGGAGCAGTCTGAGTTCTGGGATAGCCTCCCTCCAGAGCACAGGCTTGACCCCCTTGCACAGGGATTCCCACAAACAGGTGTCCACCTCCCACAAAAGCCAGACCCTTGAGATGAGCAAAAACCCACCAAACAGCCAAGAAAGCCATCTCAATCTCCTCAGACAAGGATGCAAAGAGATGGCATGCCATCCACACAGAGACTGACTGTGTGTCAGGGCCACGCTGCAAAGAGGTTTCCAGCCTGACCAAGGCTCACACACAGCTGGAAATGTATGTGCACACAGACACAGCCACACACGGGCACACTGAGGTTTTTTTAAAAAGTGCTTGCAAAAGGTTATAGTAAAGACATTCTCCCCTCATTCAAAAGCAGGGACAAGCACCTTCTCCCACCCATGAATACAAGAGGGAGCCCTGTGCCAGTATGATAGGAGCTGTTTCATGAAAACTACAGGCTTGAGGGTGTTTTACTTATTTTTGCTCTTTTTAGTCTCCCAGCAAGCACTAAAACCCACTGAAAATATCAGTGTAAATGGAAAGAATATTTCTATATGAGCATAAGCCTTAGAATTTTAGCAACTCCTGTTAAAAAGCCAGGAAAACTAGAGCTGTGCTGTTCCTGCAGCCTCCTGGCTCTGGAGCTGTGCCTCCAGTGCAAAGCGGGGACCAAGGCAGGGCCAGGCTGAGCCCAGAGCTCCCAGGCTCTCCTGGCCAGGAACTCCTCACTCCCTTGCTTTTCTCTCTGGAAAACACAGGCTTTCTGGAAGGTCACTGTGAAAAGGATTCTTCCTTTGTGGGGCTGTCTTAATGACTAGGTTTCCCAGTTCAAACTGCTCCACCAGCAAAATAGTATTTCACTGGAAAAATATTTCTTTGTAATTTTCTCAGCAAACCATAAAGATTAAGAATATATTTCCATATAAAATAAGTAAGTTGCCCTGAAAGAAGTAGTTTCACTTTATTTAAAAAGTACTAAGCCTTATAAATGGTTTTGAATAGATTTTCATAATATTCAAAATTGGCACTCTGAAACTGGAGAAGACTTGAGAAACCCTCCCACAAAGTAAATAGTAAAAATTTATTTTGAAGTTCCCAATTATCCATTTAGTCTAATAATCAGACATTTAAAAAAAAATTCCCTTACAGCTGTAATAGATTCTCAAACATCTTCTGATATATATCCTACAATTGTCAGTAGGTGAGCATTAAAGACACGGGTTTATTCAGAAGTTAGGAAGATGTGGTGGCTTTTAAAAACACAGTGGGAGTTGGTTTTTTTTGTACAGGGTCTGATCCAGTTTCCAAAGTGATGAGATGAAATAGAATATAATTTTTAAATTATGCATATTTCAGTATTATTTTATTCTTTTCAACTTCTATTTTTGCATATGCTTTATACTATACATAATTATGAGTACAGTGGTATAATAAACACATAAATGTATTTATTATACATTATGTATTAAAATTTAGGTGTGCTCAAACATATTTTGAACTAATAGGAGTGTGCAACCATAAAAAGTTTGGAAAGCACTGATCTGAACGTGAAATTAAATCACTAAATATGATCTTATCATGATGACTGCCCTCTGCATAATGCAGCTTCCTCAGAAAATACCAAATGAGTGAAGACCTGAAGTGATGGAATACAAAAATGGAAGAACTATGAGCTGTTTGCTGTGCTCTCGTCCCCATGGACAGCAGGAAAACTCTGTCACAAATGGGAGTGTATCTACAGCAGGAATACACGGCCACCTGTGAGCTGGAAATACACCCTGCAGAAAATTCCCTTCACAAAGCACAGCAAGCCACATTGTTTTGCCCTTCACAGGCACACTTTCTTGAGCAACAACTTGAAGTGCTGCAATTTGACTTCTCTAAATGTCAATAGTGATAATGGGGTTTTCCCCCCACTAGCTGCCTTAATAAATTGTTCCTAGAGTTTCTGAAGGTATGAATGGAAGGAGCACAGCTGAAGAGTAACACTCAACTGAGAGTGCAAATGTAAATCCACTGACCTTGCTCTGTAAGTTCTGTCATTGATCTATATTCAATTTTTACTCAGCTTTTGCTGAAGACAGAAGAAATTCCATGCTTTACAGTAATTTGCTTGAACTAGACCTACAATTCTGACTTTCTTTCAATACAATAAACTTCAATAGTCACTGGCTCCACACCAATTCTTTCAGTAAATCTTGAATGTCAACAGTGAGAACGCAGGCCTTTCTTTCTAGAAACAATAGTACAATCAGCAAAGAACAAAGGTAGAACAGAATTTTAGCATTTCTCATGGGGGTAATAAAAATTTCAGGTTCTTCTCAACATCAGTCATGTCCAGCCACTTCCAGTTATGCTACTGAGTGCAGTAGCTGCTTTTCACAGCACCTAAATGGCAAATTTTAAATAAGGCAGAACATTTAATTGTTATCCTTGAAAGCACCCATAAGGAGGTTCTGGTGGCTGGTGCTGTACTGTCAACTAAACCATCTCCAACCATCTTGGGGAACCATTTTTTAACTTTAACCTCCCCAGCCCTGTGGAGGATAAAGGAGAGGATAAAAATAGATTATAAAGAAAAGCCCTTCTCATATTGCAGTCTGTTTGTTTTAAACAGACATATTTTATGCACACTGTCATTATGATCATTTTCTAAAGGGCAATTATAAAAATCCTTTTAAAGAAAATCAATTTCCTAGACTCCTGTATGGGTGCTGCTGACATCTGATGTAATTTGACTTTCTGTTTGTCACATTGTATAATTTCTCCCACTAGGCCCTTCAATAAATTTTTCTGGAGATGCCTTCAAGGTATAATTCGTATCTTAGTACCTTGATCATTAGCTCCTATTTCTAGAAAAAGCCTTGTAGGAGACATTATGAAACGTATTTGCAATCACCCAGTGCCCTATGCAGAAATTCAGGCGAACAATCTGAATATATTGCTTGAGTGCAAACCCCTGATTTATGTTTTCATTATGTTTTCAGCCCTTCATTTACTAGAAAGTCTTCCATCTATGTATCCCAGGACCACTAAAAAGTGTATAAACCTTCCAGCACCATTTTTGTCTGAAATCACATGAGGTAATGATTGACTTGATGGGACATTCGAGTCTAATTGCCTATTACAGCAATCACTAACTCCAGCAATTACCGAGCTGCTGGATCCACTCTATACATAGGAGGGCTATAAACTAGTGGGAACCTGCTTTTGTCACATAATCCTTAAATATGAGAAACCCACCTCTATCCTGAATTTGTACAGAAGCACTAGAGACTGCTTCTAAAACGACACAGCTGGTTGCACACACACAGCTGGGGAAAGCCCCACTGCTGATCCCTGCAGAGGAAGCAGGTCCTTAGCAAGGTCCATTTCCATGTGCCCTGGAACCGGCACACTGCGGGATGTGGTCGCTGGTCAGGGCACTGCAGAGCCACCCTGCGACCTGCCAGACCCCTCTCAACAGAGAATGGTGAAGCAAAACAACTTTTTCTTTGTTCAAACACTGGCTGATAAGAATAAAGTCCTTCCTCCTGTTTTTCTCTCCCAGAGCATAACTTGCTTTATGTAAGTGCCTAGAGCCTGCACACCAACCCAGGCATTTATACCTAACTTCCATTCTGGCAAGCTCTGGTTTCCAGGTGATTTTTAATTTGAATGTGGTATTATTAGGAGCCAGAGAGCTTTTTCTTAGCACTACTGACCTAATAAGGTCCTCACAGACAGAAAAATGATGGACACATGCCACATCCAGGTGGCAGTCACATGCCTGAGTATGACTTAAAGAACAATGACCCTGAAAAACTGATTGCTGAAGATCCTCAGGAACAGATACGGAGTAGAGGGAGTACTGTAGCACCTTGGACACAGTCTACAGTCAAGTAAATGCTTGATCCTTCGAGATGTGCTGTTTCTTGTCAGCTCTTGATCACAAAATACTGTTTTCCTTGCCTCCTCTGCTTTGGTGGTATGTAAATTACATGCAAGAATAACAGTCAGCATTAAGCTCCTGTGACTGACTCTTACAAGGCCATTTTGGTTATAAAAGAGGGTGGTCCCCTAAGCTCACACCTTTCTTTGGCAGGAATTTATGAACTAGCTTTAAGCACCATTGACAGCCTGATACATGGGTCACTTGCAAATCAGTTTTTCTTGCTGAATTATTACACTATTAACTCTACAGCTTTCTCAGCTTTACGAAGTGCACTTCTGCAGTGTGCGTGAAGGATGAATAGCCTCAATAAATTCCACTACAGAAAGGAACACTGAGGAGAGCATATTGCTGACTTTAGGATAATGAAAGCAACGCTGGATTTCAGATTGTTTTGATGTGATTAACATTGTGTTCTCAGAGGTGAATGATTTTTAAAGTTTTCATTTTCTAGAAGCACATCTGAGAAGTGGATTCAGGAGATGAGACAGGATTTTATGATTATTTATCCCAGGACTATTGTTCCAGAAGCATCCCTAAGAACCACCCGACCAAAGGGCTCACAATGTTTTCTATCTGGTGCGTGTGGACAAGACGCAAGATCCCCCTGCCCCTGAGCCAGATAAGCACACACAGAGCAGGCAGGAGGGGGTTCACAGCTGCAGCCAAGACACTGGGAACCCTCCCCTGCCTGCTCTGTGTGCGCTCTAACCTGGCTCTCAGGGCCAGGGGGATCTTGCATCACAAAGTCCATCTTTGCCAAACTTCAACCACTTGCCTGAGCAGCCACAAGATGTGGCAAGATCAAGAATGTCTCTTATGCCACATTACTTGGCAGTAGTCTACTCCAGACTGCATGGGCCAATGTCAGACCTAGGTATCATTAACAGTACCCCAAATACTGGCTGTTGGAGAAATCACTGCAGTGACATTCCCTAGATATAGGTACAGGACTTCACCAGTCCAGTACATATTTAGCAGTTGTCAAATCACTGCTATCACACAGAGCCTGGATAATAAATGCCTCAAAGGAGAGCCTTTCACTCCCCTAAGTACCCACTTCAGATTGCCTCTCATGGTGTCAATCAGGTGTCAAAATTTACAGATTCATAATCTGTGCTGTGGAAAAAAACCCAGAAATTATTGTTTGATTATGAGCCTCAGTAGAAAATCCAGAAAAAACTCCTATCTGTAACCCATAGTCTGACCACCATTTTAAAGCGACCTTTTCAACTTCAGATCTGTTCACAAGGAGCAATGAGCTACAGTCACAGAAGCTGTTTAACAGACATGAGCTGCTCCTACTCTTTGACCAACACAAATAAGATGCATTATTTTAACCACCTCTGTAATGGTGGTTACATACATACACCTCATGTATGTCTCAGACATACATGCCCTCAGCAACACAGAGAGGCAAAACTCTAAAACCAAGACAGCTGTTTTTTCTTATAGGCTGGAATTTAAGAAACTGAGAATACAATACGTGGAAAATCTCAGGCACTATGTAACCGTGTTCACGCTGCAAAGTGCTCTAAGTGAAGAAAAATTAAGTCCCCAAGGAAAAATACCTTGAAATACAGAAGTTATTTTCTTTGCAAATCTCTTCTGTCAAGATCTGTCCTGTGATTAACTGGCCATAATCATCATATGGGCATCTAAGCTAAATAAGAAAACAAGGACATAACAGCTTATAAGAGATTTTAAGGTTTACCATGAAGTAAGATAGTACCTAAGCATCTGACAGAAAAATTAAGAAAACCAGTATCATTTCACTTATCCCTGCTAACAGCCAAAGGAGTGGCACAAGCAGGAGAGCAGTGCTGGAAGTCAGTTTGTGGTGCTGCAGTTCCATGTTGTCCTGGCCTCTGCCTCACTGTTGTATTCTCTGTTCAGCACGCATGGTAACTGGATACTAGCAAGTGTTAGGGAGAAACAAAAGTCATTTTAAGAGAAGAAGGGGTTACTCTCATCTCACCTTCAGAGATTAATGGCCTCAGAGCCATTAAACATACCCCAGTGACAAGCTGTTGTGGCTTTCGAAGTAGAGGATGGATCCACTCACATCCACATTAAAAACTACCATCCATTTTCAGCAGAAACTAAAGAGAAAAGACCTTGACTTTCAGTACTCATTCAAGCATTCACACATGTAATGATTTTACCTAAAAGACCAACTCTAGGAAAGCACATGGATATTAATTTACTTTGTTTATCAACTTCCTAAAATACCCCTTTGTTACACTGAAAGACAATCAAGGAGTAATCCCAGCAGAAAAAAGCAGATCCTCCCCTTTCCTCAGCGAACTTAACTTACTAAATTGTACCTTATGTATAGGTGCAACATTGAAATACCAATTGAAATACCATGAACTATCAATAACACACTTTTGTTTGTTTGGAAAAAAATCATCCTAAATGTTCCATTTCTACCCATTTCATTTTACATGAGAATAAATAATTTTAGTAAGTCTACATGTAATGGTTCACTGAGAATTACATGGAAAAAGTTCTACATCCACTGTCTCCCAAGCACACTACCCAATGGCAACAGTATCTGAGAATTCCCCTTCTCCAGCCCAGTGAGTTCCATCAGCAGGGGGAAGGGAAGTTCTATGCTCAGCGTCATTCCTGGGCACGGGGCACGCACAGAGGAAATGTTTCCTGACAGGAACACGTTTGCGAAGAATTTGTTTCACACGGTATTTTGGACAGCTCTTAACACCAAAGGGATCTCAGCAGGGGATTCTAGATGTTATTTAACATGGATAAAGGATAATAATGATGTTTATCAAAGCAGTGGGGCTTTCAGATGAAATGCACTGCATCAGTGCAATCCATTAAAATAATTTAGTTTTTTCTATGGGCAAACTTGCAAGCCACCACTTAAGAAACCTGACAAATGATGCAGCTCCTGCAGATGGAGTGCGTCTTGCTTTACTATGAAAGCATCCTGTTATTGGAAAACATTAACAGCCATATGATAATTAGACTCTAACAACTATTTTTCATAACTAAGCTTCTTCATCCATTTGGTATATGAATAGAAAAACAATTGCTTGTGGAATATTTATGATAATCCTTAAACTGGGCATAAATAGCACAGAAATTATTAACTCTTAGGAACACATCCAATTATGAGAAGGCAGCAGAAGGCTTAGTAAAATACACAGTCAAATACTTTAAACTACATTAACACAGCTGCACATGACACAGAACTTCAATGCTAATCAATCAAAGCATTAAAGGAGGTCATGCTGTGTGGCGTGTTTGGATTTTTGTGAAGCAAAACAAAGGGCATTCCCCTGTTCCCCACCCCCACCAAAAATCCTGTTTGGGGCTGATTACATAACCAAGCCTAAAGTAATGTTTCTCTAGTACTTCCTGAACTTCAGCAAAAGCATCTCATGGGGAAATTCAACCCACCTTCCATGTCCAAAACATTTCAAGCTCCATTTGCTGCAGAATGCTGATACCCACCATTACCTGACCTAATTGAGAATCATTATGTGCCGCTGGAACTAAAGGTCTCCTGTGATCTCTAAAGCTCCTCCAAAGTCTCCAGGAGAAGCAGCACCCAGAGAGAGTGTCCTGGTGTACAGACCTCTCTACTAAAATGCAGGCCCAGGAGAGATTCCAATGTATTGTTTTGAAAGAGTGTGAATGGACATTTAATGACTTTGCTTTGAACATATTCAGGGACTACTGATAAAAAAGTGGGTAAACATTTTTTCCATGAATATTTATAACTGACATTTAAACACTTTACCTTTTGTGCTACTTTTGATTGATTACTCATACAGTAATTTGAGCTCTCTTGATTTTAATGTTCAAGAAAAAGTTTACTTAGTTGAAACCTACAGAATGCATAAGGCTGAACTTTGTTGTTACAATTTTAGGCTATTAAATGAAACACTTGCAAGAAAATGTAAAATAATGATTTCTAATTTCAATAAGAACTCCATTAATAAACAAATTTTAAGAGGAATAAACAGTAATACAGTACATTACAGTCTTAAAATATAAACCAAGTTGATAAAACTATGAGTAAGAAATAGCAAAGTTTTCTTGCTATCAGTACTATCAGGTATTACAGAATGACACAAAATTGGAGAAGTGTTTTGTTTTCAAAGATTATTAAACTGCTCATAGAAGGCATTTTAATAGCATTTAACAGAAACACTTCTCTGGTTTTGATAGGCTTTTGACAGAATTTGGTACTCAAATTCAGATACAGTCAAACAAGGTTGAAAACAATGGATTTAAGTAATAGAGACAAGAGAATTAAGGGCCTTAAAATACAAAGATATCTAAATAAATCAGCTGTTTCACAGGCAGCCAGCAACAGGATTTATGTTGTGCGTAATATGCTCTTTCAAAACCCACTAATATCAACTGAAAGGCTCCCCCTGACAAAAGAGGTCAAATCAGCCAGCAATCATGGTACTTCACTCAGCATTAGCAGCAAATAACAGAGTAGCCCAACTGAGATAAAGACATAATAACTAAAAATTCCATTTTCAACTAAATCAAACATAATGAGGCACTGAAACTAAAGATTGAGTCAAAAAGCAGTGCTGATACTTGCAATCTCATTCAACACATCAAAACAAATCCCCTCCCTTCAGTAAGGGAACATAGAGAGGGCTTCCATCAGCCACCCAGACTTTTCATACTCAGGTTAAGGTTTCACTCAGGGCCAGTAAAAATCAACCTAACTTTTGTTTTTCTCCCAAAGAGAGTGAAAGTGATGTGATTGTAATCAGTAATGCTCCTCCAGCCTGGAGTACAAACCTGCCTCAAATCTTACAACCCCTTTAACCCCAGGGTGCTGAAACAGCAGCACCAACCCAGTGACCCGTCCACGGGCACTGCACAGCCCCAGTGTCACTGGGCCGGGGGCCGCGCCTGGTGGCATCCAAGCTGATGATGCCCAGTGTGTCCTGCCACAGGCACTGTCCCATTGCCACGTCTGGCACAAGGCAGGGCTCTGCACACCCAGAACAGCAGGCAGCCCTAGCCTGTAAGGAGACCTTACCCCCTCAGCAAGGACTTCACTCTAAGAGCTGCTTTTCCTGCTATTGTTCGCTTGTTTTTTTCACAGCATATTAAGAGTACTAGATCTGCATCTCTGTTATTCATGCTGTAAAAATAAAGTAGAGCCAGCACAACAACAGTGAACCACTGACAACAGAAACACACAAATATCTGCACTGGAGACAAAATTAAGAGTCGCTTGTTGTCAAAGTGAAAAAGCATGGAACACCTGAAAAAGCATCACAAGTTTATCATTGCGAGTCGTTCAGCATCCACATGAAGAGGCTGCCTAGACTCTGTGACTGCTATAAAAATATAAAAAATAAGTACTCACCTTTGCCCTGTTACTGAAAAGAGAAAAATGAGGAAGTGAATTACAGATAATTTGTTAAAAATGGGACCACAGATGTAGCCATGATATTATGAAAATCCTTTGCTGGGATTTTTCCTCTCCTGAGAAGCTGAGGAGCCTCAGGAGAGAAATGTAAACAATTACTATCTGCTGCTGTGGAATGCAACAGGTGCATCCATGATTGGTCCATGTGGATTGTTTTCCATTGATGACCAATCACAGCCACCTGTGCCAAGGCTGTGAGCAGTCACAGGATTTTTGTTATTCTGTTCTGTTCTGTTCTTGTTGTAGCCTTCTGATCTCTGTTCTTTTAGTATAGTCTTAATGTAGCATTTTAATATAATATCTAACATAATAAATCAGCCTTCTGAAATGGAGTCAAGCCTCGTGTCTCCACACATGGGGTGTTCGCCTCAACACACAGACTCGTGGTACTAAAAGTGATTTGGGCATTTATTATAATAAAAAGCAAGGCCTAAAGCATGGGGCCTGTGGGCCGAGCAGGAGCGCTCCCGTCGAGGAGCCAGCGCTGGGTCTTCTTCAGCAGCGATGTCCCTGATGTTCCAGGTGGAGCGGCACAGCTCCCCTGGGTCAGATGCCCCTTTTTATCCTGTTTTTTTGTCCCTTTGGATTGGTTTCTGTTTGGATCTTTCATTTGCATGAAGGTTTAAGGTGCTTGATTGGCCCATTACAGTTCTGTCCAGGTTGGCTCATTCTGCTCAGGCAGTGGTGCACTGTACTTAGGTGTGTTATGGTATGTTGAGAACTGTATTTCTTAGAACTACCTTTTTAACCCCTTTTACAATATAGCAACTAAACTAACAGTACATGCCTAACAATTATCAACTATTTTACAGCAGTTTCTAACCTATTTTTAACAAGAGTGAAAGCCATTGAACTCATTACACCAGCAAATAACTTCCCTCAAGCTTTGCCTTCATGTTATAGGAGAGAGGAGCATTGTCACAAACGACAGGGAGAACAACAGAGAAAAGGATTCTGGAACTCTACCTGCCCCAACTGGCATTAGCTATACTGGAAGAAATACAAAGATATTTAAAAACACTGGTAAGTGGGAAGATAGAAGATATCATGATGAGCAGTTAAGCAGAAGAATAAGACAGAAGGTCAATCCTACAAAAAAGAAGGGAAAGCAAAGAAGTTAAGTTTTATTTAATATCATGTGGGAAAGAGCTCACTTAGAAAGAATGAACTTAAAAAATTGCTCTGAATACAATAGTGGAGACGGTCTGTTTCAAATAAGAGAAATACTGACTGTCCTCTTCCTGGCCACTGACAGAGCAAATGGCAATGACGGAGACATAAATCTGACACCAAAATCTTTAACCATCCCACATCTGTACTGAAAAACAAACTGTCTACTTCTAGAGGAGAAGTACTCAAACTCTGTGGACATGCTTGGGAAGAATTAGGCCATGAGTCTATTTCCAGCTTGCCAGCATTGGGCCAGGCTGTCCTGCAGTCCTCAACCCTCTCAGGCTCTCCGTGGGCTGCAGAAGCAGAAACACAATGCCAGCCATGGTGTAGTTTCCTGGGTGCCTCCTGAAAGGAGGTTGCAGTAAGCTCGGAGGTTGGTTTTTTCTCCCTAGTAACAAGCAATAGGTCAAGACGAAATGGCCTCAAGCTGGACAAGGGGAGGTTCAGTTTAACATTAGAAAAACAAACAAAAAAAAATTCCTAACTGGAAAGAGTTGCCCAGGGAAGTGATGCATCACCATCCCTGCAGGTCTTTGTCAGACGTGTAAGTGTAGCTCTTAGGGACATGGGTTAGTGGTGCGCTTGGCAGCATCGGATTTATGGTTGCACTCTATCTTAAAGGTCTTTTCCAACCTAAATGAGTCTACGAATCTAATTCCAAGCCTTGCTGATTTTTTTCTTCTATTAAGAGTCAATGTAGAGTTAAAGAACAAAGAGCTTTGTGCAGCACAACAGAAATTATAATGCTCTTGCACCTGACCTTAGAGTACCTTCAAAGGAAAAGGTACTGGGTATTTCCACAAGTATTATGTACTATGGATAAAACCTATGCTAAGTGACTATACTTGTAATTTTCATGAGCAGTTATTTGAATGCAACAGGGCACAAGGTTGACTAAGTATGCTAGTTTTGCTTCTTACTTTCCCAAGAATTTTAGAACAAAGAAAGAAAAATGAAAAAAACCCATCACCATATACCAAACTATAGAAAAGGTGCAGGGAAAAAGTTACTTACTTTTTCTAAAGGGTTTTGACCCCCACAATTTTCAGTTTGTTTATGACCTGTTCTTCTACCTTCATGAAAGTGAAGCTATGTGACTCAGCACATTACACTCCTCTACAACCTTCAGTTCACCTAATCTACTGGGACACAATTTGCAGTTCTGTTAGATGAAAGTGGAGTTCAGAAGAAAAAGGATGGAGTTGTTAGCAAAAACTGCTAAGCTAATTTCTGCCTGCAGCAACGTTCATAAATCTGCTGCAGGCAAAGTCTTAACTCTTTCACCTGCAAAACTAAGGCAAGAAAACTGGTTTTGAATCCCATTCAAAACAAATTAATAATTTTCACTTTCAAGTTTCTTAGAAGTGCAGTTCATGAGAAATAAGTCTGCAACTGCAAATGAAACTTAGCAAAGGTTCTACATAAATACACATCTCTATACTTTTAACTAATATGACAATGCTTCTGCAAAATGAAAGAAAAGGAGCTGTTGAAATGTAAAATAACTTATAATCAAATCACTTACTTCTCTACTACAGTGAACATGCTATATTTAATAAAAAACAAAATGCAAAATGAAAAGCAATTCACTAGAAGTCTTGGTCTTTACTGATACGCAGACAGCCTGTGTGTTGTTTGATCCAGTTCTCTTCATCCCACATAGAATCATATCAAGGCACAGCCTTTTGTCAATGCTCATTCATCCCTAAATCTGTTGCTTTGTTTCACTGTTCTTTTGGCTAAAAAAGAATTGGCAAGAACTGCCTTTACCACACATTCTAAAACAGTTTCAGTGAGGCCTTTCAGTCTTGCTTTTTGAGAAACGCTCCATTTTGATTCTTAGTTCAAGCAAGTCAGTGGTGATTACACACCAGTACCTGCTCAGAAGTACTGTCAGATAAGAAAATCTTCCTCTCAGAGAAGACTGATAATATACAGGTTTGTACAGGTTTGACAGTTCACACATCCTGAACAAAGGATCCCACAGATTTAATAAGCAGTTGATATTCTGGGGATGTTCCAGTTTAAAGGTAGTATTTTTATAATCCATGTCCTCAGAAAAATCTGAAATCTTGAGAAGGCAATCATGCTTTGTTAAGATGATGAAGATTTTATTAGAGAGGCACTCTGAAAGGAAACCACTGCACCCCAGTTGTGTCTGTGTAACAGTACTGGGAACTGGCAGGTTTCTATGCAGTTACTCCTCACTCTTGGAAGAATGAAGGCCAAGGAGTAAAGCCCTTTATAAGAACAGGAATTTTACTACAGATTTTCACACTTATTTACTACAGATTTTCACACTTATTCTCTTATTTTCCTCTTCCGAAGAATGAAGGCCAAGGAGTAAAGCCCTTTATAAGAACAGGAATTTTACTACAGATTTTCACACTTGGATCTGTTTCTAGTTACCTTCATTATCTGAAGGAAGAGGAAAATAAGAGAAACAACAACTTTATCAGAACAGCAACTTCACAGGTGCTTCTACCGGCATGGAGGAAAATAGCCCAGTTCCTCCTCCTCCCTGGGCTGCTACTGTTAAACAGCAGAGGAAACAATCAGATGTGGTTGTGTTCTCAGTGCTAATACCAACTCAACAAGCTACCGGGAACCAGCACTGTCTGCTCAGGTTTCTGTGACAAGCTTTATGCACTTCCTTCTGCGTTCCTTGGAGTCCTTAATTTTCAGAATAAGACGGTCAAAACCCGGCAAGAACAGACAAGCGTTTCCTTCCTGGGAAGAGCAGCAGCACTCAACAGAAGGCACTGGAAGCCAGCACAGTCTAGCTGAGCTGCAGATAAATTTTGTGTTTCTGTTCCCTAGTTACAACAGCAAATGAATGTGTCTTGTTGCTCACTGCTGAGACTAAGCCCTTGGCTGACTTTCAGTGCTTGTGGAGCAGTTCTGGGAATCGATGCAGACTGCAGAAAACTACTACAAGAGAAAACAATGGCAGAAGTAGCACTGATCTGTACGTCTCTTTTGCTGGTCTTAAGATGTAGCTGCCTCTGCAGAAACAGGACAGATCAGTCAGCTGTTGCCACCTTGGCTTCAAGGTGGTCACTTCTTTTCTCCCAAGTTGTAAGTACATCCTCCAAGAAACGCCACCATCTTTTGTGCATCATCCCTTCAGGTTCTGGCAAAAACAACCCAAACTGAAACTATAGCAAATCTCCTTTTATGCAAACACAAAACTGAAAAGGTTCGGGAAAGAAAAACCAGAACATTAAGACAGAAGCCACAGAAGGAGCATTGCTTGTACTTTTCTGCTCCAAATATACAGGAGATTATTCAAGTTACCGAAAACTGAACTTCTAAGTCTTTCCCAATAACCTTTCTACCATCTGTTTCTTGATTCTTTCTGTGTTTTACAGGTCACAAGTGTATTGGTTACTGTCATCCATGGAAGTCTGACTGCTCTAAACTGACTGTCAAATTCACACAGGATCCAAAACAAGACCTTCCTCAAGGTACCCAGTATATTTTCCTCTAGTTCTCCCCCTCTACAGTACTTCTTTCTGTATTTACCTGTACCACCTCAGTTGCTAACACATGAGCATTTCAAACAGGCTACAAAGATGCCTCAAATTTTCCCTCATACAATGTCACATTGCAGCTGATCTGAAGCTGCCCCCTAAACTCAACTAATCTAGAAGAAAACAAGTCCCTGGATAAGGCAGGGATAGGTTGGATTCAAACCCAAGCAAAGACCTCAGCCAACCCTGTTCTAGCTGAGATGAAGATACACCACTGGCCAGAGAGCTGGACAGGGTGAGGTCCCATCCCATGAGCTCTCTGTGCCTGGGAAATACAAAGTCCAATAAAAAAACCAGCCATACTAAACTCATGGCTGTTTGCCGAGGACTCGCGGTGACGTGTTGTGTGTCTGTCTCCAACGCACAACTCGATGTAACAATAAAAACGTTGGAGAAATGTTATCATCTTCACAACAGTATAGGCTTTCATTTATACCTTGACAAAGTAAAGCAAATCAAAACAAAGACAGATATTTTGAAGTTAAATTCACAAATTCTTTCTAAGTACACTTTTCCTTCTGTGCCAGCCTTTCTTCCTATGCCCTCATCCTTGCCAAGTACGAAAAGCACTTTGGTCAGACTCTGCCTCTTATCACCAAATTGTCCTTTACTATCATCTACTCAGGAACGGTCCCAATAGTTATAAATGGCCTCACACTGCTGTAAGAAGCTGAGATGTAGCTTCGAGTTGGAGTCTTGAATTTTCTTTTGTTTCCAGTTTTAATCAGAAACACAAACTCATTTTCTGTGACCTGCCAAGACAACTTGGGACATGAAAACTGACCTTGATTCCCCTCCCATCTTATTTTCTTCAAAGGAGCAGCACTTCTCAAACTTCTGCTAGTGTGGGTTTTGTGAAGGAACAGGAGTGTTCCAGTGGTGGGTGGAGTACTGACACTCAGCAGGGCTGAGGCAGCAGGGCCAGCAGCCCCCAGCTGCCAGGAGCACGATGGGGCTGTGCTGCCTCTGCACGCTGTCCTTGGGCACACACACCCACCAATACAAATCCTGAACCGACTGCCACCCTCACTCAGCCACTGACCTTGAGTCACTGAACTGCCTTTGGCTTGGCCATTCACTCCAAGGGAAGGAATTCAGCTGCACTGGCTTTCTTGCTATCAGCTGCTTTGTCAGCTGACACCAAGAAAAAAAATAAATTACTGCTTGTTCTGGGTGGCAAACACAAAATTCCAGAAATAATTACACCTATTGTTTGAAGAGCAGGAATAAAGTGCATCGTATTGGTGTTTGCAGATGGAGTGGTTTGTAAGATTTTGATCTCTAGCTTAGTTTTAATTAATTTCTTTATCTATTTCAGAGCTACCAAGGTAGTTACAACTTTCAGGTTGGCTGGATAAAAGGAACAGTAATTACTGAATATATAAAGATTTTTGATCCATTCTATTTGCATTTGTATTTTCATCCTCTAACTATAAATGAGGAGCATGCAAGCAAACTCTTTTGAGTCTACAGCTGTTGGCCACATATATTGTAATAAAAAACTGACCTAATTCCACTAATCTCAAAGGAAAAGCCCTTATTAACCTTCATGGGCTTCCACTGGCACAATGGAAGCAGTTGTATTTAGATGAATAGAGCAAGGTTTTCCTTTTCATTCCTGTCTAAATCATGCTTTTCATAAACTACAGATATATTTTGTGTTAAAAATAAGACAAGGCTGAAGAACAGGACAGTTATACTGGAAAATCTAAACAAGGCTTACCCAGCTGTACCTTTGAAACCACAAAGAAACTCTCTTCCGTGATTGCAGGTGTGAAAAAAATGTCATTCAAGTCAATTTCTATCTAGGTACCAAGTTCAGGATTCTGCATAAATACCTGGTAGGCATTTCTCCTCTTTCGCTGAAATAAATTTGTACTGACACCTAAAAAAGCCTACCATCTGCTAGGAGCAGGGGAACCCTTATTATTCCTTACCTGAGATGAGCAGGCATGTAAATTCATTTTTCCCTGAATGTTCTTCACGTTCCTTTGGTTAGAGAGCAAAGCAAAGCCCATGTCACTGAGAAGGTCAAGAGTTATCTACTGAATACTCTTAACATTAGCAGAATAATTTGGCCTAGAATATTATAAAAGGTCTGGCACAGAGGAAAAAAAAAGTTAAGAAAATTTCACTCTTCTTTACCACCTGTGGAAGTCTCAAAGGTGTCAGAAACTACATAATTGAATACACCAAAAAGTTAAATTTTCAGCTTTCAGTTTAGAGGTACCACTTGTGAGCAAACAAAATGTTTGGTTTGGGTCTTGATCTTCTTAATGAGCCCAAACCTACCAGAGATTTTTATCTGAAAATCTTTTCCTATACAAAGCATCAATAGCTCCTGCCTTAGCAATGATCAAGTACATGTAGTCTCTATCAGCCTCCACTTCCTTATTCTGAATACCCTCAGTTCCCATCAATAATGCAGTTCCATCTGCTTTCACTTGCTCTGTCTTTATTTAGGAGAGTGACATTACTATTGTCTTACACAAGCTGTATCCTGAGGAAGTGTAATTTTTCATCAAGGAAAAAGAATAAAATTCAAAGTCAATCCAGCATCAAAGCATCTCCAAAACTGCACTGTTGCAAAAACTCACTGTTGCACTGAGCTATGCTGCCTGTGCAGAAGTGACTCAGAGCAGAGGCACAAAATTGCTTTATTGCTTTGCCACAGCACAGACCCTCCAAGGCAGCACATGCCTGGAGGTGAGCAAGGAACCTGAAGAGGAAGGAACCAAAAGCACATGGGAGTGCCACAGAAATGTCTTCTCACTTAAGAAACACCAAAACATGGAACCCTTCTCAGGGGCTGCATGAAGGAACCATATCAGAGTATTATTGTGAAGGGTTTGGTCCATTCTGCAGTCGTTGTGAAGTGCAGAGTGTTCTTTAAGAAATTTAGCAATATTTTCGGTTACTAAGATCAGTTTCCTTAAAAATCAGCCACCCTGGCCAATCTGAAAATTCATTAGGAAGTCTTCCCATTTAGACAACCTGAATCGATCTTGCTCTAGGTAAGATCTTTCCTACATTCTATTAAGGCAGGTAATATTTCCTAATTATACTTGCTGATCTGAATAATTAGGACTTCATTCTTTTCATGAAAACTTCCCTAACATGTGTGAGCAAAGTGAGTTAATGCCAATTAACCTGCCCTTGAAGTGCTCTATTATCAAAGCATATGCTTTCAACACATCTTGAGATGCAGCCCCTTCTTTTGCACAGTTATTGACTTCAATGCTGTGAAAAGGTTCCATTCCTAAACAGTGAGGGGCTCAGACAGCATTAGCTGCCAGCAATCACTGACTAGTGCTCTGAACTGTATTTGGGTTTCTTATCTGTTACACAGTCTCACTGGTTTGTAATCCTCTCTAGGCCCTTCTGTTTTAACATCCAAGTGAAAAGGATCTCTCCTTCTCCTGGAATGTAAATGGTTCACTGTGGCACAGGTCCCCCCCCACATTCCAGCCATGTGCATTAGTTATTATTTTCTATACAACAGGGCAAGGACAGCCTTTATTAGTACATGGCAGTTCACCAGACAGCACACCTGTGCTTGATTGCCAAGTGAGACTTTGTGCCAGGTCACCATCCCACACTCATAAATCCTGTGAGGAGATACTATACCAAGCCTGGCCATTCATTTTTCATTAAAATAGTTTTTAATTTTTATTTCCTCATATATCTCTACCCAGAGTGAGAAAACACGAGTCTCACAGCCCATCCTGACCTCACCACAGCTGAAGGGTGCTGTGACACAGTTCTGCTGAAGAGAAGTGCTCCACTATTCGTAGCAATTAAACACCAGAAAGGAGAAGTACAAGAAAGGAGATATGGAAGGCTATAAAGAAGACCTATGGATTTCTAGGGTTTTTTTTTTTCTGTGGTGCTGATGATACTATGCAAGGAGTCACATTTTTTCACTAAATGCAAGCTTTACCTCTCTCAGGCTACACATAACACTAGAAATCCCCAGGAGCACTGCAAACTGAGGCCAAAAATCCTGTTCATCACACTAAGACAGAAAATGTCCCACATACATTTACCAGGCTCTGCCCTGCACTCTGCCCAGGAACCATGTGAGATACAGTCCCCAGAGCCAGCAGGGCCAGCTGTGTCCTTATATATTTTTGTCTTTTAAAAAATTACTCCTGATCAAACTGGTGCTCTCAATATATTTCAGAAGAGACAAGATAAATGTTGATGCCATTCTCAAGTCCCCAGTGCAGGATGCTGGCTGTAGATGACACTACCAGGTGCTGAAAATGCTCTGCCAGTTTCTCCAGTTGTTTCTAGACCTGCTCTGGATCATGTGCCATGTGCTGCCTTACACTGAATCCTCAATTTTGATTTCCTGCCTAATTGCTCAATTCAGCATTCATTTGCTACCAGAGCCTTTGCCAGGCTACCATGTGTTTTTCTATCATTCTGCTTCACTGGTAGAACTGGTTGAACAAACAGTCCATAACTCATTCACATTTCCACATCTAAAATGCCCAATGTGGTCCAGAAAAATATGTAAAGATCCTATAATACTAATTTTTTGTACCTGTTTGTATTTGATTAAATAAGCTTAAATATCTTCTCTTGTGCACCTCTTTCAGAAGGTGCTTAATTATTGTTCTCTAATTGATGCTATTGAGTCAGGGATGGATGAAATGACTCCATGGTTCAGAAGGTGAAAAAGAGAGAATACTTTATTAAGAGGTAGTGTCCTTTTATAGCCAGGATCACTGAGGTGAAATCTGATTGATCTCTCAGTAAAAACCTTTCACACTATTGGTGTACTATGAATAGCACACTTTGAAGGTACATATCTATAAACAACATGAACAGAAAAAGAAATAATAATTTTCATTCTTCCTCTCTAAGTTTCCCAGGCCTGAAGCCTGGGAGAATTCTCTTCAACTGAACAGAGAATCTCTACATTTAATCATCTCCATTGTTTCTATCCAAATATGCAACAATGGGCACTAGAAACTGAGGCTGAAGCTGCTGTGGCTATGAAAGGTCCATTGATTTCAAGTGGAAACACACTTTTATTGAGAAAAATTCTTGGTTCATCAAGCTCAAGCCCTTATTCCTGATAATCTGAAAATAGCACCAAGTAAATACAGAAAAGGAGCTCCCATGTGCAAAGTGATCAGTTCAAGAATAAGCCTCAGGGGAAGTTCTTTCCTTCAGGCTGAACCACGATTCCACAGATAGAAGCAATCTACAGTTCAGATCACAAACAAACCCTTCCTGCCCTAAATTCCAGAGCCCTTCCACGTTGCAGTGGAAATAGCTGACAGCAAAGTCCAGGGTAAGGAAACAAAAAGGGCCTTTGCATAGTATCCACAGATGTTTAATTCAGCTGTGCAGTGAGATGCTCAGGGTCCAGATGGGGACTCATGGGGAGAGCCCAGGTTTCTGTGACTGGAGCTTTAGGGCTGCCCAGTGGTCTTGGGGCAGTACAAAGATGAGGGCCAGCGGGGGAATAGGGAGGGACATGAGAACAAGGGAAGGAGCCGGTGAAGCTTCTTGTGTCTCTCTAACCCAGGGGATGCCTCTCAGGGTCCCCACAGGTCCAAAAGAAAATCTGGGTGCATGCAGACACAGAAAGCCGTGCCAGTAGCGCCTACATACCAAGGCCAACTGAGGCACCACGCCTCCGGAGAGCCATGCTCAGTGTCCCTCCCAGTTAGTTTTCTGTGAGCCTATAAATAATGTGTTCCACAGTTTTATTAATTATGTCAGTCTTGAACCAAGCCTCTTGAATCCATCTTTCTTGGGATACCTAAGTTTAGAGAAACTGCTTTGAATAAAAGTGTATTTGACCATTTACCACTGGTAATCAGGCAGAAGATTATGAGAGCGAAAGCACGTGCAAACTGATATATCTCAATTAACCTTGAGAATAATCTCTGTCAATGAGTTTGCATATATTCAACCCTTCTCTTTGTATAATGAATATATACTTTCTCCTATATAGTTTGAAGACAGAAAGAATTCTTACCTAGATAGTAATTCACCCAGTATCACTATGAACACCTTAATGCATAAAATGCTCTTTATTGTACTAAAAGAACTAACTACAACAACCATAAAACATTAATTTACTATCTTGATGTCAGAAAATCCAGTTCATTCACTTTACCACTATTCACTTTACCACTGTTTCTTCTATTTTCTTTATTCCATAGTCTGAGGAAACTGGCTGAGATCGTTGCAGGCCAGTCTGTATAACCTTTGAGAAAGATGGTCACTGGGAGAGGACCAGAAGAAAGAGAAACACCAGTCATTTTTTCCAGTAGCAACCAGGAGCTACAGGCTGACCTGCCTCACCTCACTCACAGGGAAGGTGGTGCAGCAAATAATCCTGAAAACCACTTCCAAACAGAAAGGACAAAAAGGTGATCGGCAGTAGTTAGCACGGATTTAGAGAGGGGGAATTACATTTGCACAGAGTGATGACCTTCTGTGACAAAAAGGGCAGCTGGTGGACGAGGGGAGCCAGCAGATATGGTGAGACATGGGCTAGCCTTTCAGCACAGTGCCCTGTAACATCCTCATGGACACAGTGAGCAGCTTCAGAGGGGGTAAGCAGACAATGTGCTGCATCCGCTGAAGGGTCAGGCTCAAAGGGCTGTGACCAGAGGCACAAAGTCCAGCTGGACACTGGTCACTAGCAGAGTCCCAGAGTACTGAGACCAGTACAGTAGATGATGGGACAGCACCTCTGCGAGCCTGCAGGTGCTACGGGGAGAGGAATGGCCCGTGGACCAGATGGACCCTGAGGGGATGGAGAAAGGGGTCCACAGGAACATGGTAAAGTTCAACCAAGTTCTCTGTAGCTGAGGAGGGTTAAACAAGCCAGCACAGACCACAGGGTCTAAATGGCTAGAAAGCAGCTATGCAGAAACATGAGCATAGCAGAAAGAGTCCATGAAAGTACCACTGGAACACTGATCATATAAAAAAAAGGCAAAAAGAACTAGCATTGTTCAGTCCTGAGCAGAGAAAGCTTCAGAGGGACTTTGTCAACACCTGAGGAGGGAGAAAGAAAATGGACATAGATCTTTTTCAGAGACTAGGACAAGAGGCAATTTCCATTGAAATTTTCATTTAAAACATACAATAAAGCTGTTCTATTCTAAGGGTTGTTGAACACTAGAACGGGTTGCCCAGAGATGGTTGTGGGGGCTTATCCTTAGGGATAATCAGAACTTGAGTGCCCTGGTTGAGCAGGGTGGTGGGACATAAATCTCCAAGGTCTCTTCTGGCCCCCGTGACTCTGGGAAAAAAAAGGCAATGGACAGCACATTCATCATTGTCCACTCAAAGAATAGTTGGTAAAGGAGACAGACCTGAACACAGCAAGATGAAAGTGATTTACAAAATAACATTTGCTCTGGCTGACACATCGAGCCTGGCATAGCTGCACTGCAGCCTCAAAGCAGAAGCACCAGCCAAACCTCCCTCTCCTTCTGGCTGCTCTGTCAAAAGCAGGGAAGCTTCTGGCTAACTGAAAATACATCAGTGAACTGAACTTCTTTCCTTCCAAACACAGAAGGTTATTGTACAAAGAGGTGCTAAGTGAATATTTTATCTTTATCAAACATCTACATTAGCTTTCAGTGAAATGTCCAAATGAACAAGTCTCAAAATATATATTCTCAGGGGCATCCTAAATCATAAAAAACTAGCTTCTTGCATGAAATTTTCAGTGTGCCTTCATGGTCAATTCACCAGCACTCAAAGTCTGATACCCCACGTAAACTTTGGTACTGTTCAGAAGTGATTGCTCAACTGTTCCTTAATTCTTTGTACACACGTCCACTATATAAACACAATACATTAAATAATAATAAACACAGCTGCTCCTCCACAGAGTGCTGCCGAATATGAGGAGACTGACCCTTTCACAAAGCTCTACCAAAAGCACAATCTACACCCTAGGACAAAGGCTGCAGACAGGCAAAAGTTCACAGCAAGATTTTAAAACTTCTTATCAAATATTAAAACTGCCTAAAATCAAATGCCTAATTACAGGACATAATATCAAATATTCAAACATCTCTGCACTATTATGCAAAGAGAATTAGAAAGGTTAAAAAATTATTTAGTCATTTTAATCTGAATTTGAAGAGGTTGGGATTTTTTTCTCTCTTACAGATCAGCTAAAAGTCTGCCAGAACGGCCAGGAAAGAACAAGGTAAGGAGCAAATAAACTGAAGAAACAGTGGAAATATGTCTGAATAATTTATTTTCCCCATATTATTTAAATTAAATTAACAACTTATTCTGTTGTGTGTTGGTTGCCTTTTTTTTGTTCACTGCTTTTAAGTAATAGTCCGTTTCTTCATGTGATACCAAAATTATGAAATCTCCAGATTTAGATCTCCATATTTTGCTTAAAAATGTATGAAGCAGTAGGTCGCTGCAATTACTGTGAGTTTTCCAGCCCAGAATAAGGAATGTGTGGATCTACCTGGTGACAAGTGACAGGGTTAGAATGACAAAGCCACTATTTTTCAGAAGAATTCATACATATGTGGCATGCCATTGTACGACTATTCTGACAGATTTTTCTAAATTGGCATACAATTTGGCATGTCATTGGCATGCCATCCCTCAAGGAGATTTATGCTCATAAATCCAAACAGGCAAAATTTTACATCCCACTTCTTTCCCACAAAAGTAAGTTTGGGTGAAGTGGCAACCTTTAGTGAAACAGCCATCTTTTCAAAAGTCATCACAGGAGTCAGTTAAATTTACAGCTGGCCCTGACTTAATCTTGACATTGTGAGCACGTCATTAAGATGGGGAGACCTACCTACACACGGAGATTAACTCCAGCAGGTGAAAGCAAGTGACACAATTGACTATGCATTTGACAACTGAAGTGCCTCGGGATAAATGTCACGACGTCTACGGAGACAGCCAGTGGGATAACCACCTGTGATGGCAGAGTACGAGGGAGGGAGGGAGAGCACAGCAGCAGCCAGTCCCCCAGGTCACCCCAGGCCAGCAGAGGGGAGCAGCCCTGCTCCCCCAAAGGTGGTGCTGGGACACAGCGTGCCTCGGAGCTCGTGCCTGCTCCAGAGGCAATGTTCAGGCGCTTTGCCCTCGCTGCTCCGCCCTGCGCACTCCCGACCCCGCCGAGGGCAGAGGCGCTGCCTGCTCACAGCTGCCCGGCCCCGGGGCTGTCAGGGCTCCCCTGTGGGGCCGTGGACAGGCACAGCCTGAGCAGCACAACCCAGCAGCTACAGAAAATGACAGGGGGTATTGCAGAGCACAGTGCACCTGCCTGCCCGAGCTGGGAGGACGCTGAGAAATGAGCCCATACATGACTAATGCTATAAGATTTAAAACACTGTACTACTTTGGGTTGTCGCAGTTCATCAGAATGTGCACATCTTCTCACGCTTACACCACAGAACACCTCCAAAACCCAGAGAAGAAGGTGACCTAGTCCTGGGGCAGGCACAGCTCTGCACAAATGCCTACTACGACATGAAATTAATGCCAAACTACACCTAACAAATTCAGCTGGTGTTCAGCTAATAGTGTAAACATACTAAACTTAGATAGTTTAGTTCTTTATGTTTCCACCACCTGGAGTACAACTAATGACGCTGCCTAGCTCTGGTGAATGTGGGTTTAATTCTGACAGACTTCTTGGAGCAGGCTGCAATCCATGCAATCCATGTTCCTGCGGCTCAGCCGCTGCAGTGCCTTGGAGTCAGCGGGCCTGGCACAGCACCGAGTCCCTTGGTGCAGCAGGGGATCTGCACAGTCCACACAAATTGCTCATGGAGAGCTAAATGTTGAGTGCACTGCCCAGAAGTACAGAGCACTTCCCCACAGGCAGATCACAGAGACTTCAGTGCTGTCCCAGCTGAACCCTGACAAGAGAAGTTCCTGCTTTTCTGTACTGCAGCCTAGGAACAGATACACAATTTCACGAGTGTAAGATCTGCTCTGCTCACAGTGTAACTTTCTTGTCACCCCTAAATACTGCGAGGGTGTCACAAGGCTCCTGCACGCACGATGTAGAACTGCGCTGAAGCTGCAGAAATGCTCACTGGAAAATCAAATGACACACACACTTACACCCCGCTGTGTTTTGTGGTTTTGTCTTTGTTGCTACCCCCCTGCCCTTGCTCTTTCTGTCCATACAATCACAGACCGTATCAGTAACAGCAGTGAGTGTTTTACACTGCTTCCATCCATTCCACACTGCCTGAGCCTCAGCATGTCCCGGGATAGCAATGCTACTGTTATAAGGGTTGCTGTCTTCCTTCCTAACTCTACAGAGTTAACTATGACTTTAGAGCAGGAAAGATCCCTATACTTCTGACAAAAGACTTTATTTAGGACTGGCACTGAAAAGTGCAAATAGACATTACAGAGGCTATTTATTAGGTAATAAATATTAGAAGTATTAAAAAAACCCCAATATTAAAGCCTGAAGAAAAAACAGATTGTGACAGTTGTTTAACCTATAAAAATGTTTTGATAGAGAAGACTCTCACTGCCTACCCACTGAAGCATAAATTACTCCTTTTTTTAATATCTTGACAAAAGTGGAATATAAAGATCATTATTTACATTTGGAGGCCTCATACATTATGCTTCAGTGAATGTGAAGAACTGAATTGCCCACTTGAATGATCTCTAGTAAAAAAAAATCACTATAAAACTTTCCAGTACATTAATAAAGCTAAAAAACTGTTAATTTTCCAGTACTATTGAAGAAAAATATATTGGGTTCAAATCAGAAATTGCAAAAGCAAATCCTGACACATGAAAGAGTGAGGGGAAGAAACGTAGGCCTGCAGAATTCAAGTACACCATCACAAGACTCATTTTGCTCCTTTCAACAAAGGTGACAAGGACAGAGAAGTTTCAGAAATTCCCTAGCCAAACCAGGTGCCTTGAAAACCAACAAGCTATCAATCCTGCAACTTCTGCGAGCTGCTGAAGATACAATCCAGGTAATACTCCTACCCACTGTCATGTTTCTACAAAGCCATGAAAAAAAAAAAAAAAGTCTATACATCTTCAACAAACCACACAATAAAATTCATCTTGAGTTTAATGGAGGACTTCAAACATTATGTTAAGCCAAAAAGTTATCACCCCATAGTACCACGCTAGCAGCCACAAGTCTCATGTATTTGGCAGAGTCCATTAAACACAAGGAACTCATCTACAGAATACTGACCTTATATTATGCAAGTAAACCGAAAGATAACAAATATTTTAAATTTAAATAAATTTGAGCCAGGAAATACAGATTTAAAATATAGATATGACAAGCACTGGTCATATTCCAGAAACATACCTTTTTATTATTTGGAGATTCCCCCACATACTCATTCTTATTTTCCTGGATTAATGGTTTAAAAGTGGGTTACCTCCTCAAACAGCTGAGCTATAATAACAAACAGCTGCCAACCCTACCAGCTGCATATGGAGAACAGGAAGGGCTCAGACAGCTGAGAATGGTTCCCCCACTGAGGAGCCAAGGAATTTAGCCAAGTTCCTGCCTTGCTGCAGACAAGCACCAGCCTTACCCAGAGCAAAGGGGTTGTTTAGGTCCCAAGCATCAGTGTGGTGCTGATCCAATGCAATGATCTGAGAGCCCAGAGAGCCTAAGAAACTACCTTAGAGTGCAGCCATCCCAAGCATTCCCATTTCATTATTTGATTTGGATTCCTGAGGCCTAATACTGTCTTTATTCCAAAAATGCCCAGTTGGAAGCATACAGGAAGCAGCACCTAAAAGCCAGCAATAACAGCCTGATGGGCTGGAGAACACTGACTTCTTTCCCTAGATGAGAACAGTTTCTTGAAAAGACACTGCTGCATGTTCACAAACTCCCCTTCCCTAGACCATTTCCCTGCCCCTTGAAAGTCATATTTAAACAAAAGAAGATTTTACTGGGATTTTTATGGTCTATGTTCCCATTATAATCAAATTAATTAATTTTCTAGAAGACCTTTTATTGCCACTGTGAAAAGGCAACTCAGCTCACATTACTAGGCATTTTATAATGGGAAATATACTGGGAATATTTTATATTCTCTTTTGGGAAAATACAAAGTTTCAGACAAAACTACTGTACTTATTTATGCAGTAACGTGATATTTTAGGTGAGGCCCTTTTATCATAATAACACAGAGTCCTTGGAAAGTTAAATTTATATAGAAAACTGTTTTATAATTTTTTAAAAATCTGTCTTTGTTGATGCAGCTGTATATCACTGTTGTTCACAAACTAATGAAAATCACTAAGTGCCCTTAATAAAAGATTTCTATGAGTTACCCTATTTAGATGATGTACTGAGACCTATCTTTAAAACCATTTCTAAGTTGCTACTATTTTTAAACATTGATCTAAAAGTTTCAATAATGAGCTGAGAGATTGGTATAAACAAGCCAGAGAAAATGTACAATAGAACAAATGTCAATCAGAACTCTAGAGTATTTTGAAACTTAAAAGAATTGAAAACACACTGTATCCAGAAATCGGTTTTCTATGCTTTGATTCCTTTTAGATGGTTTTCTATAGTCTCTTAATTTTTGTTCTAGTATTCTCTAAAAATGAAATCCATTCAAAAAATAATAGTTATATTTAGCAGCCTCACTTTCTAGAAGAGCTACAAGTTCAGGACTAAAGTTCATTATGAATTGAATGCTAAGGTGTAATTGTCATAGTTTTATTCAAATATTCTACAGTACTGTGAAATTATACTGCCAACTACAGCTGCAGCCCAAACCTGTGAGGGACATCCCCTTCCCTAGTTCATAGGCAAGGCTGGCGGCAGGGCCAGAACTCCTGAAAGCAACACTCCAGCTGGATCTTTACTTCCTTTACTTGGCTCTCCATTTCCCCAGGCTTCATGATCCTCTCCCTGATAACCCATGTGGGCAATTAGAACAACCTTAATTCAACGTAGATAAAACACTTCCTGCCCTACCAGTCACTCAAGCATAAAGGTTTAATATACTTTGGATACGTGGAGAACAATTCCAATTCAGCACTACAATTTCTGAAGAGAATCTCCAATGCTAACTACCTCAGGATTCTAAAAAGGCCCGATCAGACTGGCTGACCTCCAGCCACCTCAATTAACTGTAAAAGTGAAGTACGCATAGTGCAGCACTCAGGGAATAAATATACTGCAAGAAACCAGAGACCAAGAGACCAAGAGCTGTTTCAAGAAACTTGAAAGAATTGAAAAGGCCAAGTTCGGTTTACACCAGTCAAAAGTCAACACTGAGTAACCTGTTGTTTCCAAATATGGTTTTTTTTGGATGCTGTCTATAGCACCTGTTCAAATGTTTTTATATAGAGACCAAACTTTAATCAGCAACACACAGATAACTCAGATACGGTCATTATTAGTCAGCTTTATTGTAAATGCAAATGCTTGACACAAATCCTTAATACCTGCAAGGAAGTGCAGCCACGATCTGGGAGAATTTCTGCATCCCTTGCAGCAGCCTGCCAATTACTGAGGTAACATGCTTACGCTTGCCTTGTAAATTGGCATTGCAGACCTTGTAGATCCTCAGAATACATGTGACAATCCTGGAACAACTCTGCTTGTGAATGGAATGCTGTTTGGGATTTTATACTCATTAAAGGTTTCAAGAGAAGATGTAAACATGGAGGACGTCATAGCTGATGATATGCTAAGGCAGACAGTCAACATAAAGATTGCTGAGAGCCACAATAAGTTACAAAAGCACAGTCACAGGAGAAAATCTCTTTCCAAGAGCTAAGTGCTGTAAAATTCCATACCATGATCATGCTCCTGTGATATTCATGATGCAAGTGATGTCTGTGTTGCATTAGCTACAGCATTTTCAGAGCCCTCCCATGAGCACGGCTTTCAAATACAGGATGCCTAAAATGCCTATGGAGGCAAGTTGGATGATTTTTAAAATCAGAGAATAACCTGATTATAATAATTTTCTCCAAAGAAGCTATGAGGTAACCACAGACAGCACATAAACTTCACGACCAGTGAAGACTTTGCAAAGCTAAGTCCATTGTATCTACATAAAGGGGTCCTGTCCTCAATCAGATCGTGCACATGGGGCATGGGGGTGACACACGTTGGTAGCTATTTTTTTACACTTTTCAAGTATACTTGAAAGGCAGAAATAATGCTTTGATCTTCCTCTAAGCACAGTGTAAGCCCATGGACAGAAATGTACCACTGTGCCACTGTGAAAGACTCCCTGCCCTTCTGAACTCATGTCCCCATGCTCTGAATCACTTAAGTTGGTACTGAAGAGCTCTACTCAAATCAAGGGTACAGATTTGAGAGCCAGGAATTCTCATCTACTAATTTCTGAGCAATTATCTCACAGAAAGCCATTGGCCTAGGTCTGCAGGAGGTACTGTGTGAGCATCACAAGCTCAGCACTTTCAGCACTCCAACAGTCTTGCTCTACAGAGCAGCCCAACACTTGCATTGTAAGAGCTTCTAATTACGGAAAATGACGAGGCTGCTCAGCTCGAGCAGTTTGCCTTCTCTTTGTAACTGACCTGAGTCAAAAACGTTCTGAGACACAAAAAAAGCTGTGGCACAGCTTCTGTCCCAGGGGACCAGGGAAAGCAAATGGCAGAATTCATCTCTGTGGTGCACAATCCACAAGCAGGGCTGGTACCACTCTACAAATTCCAGGTGCTGCGTGCACTGTCTCCATATTGGCCTGCAGCCTGTTGCACTGATGAACTAGGCCTTCTCTGGCATATAATACTTCATATACTTACTATACCCTGATATTTAACAGATACACATAGAGATCTCTATAAAATATGAAAATCTTGTTACGCTTTTATCAATTTTAAGTTTCACAAATGATTCCTTTCTAAGAAATGTAGGGAGGATGAGATGCTACCAAATGTGGAGAACAGTTCAATTACTGCAGTACTCATTGATGTGTCTACTTCAAAAAGAACAAACAGATGCTTAATTTCTTACCTCTAGTCTCAATGTAAATAAATATTACAACATACAATTTGAAATGTATTTTCAAAATGCATTTGGGGACACAGAAATGACCCACCTGTTGATGACATAGATTCAATCCATCTTGTCAAATAATCAAGTAATAGTGTGGTGAACCAGTTTTGTACCAGAAAAGCTCTCACATTTTGATTTGTTAACATATAATGATTTTCACTATCAAGATTGCTCTTAATCAACAAAGAAGTAACTACTGGAATGATTATTCTATTTGCTCAGCTACTCAATAGAAAGGGAAGTAATTACTAAAATAATTCAATCATCACCAAAGGAATGATGGACATGCAGAGGTTGGAAATACAAAGCATAATTTGTAAAATTATATGCTTAATTAAAGAATGAATATTTAAGATATGTTTCAAATTCCATGCTATTTAGTTCCATCTAGAATGACTGCTCTCAAAAATGCAACACTAACTCCATCAAAAAGGAAAATCCAATATGCACAATTTAGCAGCGGGCACTGATATTTATTTCCACTGTAGGAAGTACCAGCAACAAGAAATCAAAATGAATTTTTATTATGGAAATTCAGACAGATAAAGCACACTACTGAGGCCCTCTGTAGATCAGTCTATAACAGTGAATCTAGAGAGATACACACAGCCAATGGAAAAAGTATTACCAAGGTTAAAAAGAAATTTACAAACCCCTACACAAATAAAAGAAACCCTGGGTGTGATCAGTTCAATTTCTTTTTTCTTGAGGAAATACAAGACAGTCTAAAAGAATGTAGAATAGAATTCACAGTGATGTTCCACAGGGAACTGCTGCAACAACTGATTTGCAGTAGTTTAAGACTGGTTTTGTTTGGGGTTTTTTTGGGTCAAGTTTTTAAATTAGTATTGCCCGAGCATTGAAACTATGGATTTTGGGTGAAGTAGAGAAATTTCAGGACATTGTATCAAGTATGAAAAGAATGTGCACCGTTTCTAAAGGCAATATGGTACAAATATATACAAAATATAGTACCCCCAGCTGCAGAGCTGCCCAGTTGATTTGTTCCCTGAGGGGCAGCGGACACAGCAGCACCGGGCACAAGTCTCAGCAGAGCTGGTGCCCTCTCTGTAGGCAATCCACCCATGCCCAGGGTCCAGGATTAGTGAAACCTGGCCATCACAGCCAAAGCTCACCAAACTGGAGCTCTCTCCACAGGCACAGCTTGCACTGCAGACGCTGCTAGAACAGCACGTGAAGAGGTCTCACACAGGGAGACAGGGAGCCTTAGCTTGGCAATGCCACTCAGTAGGAACATCAGAACAGTCAAAGAATGGTTTCAGTTTTGGTGAGCTGCAGAAGCCAGCAAACCTAGCTTCTCTGTACTTCATCAATTCAAGCTGCCACCAGTCAAAAGCAGAGGCTAATGAGGCATTAAAATGCTCCCTAATTACTTCCTGGATGAAGGATGACCCTTTACATCCTCAGTTTCCCCCACTATCATTTAATATAATTAAAATGGGGAATCTTTCAATTTTACATCATATTTAATGTCTTTTTTGGTTTGTTTTTTTTTTTTACTTACTACATGCT
The DNA here is from genome assembly GCF_017590055.1 of Onychostruthus taczanowskii. Taxonomy (NCBI): domain Eukaryota; kingdom Metazoa; phylum Chordata; class Aves; order Passeriformes; family Passeridae; genus Onychostruthus; species Onychostruthus taczanowskii. The sequence continues at coordinate 420,568 of NW_024507879.1, read as the reverse complement.
AGGTTTCAGTTAGAGCGCAGAGACTTTTTAAAGCAATTTTTTACTCTTTTTTTCTAGGACTTCTACATACCCATTAGAAATGAGGAAGAGATGAGCAGCTTTACTCAAGGACCCCCTTATTTAGTCCAGCACAATGTTTACATTAAAAAATCTTCCAGGAAGGTAGAGAAAGAACATTTGGAGAGCTGCTCTGGGACAATGATTTTAAAGAATTCCTTTCCTTCTCTTGACTTTTCGCGCTCCCTTTAACAAGTTAGGTCAGATGTAGAGTCCTCAATATGACTTGTACAGCTGCCCCTCACTGTTAGGCCTTTCACAGATTGCTCTGCTGTGGAGCTGCCAGGTTTTGAAGGAGCAGCCTGGTCATCAAGGGAAAGATTTCCTTCTAAGAGCTCCTCCAAACTCAGGCTGATTGGTTTCTTCCTCTGTGATGTCCTGAAGGGCATCAGCAGAGAGTACTCACAAGGCATTAGTGTCTGAAGAAAGCATACTGAATAAAGGCCAAGTTCTATTGTGCCATCAGCTGCAAATCCTTGTCCTCTCCCTTGCATTTTCCTAAAAAAAAAAATGGGAAAGCCACAAAATCCAGAGTTCCACCTAACCATGAGTTGGTGAGATAAATCTTTGTTCATGTGGGCAAATCAACAAGTTGAAATTAATTACATAAAATGAGCAACTCAAACCAGTTCTTCCTCAATGATTTTTGCCAAGTTCTAACAGAACAAAATAAATAACAGCATTTCTCTACAGCTGATAGAGGCAGTTACACAACTATTATGCAGCAGATTTTATTTTCTAGTATGCAATTGTAATTGTAGATTTAAAGCAACATCTGAAGGTTACATGGGATTATCTTGATTTCCCGTATTTGGGAAAAGGTACTGTAAAAACTAGGATGCTCTCAAGCTTCCACGTTTTTCACTCATTAAATTGTTCTTTGATAATCATTTCTCATTCCAGCCCTTTGTCCCTCCCTTCTTCCTCTCTTCAGACCCATCTCTAAAGCCTCATTCAGCTGCAGCACCTCTGGGAGCAATTAATGAACTTCCATCCACTGGCAACTTCCCATCCCTCTGTCCATCCTTCTGCATCTCCTTGAGAACAACTGGATACCCCCTCCACTCAGAGTGGCAAATTCTCAGCTCCCCCCACCTCCTTAACATATCTGACAACAGGACCAGCCCTCCCATGATTACAGTGGCAAAATCTGTGCTACAGGTAACCCCACACGGAAATACAGGAGTATGAAGTGACATCATAGTCTCCAACAAATAAAGGCTTTCAACACAAGCAAGGAGCCACTTTATTTATAGACACAGCCACTACTCTGAAATCTGTAAACTTGTTCCCTAAGATGGCAAATTTGGACTAAATGTCACTTCAGCAATCCTATCACTTCACAGCAGCACATGATTCATTAATGGGTTCATCTCCATCTGTAAAATTCTATGGCAACTAAATAGGAATTGGTGTTTCTCCAGAGAGGCTTCTCCAGCTAAAACTGAAATAGAACTGAGACAGTGACTGGCATTATTTATACCAACAATTCTACTGCAATGATAATACAGCAGCTTTCACATGCAAATATGCATACATTTAAATGATTTTGGGTGGATTAAAATAAGGAGCTTAATAGATTTCTAGATTTCTTTGCTTGTGCTCAATCTTTTCATTTGATTAAGAATCTTATGAAAGCTGCCTCTCAAAGCAATTCTTTTGGACTGTGAAATGTCATTATACTACACTAAAAATATTCTTGTCACATATGAAAGAGACTTCAAGTGGTTATAATATGAAAAAGTTTACTCAGATCAGCATTCAACAACACACTAAATCTAAACAAATAACCAAGATGTTTGTTTGAATGTGTAAATGTCATGAAGATACTAAAACATTCAACAGAGGATAGGATCATTTCCACAAGATCTATCCTTTAAAGACTGACCTCATGAATAAATAGGAATTTACAGTAACATGGTTCTTAGCACACTTTAAATAACAAAGCACCATCAAAATGGGCTAGGTCCCACTGCTGGTATCTCAGCCCACGCAGTAATGGTTCCTGTCCAGGGTCAGACAAACAAAAACAAGGTCATGTCTGGAAACTTCTATTTGTGTTTTCTTTGTAGCATTCATACATGGGAGGAATACTGAAAAAAAGGGTAATTTACCCTGAATTTTCACAAGCGAATTTTGTCCAACAATTTTAACCCCCTTTAGTAACTGTAACACAATGCTACAGAGAAACACTAAATCAGAGTTCAGATGCCAATATTTAATTACTTGAAGAACAATACCTTGTTTGCAAATTACCACAGCACTGAGATTTCCATATCATGAGGTATAACTACAGAAATAGCACGTATTTCTCTGAAGAGCCATATACACACGAGGTTTTCCCTCCTAGTTTATGCTAAATTCTTTACCTTCCCTTACATCAGCATTACCAGTAACTAAACAACTGCACACAGCTCAAATTTTTCTCTTAAGATTTCTGATCCTCATATTCCTATGTTCAATAGTGAATTAGCACAGACACTGAAGGGAGATTTCCATTCCAAAAGGCTAGAAAGGAAAACCAGAGTCAACTTTAATATGTCTACACAGACATGAAACACAAACAGATGTTAATTAATAAAAGAGAAAACCCTCATGCTTCCAGCCCAGTAATAATTTTTAACACTTCAGACCAGCAAGTGTAATACAAAGTATGATTTTTAGTTTTATCTGTAGAGTTAACACATTATTAATTAGCATTCTTTTTGAGGTCAAAGTTTTGGCTGTTGTTACACAGTCTCCATATGTTTGGGTGGACTTATTTTCATTAAATCAAACATTACCTACAGTGTTTGTGCAGGGGACAGCATTTGCGTAATCAAATGTAGAAACATTTTTTCTTCATGTTAAGATCTCAAATTTAATGACTTTCATTTTGAAGTTTATAGAAGAAAAATTTTAACAAACAGTTTTCCAAGTAAATAGAATTTAGGTGTCCTGTAAGATTTCTTACTTATATTTTATAAGGCTTACACAGAAGCAGACTTCTTCACTGAGCAAAACTATCTCCAAAACTGTGAGTTCTTCCTGAGCTGTTTATCAGTCTCCCTTTGTATTCATGAACAATGTCTCTCCCTGTATTAACCTCTAACCAGCATTACAAGAGCACTTCTGTAAAATCACTGGCATATTTTTCAGGCTTTCCTAGGAAGAAGGTCAGTAGTTCCACGACTGACCCTGCTGTTAAACAATGGCTGGCCCCAAGCTTCCACCTGCTGGAGCACAGAGGGGCTGAAGCTTTGTGCTGGAGCCACTGAAGGTTGACTGGCCCTGCAGGAAGCCCCAGAAGCCAAGGAGTGGTTCTTTAAAACTCACTGCTAGCTGCCACAGCACACTTCCTTCAGTACTCTGCTTCAGTACTCTGAGGCACATATGCCACCAATAAAAATAGAGAATTTTCAGAGCAGCAAGAAAAAGAGGCTCTTCTGATCCCTACAGAAGCTATGGAAGAGATAAAGAACAAGGGCTGGAATAAGTACTTCATTAGCAAAAATACTCTGCTTCTAACTCAAACATATCATGACACAAGAATTGGCAAATAATGCTGAGCTATTTACTCTGCCTCGCTGGAATTGTCCCTCCTACATGAGGATAGAATGTGGGGACAAGAGTCAGAATCCACGTCTGTACTTTGGAAGGAAATGCAAACAGCTATGGAATTAAATTTGCGTGTTACCATATCAAAAAGATAAGCATGATGCACTAAAGACATGAACCTGACCCCTCTCCTATTTTCTTTCTCAGTTCACTCCCATACACTGTATATAGATTAGAATTCTCTTTCTGTGTCCAAATGCACCTGATGCCCCCAAACCTGGAAAATAGTGCTGAACTGCATGGCAGCACAAACAAGAGTTAAACTCCAAGCAGTTTTTCAAAAAGCTCTGCAAATAGTTGATGGCATTTCCCTAATTTACAGAAATTTTACACTGAAAGAGCACCAGGATTTTGCTTTACTGGCAATGAAGACGTGTGACCTGGATTAGCTCTGAAGCACTTACTGCCCCCAATGATGGCAGCCCAACAGGCCAGGATATTACTGTAGCTCTAAACCCAAAGTCACAGACAGCACTTTGCCCTGATCATTCCAGGTGTTTCATTTGAGATCTTTATTAAAAACCTGCAGAGTCCAATCAGATCTGTTTTACTACTGTTCAAAAATGCATACCATAGCAGATATTGAAAATTTGACAGAATTTCATAAATCACTATCTAAATGTGGATGTACTTTAACTAACTGATTTCATTTATTTCAAGAGCACCTTATTACGTTTGTTCTACTTTAAGTAATAAACACAATCTCAAGTGATAAATTACAAGTGTTCCAGGGAGACTAGTGTGAGTCTTTCTCACTTTTGTCACCTATATTTAAATTGTCAATATCGTGCCCTTGGCCAGAAGAGTCTATGCTTCCTGCAATTTTTACCCTTGTGGAAAGAAAAGAGTAATGGTGTTGGTTCAGACCTATATTTTATTTGCTTTACTCATCCACCTCTACTAGTGTTTTAATCTTTCACATTCCCTCCACAGCAAGTGTGAACTTCACCCTATCACAGATACTTTTACTTACTGAACTATTTCTTGCTTTATTATTACATAACAAGAAGTTACACTCAGCTTGACACTGTATTCCATTTATATTGCAAAACTGGCCACCTGAGTCTTGTAGATGTGATTTCTTGTGGGCACCAAGCAGTAGCATCATTCAAAGTCACCCACAGCTGATGTTTCAATTCCCCATATAATGGAACTGTCAGCTGGAAGCCTTGTAAGTTTGGGAAGAGGGTTAACTGGAATCATTAAGATTTGGATTTTGCAAACTTCGTCAGCCCAATCGCAGCCTTTGTTTAATTAGAAAGCTGCCAAATGATGATACTTGCGTGCAACCAGTGCAGGGTGAAGCCAAAGGCACTACTGTAAAGCACATTATGTAGTGTGTGAGGGATCTGGAGGCTGTGTGACACATGAAGAGCTTCAATCATTTAAAAGCAGCAGTCCATGAACTAATTTTTAACATTCCACTATACTGCACAAGCACTTAGAGACGTTCACAAATGGCAGAATGGCCTTGGAAGACATTTCAGGATGGTCATCTAGTTTCACCCCCACTGCCATGGGCAGGGACACCTTACACTATCCCAGGCTGCTCAGAGATCCAGCCTGGCCCTTAACACTTCCAGGGATGGGGCAGCCACAGCTTCTCTGGGCACCCTGTGCCAGGGCATCACCATTCTCACAGGGAAGAATTACTTCCTAATCTAAACCTACTCTGTTTCACTCTGAATCCATTCCCCCATGTCCTGTCACCACAAGTCCCTGTAAAAAGTCTCTGTCCATCTCTTTGAAGGGCTTCCTTCAGGTACTGGAAGGCCACAATTAGGTGACCCCTTTCTCCAGGCTGAACAAACCCAATTCTCTCAGCATTTCCTCTTGGAGAGCTGCTCCATCCCTCCCATCATCTTGGTGGCCTCCCCTGTATGTGCTCCAACAGGTCAATATCCTTGCTATGCATTGTGCACCAAAAATACAGTATTGTTAAAAGTACTGAACTCACATACTGGGCAGGGCACCAGCTCTGTTACCAGGCAGTGATCAGTTTGGGAAGTTTTGCTGGGTTTTGGATTAATTGCTTGCGGCTTTTTTAATAGCATGACTAGACTACATGGATGAACAAGAAATGTACAAGAAATAATTGTCTGCAACAGATAACTAATTCATTAGGCAAGATAGAACATTGAAATCTAGGCAGCTAGGAACCTTTCCAACCAGAAAACTGGGTTAATCAGACAGGGTTTTCTAATTGGAAACAGAAAGCAGTAACCTTTCTGTTGGGCTGTGAGTTCTTTTCACACACCTGCTCAACCACTCAAGTTTTCTACAAACTGTTATTTGAAAATTAAATTTCATTTCAGTATTTCAAGAAACAGAAAAGGAGATGCAGCAGTAACTTCAGCACAGTAAAACAAAAATAATTTTGAAACCTGAATTATTTTAAGAAATGTAATTGATTAAACTGTATGTGGTTTCCACTGCAAATGCCAAACACTACTTTTTGGGAGCCTTTGACTGGAAGGAAAGCCAGCAGGCCAAATGTGTCACTTAAAGCCTGAAAGATTCTAAACTAATGTGTACCAGCAATGCAAGGAAGTGAGCAGTGCCCAACCAAGTGACCTTTTTGCTGTGTCTGTTCACAGCCAGCAGCTATAGTGTCACCAACTAAAACCTGATCCACAGTGCTCTCCAGCATTTTGACAACGTTTGCCTTAAATCTGCTTTAGTTGTGTTCAGGAATCCTTGTTTCCACATAAAAACATTCTCCAGAGGATACCATGTTAAACACAATTTGAAATACAAAAGGGGAGTGTTTAATTAATACTCAACAGATACTGAAACATTTCTTCACAGGAGAGCCTGAATAATCAATCATATATAGCAACAAATCATCTTTGCATTTGAAAATTAGATAGAATTCATGTGGAAGAGAAAAATGGGTTATGTCACCAAATGAATAATAATGAACTATTCTATCTTGGATATGTAAACTGTAAGTACTGAGTAATCACCTTATTTTTTAACCATCCCAGCAGCAGTTTACAGCAGCTCTCTGATGACACTAAGGCATGGATTCAAACCACAAAGTTACATATTTAGCTACAAGCTTTCCTTTGACCACCTACACTGCAGTTCAGCAGAGGACAGTCACAGAGGCAGATCCCGTGAATACAAATTCCTTCACTCTTCCTCCAAAAGAGCTCTCTTCCACTGTGCCACATAAGAAACCTTCAAATAATTGCATTATAAATAAGTGAAACAACTTCAGTGTGAAATACAGCAGCTGTTCTGTTTGCTGCTCCATTCTAAGGCTCAGCAAACTTTGACTATGTCAGCTCTGGAAACAAAACCCATCAAGAACAACAAAAAACTGTAAAACACACAATCTCTTCTTAACCTCCCTTCTGCTGCTGAGTCTGATGAGGGCTCTCACTGCATTCCTGTAAGCTTTGCCTTACCAATTTTGTATTTCCATGTCATTAGTAGGTGAGTCATGAAGACAAATGGAGTCTTACTAGCCAGGAAATCTGGATTCTGGAAATCAATGTAGTTTAATACAGTAAGTACTGCAGACAATTCCATATGTCTCTAAGGAGAAGGGTGGGCAGTACCAACTTCCCCTGGTTAGTTTTGGGTATCAAACCAGAATATCCAGCGAGGCATCCATCTCTCCTTGACTTTTATGAATGGGAGGTGTTGGAAGGGATGAAGCTATGGAAGATTTCAGTATCTTACAGAAAGATGGATAAATGGATGAAACATTCATTCCACAACTGTGCATAGGAAAAACTTACAAACTCAACAGATTGCTACAAAAGGGTGGAGTTTAAAGTGCTGAAAATTAAGACAAATGAAAAGTAAAAGATGACAGAAAAGAAAATACTTTCCCCTGGTGATTATTATGCTATTAAATCTTAATAAAGGACATTCCCAGCCCCCAGAACTTTTTTTTCTCTCAATGACACTCTGATTACAGAAAAATCTCTATTAAGACAGACTTCAAAATTCAGAATTCCTGCTAGTTCTCTATTCTTCAAAGACTATTATCAATTAATTACATTTCTCTCTGATCAAAGAACCGTACATTTACTTCCAACATTGTGAGAATATAGCTGACTGCCTATCAACACTAAGATCTGAAGAACAGACACAATGCATTGAGGAACTTTCACTGCAGTAATCAACAACAAAATTGAAAATTATGGAATCATGTCAACGATAAACAAACTTGAAATTCTGATCGATCAGAGCTTAACATAATTGCAAGCAAGCAATTGTCAGATGCCACCAAGTCTGAGTTTAGGAATTAACAGTCAAATAGGGAATGCTGAAAGTAGGCATTTTTGACAATAATGAACTTTAGCTCAGGTCTTTATTATTATGATTTGGTATTTCTTGAAAAAACTGAAAAGCAGGACCAACACCCAGCAAAAACACACCAAACTGCTGCCAACAGAGTTCCTGAGCTGATGTGCCGATGTCAAAGGAGCACTGACAACCTGGGGAAGTGAAGCAGTTCAAAGTGCTAGGTTTGTGACTTTATAGGCCACAGGATGCACCTACCCTCTGCCTGAAAACCACAGAAATGAGTGTCTCATGAATTCTGTGGAAATGCAGCACGTGGTGATCTGGGGAGCAATGCCAAGAGAGATGCAAGTTTGGTTCTCCAAGTTTATACTGACACATCCAGTCGGCCTTTGCCCAAAACCAGCCCATAGACTAGAGAAAGTACAAGACTAGGACACACTTTATTCTCATCCTCTTGCCTCAAATCCAGTTGTTCAAGCACTGGAAATACATACACCCACTATGTACTTTTAACAAAATTAGATTGCAAGTACTTTTACTGATGCCTTTGGCAACTATCATCATACAAGACTCTCAGGTTGCTCCTTTCAGAGTGCTGCTCTGCCAGTCCAAAGGAAAAGCCAGCACCTCCGAAGAAGCAAAACCAGCAGACATTACCAGAGAAAAATCCTTACCACTGGTCCTCTGTTGCATCATGCGTGCAGTACACTCAGACCAAAACCAAAATGCTCCTCACAGAAAATTCATCAGCATTTTCAAACTTGTGTCCTTATTAGAAAGGCTTACACTGGGAGAAAGTATCAGATCTGCAGCGGCACTCCAGAACTACTAGCTTGGCTTCACAGAATAGAGGCTTAAGGGAAGAGCACTAAATCTCTCAAAATCCTCCAAAATTCAACAGCCTTTCATAATGACATTGTTTCTTATTTCTTAATAAGGATTTACACAAACAGGTTTTAGTCTGAAAGCTGATTGACACTCGTGTTTCCAATCAACCTATTCAAGCTGAATACCTAAGTACATTGGAATCCTCATGCTCAGTCTTCTTGTTAAGAGATTATTCAAACTTCCTTTCAGGCTGTACTCGCGCAATAATCCTGTTTACCGACTCCATGCTACAGGATGAAAAATTTTGACATAAAGAACATGTTAAAAACCACCAGCACCAGATATGCTGCTCTCAGTATTTTTGTAGTGATTGATCATTTTTCATATACTGATTATTTTAACATTTGCCATAAGCTTCCTGCCACATTCACAAAATTCTATATTCAGATTTGAGAAACTACAGGGGAAAGAGAAATTGCATGTGTATATATATATAAAAAAAAGTAAGTATGTATACATATATGCATATCTTAGAAGCTCTGAAGAATCCTTTTAGTGTCAAGCATTCCTTGCAGGTTCTATCACACAAACACTCCCAGATGAAAAAGAAAATCCAGGTTGTTTTGTTTCGTTTCTTTGGAAGCATACATTTATTCATTACACAATCAGTTTACTGAGTGCTTAGGGAGGTTCAAGATTCATAAACAAGCAGCTCCACAGTATGTTTGCTATTTGTCCTCTGTCTCTTCAGTGTGACTCAGTGATAAATTTAAAAAAAAATCATCTGAAGGAAAAACATAGTCTGTATTTTCATTTAGCTTTCAGCTTTTCTGCTGAAACTGATTACAGCTGGTGAAATTGCTTCTCTTATGTGGATTTTTATCCACTGTATGCTACACAGCTAAGAAATAAATCCACACTGGTGTAGCAGCATGGGCTTTATAGATGTTGGTTGCTGCTATATAATTCCCAGTGAGCATCTCCTGTGGAAAAGCCGCTTGGGTGAGCATTCAGGCAAGGCAGTCAAGTCCACACAGCACAGTCAGCAGGGCTAGCTCAGCCAAGAGAGGCAGAAGGGCCTTTATAAGGTCAGTTCCAGTGAGCTTTATTGCAGCACTCCAAAGGGAAACCAGAGACTAAAGACCGACTGCGTGCTCTGCACAAGGTTTGAGTAGGGGAGGGCGCAGGGGCACCACAAAGGGCAGGGCAAAGGGCTTTGCCCCACAGGGAAGATGGGGCCGACCACCAGGGATACCACAACCAATGAGGAAACAGGGAAAGGAGAAACCACAAGAATTAGGAACCTACGGGGAAAGGAACTGGAGTGGTTCATTGTTAAGCAAGAGTCCATGAGGAAGTCCTTTCTGTCTGCCCAGGTCTGGGAAAGACTTTATGGTGTCTCTCCAAGGCAAAGCTCTGGGGATTTTCCCTGAAGGGGAAGGAATCAGAGGATTCCACACACTGGCTCCTCTGGTCTGTCCAACTCAACCTGAGCTGCTGAGGAAGTTCTCAAACAACTAGAATCAAGAACCCTTAATTAACTGTCTCAGCCCTCCAAGACTTCATAGCTGCTAAAAATCATGTTATTTGACTCTAAAACTACTTGGGAACTGGAGATATTAGGATTTCATATAGATGAAAGATGATGTAATGAGAAGTCAGTGACAGCTGTTTCTGTTGATATCTCATGTGAATGATTTCTTTGTTTTAGTTTGTAAAAGACATCTGAGAGCCCTGAGTGGAGGCAAGGAATCTTTTTATGGCAGAAGATTAATAGTGAAACATTTAACCATTAAATCATATCATTAGGGGAAATAATTAACACTTCACAGACATGACAAGATACATATCAAAAGGCAGTTTATGAACTATTTCACAACATTTTGTTTGAATGAATGGGATGTACCAGAAGACAGTAAGCACATTTTATTTCCTTGCTTAGGAAAAGCTTAAAAGGACCATGAAATAAGGCTTCACTGAGGGTCTAACATTGGAGGATTAACCTCTGCTTTATCCAGCACAGTCTATTTAAATGTCACATAAATGGTCTTCTGAAATGGTTTGAGGGCCCAACCAGTGGACAAAATATACCATTTCACGTGTGGATTATTTTTCAGTGATGCGAATGCAGTTCTAAACAGTTAAGGAATGTTACCACACCAAAAACCCAAGCAGTGAGGAAAGGGAGGAGGGCAGAGCTCTGTGCTCACATGTCAAAGCCCTGCACAGGAAAGGTAACATTTATACAAATCATGGCAGCACTCAGAGACAAAGCAGGAACATGAGGCAGTTTGTATTCCTGCCTGGCAAGCTGCCCCACCAGGCCCAATGCAGGCTCCTTTCCCCAAGTTGCCACCTTTAAATACATTTGTTACTCAACCCTATATGCCACACGGGGGATCAAACATCCTAAATGGGCCACCAGCTACAGGAAAGCCAGGAAATACAATGCAGGACAGCCTGACAATGTTCTTCCATACACACACCATAACAGCTGGGCAATCCATAATTAAAATAACACCCAGATTGTGGCATTTCTCCACACTTGCACTCTGTATAACCAATTTTAATTCTGCAACAACATACAAAATAAATATGTCCTTCCCCGCAAATCTAGGCCTTACCTACCTTCAAATATTGAAGAAACCCCCAAAAAATTAACAGAGGCTTGCAATTTTCAAGCTCTTTTTCTCAGTGTTTGTAAACAATTGAAAAGATGTTTAACGCAACTTCCCCTTCAAACTTAAATCTGTTTGCCTTAGTTGCAATACCTTTCATTTATATTTTTGTTACTCTATTTTTACTGTATTTTGTCATTGTGAGAGATTTTTACTATATTTTTGTGCACTGCAAAGTCTTTTCGCTTGGCTTCTTGCAATGTCTTTGTCAAAATTCTATGTTGCCACTCACCCAGCATCATTATATCTACCTAAGTTTTAATGAAAAATCAGGCCTGCTTGTAGGAAGTCATTAATCTTTATCCCTAAAATTGTATCTGGCTGTCATCTCCAAAAATTCACGCTCAGCATTAAAAATAATGCAGTAGCACAGTAACAGGGAAATTACTTTTTTCCTAAATGCCTCATTACTGATATTGCTAGTATTGTATATCTGCATCTGATACAAAAGGTATCTCAAGGGCAGTTTTAGGAACACAAGTGATAAATAATTATGTCCTCATTTATCTAACAAGAAACTCATACAGATTTCCATATTCATAAGCCATTAAAAGTATTACCAAATGCCATATTCTTTGATTGCCTCATGGTAAGATAGAAGTCATCATCGGAATGTCCAGAAACTTCCATTATCAAAGGCAGTAAGAATGCTTCCCATCTCCCCAGCCCCTGAAGCATTGCAGCAGCATGTTTACTTCCTGCAAGGGAGGGCCTGTGAAAGGGGAATGAAATCCCTCCAGTTTCATGAAATGCACCAACCATCACCTTTATTTAATAATCACTAAAATAATAATAAGCTAAACAATGAAGCGCTGGTAGCTACTTCTGTATCAGGAGCAACAATACTGTAAAGGGAAAGACTGGAGATTTAGTCTTGAATTTCACACCACACTTCCCTGCTTTCAGAAGGAGAACTGATCCTCCCAATCCACTGTTTGTAATCTCAGCACGTAAAGCTGAGCAGCGGAATGGATTCTCGACATTTACTCTGCTGCACTCCTTTTACAACCTACTCCCCCTCGTGCACAGATATGAAGAGAGACACAGCCTTGTGCTGTGAACAGCACAGCTCTGACAGGGTGATTACCCTGCACAGCCACGTGCAAGGAGATTTTCTTTCATGGCTCTGCTGAGCAGTGCTCTGGTAATAGAAGATAGCAATACCTGCATCCATCCTCTGCACTCCAGCCTACGGCTCCTCCTAGATCTCGGCCTAACAGTCCAGCTTGAACTCCTAGAATACATTTAACAGCAACAAAGAACACTCTCCTATGAAAAGTTCATTAAGCAAAGTTTGGAAGACTAAGATTAATAATTAATACCACAAATTCTTTTAAACCAAGCAGTTAAGGAAATTTGGGCACATCTGGAGGTTCTTCCAAGGCAGACAGTTCATTTTCACATATCACAAGCCTTTGCTTACATTAGATGTCCAAGACAATTATTTCTTTCTTGAAACACACCAAAATAAAATAAAATAAAATAAAATAACTGCTTAAGATAATTCAAAATTATCTATCCTACTCATGTACTCTATTGCAGATATACTACAGTTCAGCATAATCTACTGGAAAGTCCTTTGCTTTTTAGTTATTACACAGTATAGTAAACTTCTGACAAATACAAAAGGTGCACAGGTACATATGAACACAAATAAATCTTCAGTAGTATATAACCATCATTTGAACACCACAGAGCAATCCTTTTCCTTTAAATAAAAACATCATTTTATTTCACCAAAACTACTTGAAGGAAATTTAGAATACTCCAAGTTAATGTACCTTAGCAACCTTAGCACTATATTTCTTTCAGAATTTCTATTGCACACTTAATAAACAACACATAAACATCATCTGTACAGAGCAAACAATATATTTCCATTACAGAAAAGAAGTAACAGAGAAAGGAAAGACTGAATGGCGTGCTAAAGCATGTGACAACGGATTTAAAAACTATCTGGATAATTTTACTACTTATTTCTCAAACTGAACAAAGAGGCTTGTACTCTCTTATTGGGAATGGACTTCTAACTATATAGTATTAGGAAAAATGCATACTTTGTAAGTATTAGCTAAACCTGGTATGTATTCAGTCAATGCATCCATTGTTTTTCAGAGAAATCACCTCAACAATTACACTAAGTTGAAAAGCCTGACAAAACAGAAACTGGACTGGGCAATATGGTCTGCACCTCAGAAGAGAGAGAACCTGTCAAAGACTAAAAACTACTTGAATCCCACAAAGAGACCGATCTTTGAGAGTCCTCATATGAGGCAATGTAAGAAAGCAATCACCGAAGCCTTGAAGTGACAACAAAGGCAGGGCAAGGCTGAGGGAAGAACAGAGCTCACGAGAATGTCTCAGTATCTCATGCGATGGCTGTTTCCTCCACATCACTGCTATTGCTGCATGTTATGGGCCACAACAGAAACATAAAAATAAACCTTTTAATTGCCTATTCATTTCACAGTTGGCAGCTTGCACACAGTCAATAGATGTCCTTAAAATTCTAAATTCAGACAGTAAAACTCTTAGTTTAATATAACCTGTTAAAAAATGAGTTACAACTAAAATTAGATGGGTATATCTACATATAGCTCTCAGAGCATGACACTCCCTAATTTACTAATTTGGAATGAGAGCCATGGGGTGCTGTCAGTGGCAATTGCCAAGTGCTCATTATTTCTCAAAATACCTGTCTGAGGTATCTCAAGAGGCTCTTAGGGATGAGCCTTTCAGGTGCACTTCAAATTCTGTGCCTTTTCTCACTTCCACCTTAGTTGCTTTACAATATAACCACAGTACAGGTTCTGTAAATACTTTCTTTACTCCCTCCTTTGGTTAATGTTCCCCAACCTGACTCTAAGAAGTTGACCCTGTCAAACTTAAGATCTTCCCTCCTAAATCCTAATGCACTAGTATAAACTGATCCAAACTGTGATTAGAATCCAAGCTCTGGAAACAGCTTAAACTTCCAAGCTCAAGTGACAATGCCTTGAATTCTCCTTCTTTGTTCCATCAGGTAACAGAAGTCATTAGCTACGGTCACAAGAAGGTCCCTAAACATTTTTCCATGCTGAGTTCCAAGTACAAAAAAAGCAAAGACAATGTAAGATCTGATTCAAAACATCTATTATGAGAAGGTTTTAACAATACAAGGTATTTTATTATTTAATTTAGAACCATTATTCTGCCCTTATTGATAAGAAAAGGCATAGTATGTTTGAAACTCCCCAAAAAGCTGTGTTATCCTTTAAAGAAGTATTTTATAATTATTTATTTGATTCATCAGCTCTCAGGAGCACTATATCACTGAAGTACTGGTGCTTTTCAGACATTCACTCAGTAAGGATGACTCTGATTCACAGAAACATTTTCACATTTATGCCTGGGGGTGGGGGAGAGAAAGCCAGATGATGGGGAGGCACAGTGTGGTATCTGAGCAATACCACAGGCAAGGGGCAAGCCCAGTACTCACACCCTTTTCATCTGTTTGCCTTTGGTACCACAGCAGCAAGGCCACAGACTAAGTTAGGGATGGTTTTTTGTTAAGCTTACAGTTAAGGACCATACAATAACAAAACACCTTTCCACAGACTTCACAAAAAATATATAGGATAATTTTCCTAAATAATCTTTCTTACTTTTTTGGCTGTATCTTGTCATTTTTTAGCACATGGATTCACAGGAATGCCAGCTTTTTAAAGGGAAGGGGAGGGGAAGGAAAATTTTGATTAGGAAAAGTCTTAACATCGTACCTCACAAACAGTATTTCAGGACTCCACGTTCCCACTATGCCCTTGAAGCTGAGTACCTGAAAAAATCCCATCTCCCTTTATCAATAACATTGTAAACCCTTGCCATGTAACCCTCTGAGCAGCCAGTGACTCAGTCATTCTGAGCACCCTTTTCCTATGGTCCCTGCAGTAAGACCATTGATTTGGAACCCTTACCCTGAGTTCACAGTACTCATCCCTCCAAACACACCTCTGGGTCTATCACTTCCACACATGGGGAAACCAGAGCATAAGAACCATCACAGCTAAACTGCTGGCAGAATAAGGGACTTTTGGAGCAGGATTTCTGTTAAGAAGGAAGGTTACTGAACTGTTTTCTCATTAAAAACAAAAATAAAAAAAAAAAAGATGAAAACAGCCTTATGACTTAATGTATATCCAAGAAGAAAGGTGGAACTACCTTCATGGAACACATTCTATCCAAGTGTTTTGCTCTGAAGTAATAATGGCTATTGTGAAAACCCGGCTCTGGGAGAGGCCAGTACAGAGCTGTAGAGCACTACAGAAGTAAGTTTTATGCCTGAATATTGATGCACATTATGGAATCATCTGGCTGTCTGGAGTGTGTGGAAGAAGCAGGTTAAGCTATTGGACACAAACATCTAGGCAGTGCTGGAATGCTCTACACAGAAAAGCAGCTGGGAACTTGAGCCCACATACAGGAGGAACAAGGAAGAACAAGCATGAGTCAAACTGTTAAGCTTTGAATTTGCACTCCTTAAGGTAAAACAGCACCAAAATTATAATATAATCAATTACATAATAAATATAAATATTTATCCTGAACTCTACTATTTAATATTTCAATCATCTATTTTTAAATAATTTTGACAACTAAAACACACCAGATTCCTGCAATTCAGTTTACTTTTAGCAAAAATTAGATGATGCAGCCAGCACTATGACATGCACAATCCAGAGGACAAGATCTGAGGATGCCTAGTGCTACTACATTATTCCAAAGATGATTCATACCTAATATGGCCAGAGATTTCACACCATTTGAGCAGATATTCTGTGTGTCAACCCAGGCTTTAAACATTTCTTTTTGCAACCACTGCACTTGCCTGCTTTTCCACCAGGAGCTCTCTGTGCTGGACTTTGGAAAAAAACTCATTTGCAATAAAAGAAATTGATGAACTTTTTGATGTTGAGGCAACAGTAATCTTCAGACACAAAAAACCAAACCAAAGCGAAACAAAAACAACCCAACCAAAAACCCAAAAAAAACACCCAAAACCCCGCAGAAAACCCCCACAAAACCATCAGGCTGTCAGTTGTCCTTCAACCCCCTGTCTCAGAATGCAGCATCACGGACAAGAAGCAGGGAAAAACAAGACAAACAGCTCTGTTTTAAGATGATATTCATATACTTTCTGAGTAAGTGCCTCTCACTGACTGCATAGAATGCTTAGATTTTCTGGACTGTTAGCAACCAAACAGAATGAAATCTCTTGAATTTGTTTCTAAGCCCACTGTTTACTTCATTTTTTGTTGATCTCTAACCCCATTTTGACTGCAATACTGGCTGTTAATGCAAATGCTGGGTTTTGGTCACCCGAAGCATGGCAAAAAAAAGCAAGCTGGTTCCCAGGGTCATGCATAAGAAAGGGGAATCTTGTCCAGCACATGTGGAAACTGTTTCCTGAATGCACCAATATATCCAATTATGCACACTTATCAATTATACAGATTTTTACTCTGCCCCAATGACAGTTCTTACTTGTAAGAAACAAAGCAACAGCCCTGAGAGAAAAAAAAACAAACAAGGGGTGAAGGGGGAGATGAATTGTTTCATCCAGAAGAAAATTTTGGTACAGCTGGATGTTCCTGAGAAATCCTAAGACCATTAAGAACATGGTTTTTTCCACTGAGATGTTGTGACCTAACAGTTAACATTATGAAAATAAAATATCACTTACAGCATAAAACTCTGGCTGCATTGTTACTCAAATAAATCACAACATGAATGAGAACAGAACACAATTTTGACAAAAAACCTACGGTTGACTCTCCACATCCTAGGTGAGACAGAACCACCCACCAAATGTCAAACTCATGTAGATTTTAGGAAAGTGGAGATTTACATCCAGGTTTTCTGATTAGTCATTTAGCCTTGAGAGAAATTTAATATAAATCTGTATTCATTCCAAAGATACAGTTCCAGAACTTCAACCTGCACCTTTAGCCCTCATATTCTGACATGATGAATAAAAGCTACCCAGCTCTATAGCAGAAAAAGAGAAGCACCTTCACATGCTTTGGGTTTTCCTCTATACTAGCAGGTTTCTCTGCTGGTCAATGAACTGCATTCCAAGCTCTCTGTACACTGAGATTCTCTACTTATTTTGATATGCAAAGAGACATCTTTGCATATCTCTTTGCAAGAGATATGTCAGGAGAAGTATATCAAATGCTTTTCTGACCCCCATTCAATTGCTCCACATTGCAGAATGCATGCAGTCATAGTCATGTAACGTGTTAAAAGATAATTGGCAGTCCGTTCAATTTTAAAAAACAGCACAGGAAAGCAAAGAGAATGTCATTTTAAACGCTCCATGCTAATCACAACTGAATAAATGAAGGATTTGTGTACCAAGAACCCCTCTGATTTGGGAGGTTGCCAGTCCAGTTCTTCCTATGCTCATCCTTACCAACCAACATTTGGCTACCATAGTTCAAGCCAATTCCACAGATTTTCTTTAAATATCAGAAAGACAGACAGACAGAAACAGAAACTGCAGTTACCCCTCATCTTAAGTTTGAAAAGGAGCAAACATGCAAGTTTTACACAGTTCCTCCCAGTACCCTCCTGAACAACTTCCCCAGCAACTGTTCTTGTACCCATCAGTTGAGCTGGATGGGAGAAAGCATCACCTGTTTGGGTGCAGACACAAATCCCAGTTAGCTTCTCTCCCGACTCCTCGGAAGTACCTACCTTATGCCTCTTGTCTTGTCTCTGCAAGCTCAACCATGCAACTTTCCAGAACTCAGGGCCAACAGATTCAGTTAAATATTTCACCATAGTCCTGTGCCTTCTGCAACAGAAAAACCTTCTCAAAACCAACAAAACTTTAATTTTGTAGTTGAAGCAAAGCCTTCTCACATAACTATAGACTGTTGCCTTTGAGGTGAAGGATTGACTGCAGGTGTTTTATTTCCTCAGGATACTACAGGCAAGTCAGAAAATGCCTGTAACTAGGAGAAACTCTCCAAGGCATTTGGGTTTGCTGTGTATTTTGGGCATTTTCTTGTATTGGCATCATCTATTAAAGACACTCAAGTACTTACTAGACACAGCTTACATTAAACGTTATTTCCTCCCACCTTACTTTGTACTTAACTGCCAACTAGTAACACAAACTCATGAAGTAAGCTAGGGCAGTACAAAATTTTCCTGAATTATAGGATAGTTCCCAGTACTTCAGTGAATTTTGAGATTTTCTGCTGAGTAGAGCATAGAGTGAAGAACATATGCACACACAGAGGAGTTGCAAGAAGAATGGTGTATCATATAAACCAGTTTCTATGATACACCTGAAACGTACCCCAGCAAATGAGCATGCATGCTGTCAAAGAGAAATTTAACACTACATTATTGCTCTAGATAGCTATTGTATTACAGCAATCAGAGTCTTAAAAGCATTTACATGACAAATACACTCAGAGGCCTCTGATACCCTAGACAATGATCAATTTTTTTAATATTCAGTATAGCAAGGATTACAATCGTCTGTACATGTGCTCAAAGTTAATTCTCTGTGCAAACTGGAGTCTGAGGGGAAAGGAGAAGCTAATTAATATAAACTACAGAAGCAAGTGACAAGACTGTTCAGTTCTTTCCCCTGCAAAGGGACAGACATCCTGGGCCAAATAAAGTCAATTAAACACAAAAGACAGTCTGAATTAATGGCTACTAGCCCTGATGCAGATGCTTACTGAGTCAAAAAAAAAAAGGACAAACTGACAGACTGGTGTATCCAGGGATTACTTTGTTTTGTGCTTTGTAAGCAATTACAAGAGAACTTCGTCAATGCTCCACATCAGGAGAAAGACATGTATGACCAAGGTAGGATGAGAGTCTCCCCCAGACTGCATGAACCATGCCTCTCACCCAGTCCTGCACTGGGGGCATTTGTTCAGTTACAGAAACAATCATTTTTCGACTGGGATCAGGTGGTGAATGAGCTCTTGTTTCTCTGTGGTGCACAACCTACACCTGTGCACATGGCAGGACCGTGCAGGGAGTGGGGAACCACCACCACAGGGGAGCTGCTTATTGACTCAACACTCATCAGCTCCACACTGCTGGCTGCTGTAAATAAAGACCATATCTTGGGAAAGGTGGTTCATTAACTCTGTCATTATCCCCAAATTGTTCCAGAACTCAAGATACTGATTACAGCTGTACCAAAGCTGTTACTTGACTGTAAAGGGGCACAAGGTGACAGTCACAGCGGGAAAGCAGTGACAAAGGCTATTGTCCCAGAAGGAGGAAATCCCCTAACCCCCAGCCATCTCCTAAACATGACACCATTAACACAATGCTTTCACAGTAGAAGAGACCAGCCACATTCTTGTGGAGTTCCACCGATTAATTTAAACATTGCTGACATTTGGGAAGTAAAGGAGTCATTTCCTGTAGCAAGATCACTTTTCTTGAACCACCCAGGTCTCAACACAGTAATTCTGCACTCTTTCCTAGGTATTTGTAACATATACCACTATAGAAAGCAAGTATTCTCTTTTTCATTGCATAAATCAGAAAGTAAAAGGATATCTTAAAAGAGGAGGAAAATTTATATAAAATAATAATCAGAATGGTAAAGCTGGAGATTTGTTCCAAAAAATTATTCTTCCTGGTCTGGTTTTGAACCTTTTAGATAATAAAATGAAAAAATATCACTGATTTTTTTTCATGCTTATTGAATGTTCTAAAAACAGTCATACTTGAATTTCCATTAGCAATCAAATTTTTCCTATTAAATACTGAAGCCACACACTGACATTATTATCCCCAATGTTATTTTTACACATTCACCACAGAGTTCTGTTTGCTAAGATATTGATAGCATGACCCACACATGAGAATGCATCCAAATCTTACTAAGGACCAGTAAGCCAAGAAGATGATTCCTGGAGGCCTGAAGTCCTGGTTCAGAGCAGCAGAATGCAAATTCCTGATGCCAGCAGGTCTCATCTGCACTGCTCCAACTCACACTCTTGTTTGCAGGTTTGGCTGTGCCTTGCTACAACACAAGAAATATGGATCTAGAAAGCCTCCAGAGAAGTGGTGGGAAGCTCAGAAATATTTTGCCAAGTCCTCTCCTTGAAGCATGAGCACAGCCTGAATTAATCCTCTCAGCCCTTCCAACGCCACCAGCCTGGCAGCAGCACAGACCTGCGGCTCCTGTGCAGCTCAGGTGAACATCGCGGCTTTGCCTCAGCAGGAAAGGAGAGACAAAGCAGTGAGAACCCCCTCAAAGGGCAAGCAGGGACAGGCAACTGCAGAGGAACATGTCTTTCTCAGCAGAGCTGCAAGATGTTTTTCTTCCTCTTGTTGCTGTGCTGACTAAGCATGCTGATCTAACTGCACTTCAACTCATGCAATGGTTGACAGGCAAATTATTTTAGAGACAGCACAGGTGAGCTTTGCTCGAAAGAAGCAAAGCTCCTGTAGGTACCCTATGGACTGAAAGTAAGATAATCAATACCTCTCCAAAAAAACCCTCCAAAAATAAAACAAAAAAACCACCAAACCCCAGAAAAATAAAATAAAGCGTTTCACACATAAGCAAACAAAAAAAAAAAAACCCCAAGTGAGTCAGGTAAAAATGCAGATGAACTATTCACTGGTTCAGTGTCAGTCACACATGCTTTGAGTACAGAACAGTAAATCCCAAGGTCCCATTACTGTATTAGAGTGGTACAAAGTCTCGTGTATCTAGGGAACTGTAACAACATTACTGTAAAAAGTCTCTATGTTTCCAACTGATAGTGGTCAATACATTTCCAATTCACAGTGCTGAGTTTTAATTAAATTATCTTACAGTAAATACACTAAAACCTCCATTACTTGATGGCATTTAAATTTCAGCTTTCAAATTCTCAGACTTGCTTATGAAAGGTAAGCGTGGAAAACAGTGCCACCTAATGCTAAGGAGCATAAAAATAAAAACTAATAAATGTAAAAAATAATGTCACAAATTTGTTTTACACTGATTTTCCACACCATTCTGTAATACTCAATAATAGCTTAAATAGAAGTTTAAAATGCATCTGGCAAATGACATAACAGATTTGGCAAACAGCATTGCTGATTCAAAAATATATTTTATGGTAGCAGGAACACCTAATTCAGGTGAAGGAGAAGTACTTGTACTTCCTAAATTCCCAAACTATTGTATTCACTTCATATTTCTTGAGAGCACCAAGGAATCTGAGGGTATGTTCCAAACTAGATCTATTTTTATCAGTAAAAAATAAATGATGACAAATAAGATTACTTGCAAATCATGATACTGAACAGCTCCAAAAAAGATGCAAAACAGTGCTGTCATTAGCCACAACTCATAAAAAAGATAATTTACAATGAAAGAATAAACACTATTCTGTGGTGTTCTTGGTCAGCTTAGTACTATATGTGTTTTTAAATGTTCATTTGCCAAACTTTTATGCAGGGGAAGCAAAATTAGCAGGATCCTAATGTGCATAGAAAGAAAGAAAATGAACATGCCTCGTCTAGGATAAATCTCCAGATATCCATCAACCTCAAGCAGTCTGAAGCGAGAGCTTTTCTCTCAAAGCATTCTGGCAAGCAGCTTCCTGAGGTTGGTTCTCACACAGCAATGAGGTCTGTGCACAACTGACAATACTAGATTTGTTTTCCAGAATCTGAACTATGTATGTAAGAGCTGACAGGCACACAAACATTACCCTGAATGAATCAAAGACAGCGCAGCAAGACATAACTACAATGTTCATGGCAATTTTAATGAACATGGGAAACCAAGGAAAAACTGCTTCTTTACAGTTCAAGTAATTTACATACTAAAATCCAGCTCTGACCATTAAAAAATTCACAATGAACTGAATTAATGTATTAATGCTGCAATATATCCAGTCAAATTACATGAACAGAGTGCATTTGCATGAATTTTCAGATACTGGACTTTTACTCATCCCACTACTAGATTGTGAGGAAAATCCCACTGTCACTTAAATAAACAAGCACTTTTCAAAAGAGCCTTCAAATAAAGCAAGTGCAGTAGATGAGTCTCCTGCCAAGTCATTAAAAAATTTCATGTTCTCTCCAAAGATACCATAACTTTTCATTTTAATCCTTCAATTCCTTATTGAATACAACAATACTCTTCTGCAAGCTGATCTGCTGAGAGGCTACATCCAGGATTTTTCCCAGCCATCCTTCACTAAAATCCAGGACCCTAATTTCTGGGTTTTTTCAGTACTGATTACAGGACTAACCAAACAATAAAAAAATGAAGGTATCTTGCCATGACCACAGCCACTGTATCCTAGCCCTGTTATGTTCAATGCTTTCACACCAGAGGCCAATAGTTCCACACAACATTGATTTTATGTCAGTTGAGAATTAGTCCTGTAATCTTCAGCAGGCCTGCTAGGGAGATCAGGAATGGATGTGTGTTAAGCTGTTCACGGGTCTTGGGTCTTCAAAAAGCCAAGAGCAGTTGTTGGTTGCTGTGAAGTTGTTGATTGCATGAATACATCAGTCTCAAAGGCGAAGAGTTCAGAGTGTTGAAGTCCGTACTAAGAGCTTTCTGGCACAGAGTCCTGATGTTCCGAGCAGGAGCAGCAGCAGCAGCTCCCCCACCTTTTGTCTTCTTCCCTCCTTCTTTCACCCCAGTACAGGTGGATTTTATTCATAAATCATCCAACCAGCTAAAACCACAATTCTAAAGCATTCTTCCTCCACCTATCTGAACTTGATTCTAATGTGCGAAAGCAGTGTCAGTTTTTGCACAAAATCTGCGTGTATAGTTCTATCTGTTGAAGCAAATTGTTCTATCTGTCCGACCTAGAAATGTAAGCAATGTTCTGCTATGTTTTCGTTATGTCTGGAACTAAGTTAATTTTGTGAAAGGTAACACTACTGAACTTTATACTAGGCTTTAGGGCTTTTACTAGCTAACACTGTCTCTTAAGGCACTT
Organism: Onychostruthus taczanowskii; assembly: GCF_017590055.1. NCBI lineage: Eukaryota > Metazoa > Chordata > Aves > Passeriformes > Passeridae > Onychostruthus > Onychostruthus taczanowskii. The sequence goes on along the minus strand of NW_024507879.1, from coordinate 397,158 downwards.
AAAATATTTCTACTTACTTAAAACTGAAACTTACAGTCCTACTTCATGTCTGTATGGCTTAAGGTATTTTAGTTTCTCTAAAGGTTCCCATTCGATTCCTGAATTTCTTTCTCTCTCTGAGGGACTCAAAGAGGCTTTTATTTCATGCATTCCAACAGATGTGGATCAAGAAGTTTCATTCTTCATTTCTTTTAACTATCATGGAATGCAGCGGTACATTAATTGTGTTGGGCTTGAATGACATAGATTTTTTTTACTGAGGCAAATACCAGTCTGGATTGAATCATCTTTATTTATTTTCTTTTGTTCTGTTAGTATACTATAAATATCATGTTGCACCAGACTCTTCTTATCACAATATCAAAGCTTTTTGATTTGGTTTTAACACACCTTCATTAATTCTCACACATGCACACAAAACCAGAAAGTACTTTTCAGTAAAAGAGAGTGGTGAGGGACATTTTACAAGGGCTGGTAGTGACAGGACAAGGGGGAAGGGCATTAAACTGAAGGAGGGATGACCTAGATTAGCTATTAACAAAAAATTCTTTCCTTTGAGGGTGGTGATGCACTGGCAAAGGTTGCCCAGAGAAGTTGCTCCATCCCTGGAAGTATCCAAGGCCAGGCTGGATGGGGCTTGGAGCAATCTGTTCTGGTGGAATGTGTCCCTGCACGTGGCAGCAGGAGTGGAACTGGATGATCTTTAAAGTCCCTTCCAATCCAAACCATTTTATGAATAAAGACAGGCACTACTTTGGAGGCTCAAGGTAAGTGCTTGCCTTCAAAACCAAATCAGCATTATGAACATCAAACAAAAAACAGACATGGCTAAACAGTGGCTAAAATACTGAGAAGTCATTTCTAGTAAAACTGAAGGTTTGTGTAAAGGAAATACAAAGGATCACAAATACTGGCAGACTAGATGTCGGAATGTGGTCAAAGATAAAGAACACAGAGTGGTTTAACATCAGCTTAAAGGATTCATAGAACCTAGTAATACATTCTTCTTCAAAAGGAACAGAATACCTGTCTAGGAATCTGCAGAAACAGTTGTGGTTCAAGATATAAAAGGAGTGCTCAGGGAACACAATGTTATTTAAAAAACCCAAGTTTTGGTTAATTTTGAACTAATTTTTACAATAAGACAGCTCAAAGATATTTTCTCACAGGATTCCCTTCCAGTATAAAGCATATGATATCATTTTTCTACCACCTTCTAATCAAAGGGCTGCTGGAAGGCACTGTGATAGGAGATGAGAACTATTACTCTCAACACTGAAAAATAACAAGCCACGGGCACAGATGGCACTCATCTGTGATCTTCTGGGCAAATGCATGGGGAAAGAACTGTACTGTCAACTATGCTGGGAAACTTCTGGCTTAAAAGTGCCCAAATACAAGAAGGCTGTGTTACACGTAGGGTTCCCATTTTGAAAACCAGTTCCAGGACAGACAGGCAAGAACACACCAACAGATCCGACACCTGTGGGTGGAGAACTTCCAGAAAGTGCCCATTCTAAGGGTAATCTGTGAGCTCATAGATAGGTGTGATATACTGCAAAAAGGTCAGCAAGGATTGTGTAGAAGTCATCTCACGGCACCAAACCATGGGAATTCTCTAGTAGCCATACAGTTAAGGACTACTCAGTTGACATACCATTTCAAAGAAGCTATAAGGAATTAAACTGACATAACTGGAAGGAAGAACTTGCATGACTAAATAGCTAGTTTTCATTTATCAGCAGTTGTAAGTAACAGACCCAGAGTAAATAAGTAAAAAGGATCTCAGTTTCCTTTTTTTTTTTCCTTACACAGCTTAGCAATTTACAAGTGATTCTACACAGAATTTTTATCTTTCCAATTCCATTGCTGGATTTTCTTTGCTAAAACCTCAGATTCCTTCAGAGTAAAGTTCCTTAACCTTCTTTCAACCGTGCCATTCCTTTATGATATCCAAAGATTTAATCCTCAAACCTACATGCTCAGATAGGTTTCTAAGTAACTGCACCAAAGCTGGTATTTGCAAAAGAACTTGTTTTGTTTGTGGGGAAAGATCTACCTTTGCCCACAGTTCCGAACAAAGCTGTCTACATTCCTATGCTATTTCTCCAGAACATGACTTAAACAAAAGATGCTACATAAGAGATGCAATTCTGCTGTAAGCTCCTTCAGTAGCCTGTTTACCTGCGCAGATACAGAAACGTCTCTCTGCAAGTCAGCAGAATTCACCTAGCTTTCTCCTCACAAGATAATGAGCTGGCCACAGGACAGGGATTTTCAGCAAACAATGTGACCACAGTGAAACACCAGATAAAAGAGGGGAGAGGGAAACCTATTTGGTTCCTCTTTCAAGTATTCTGTAATAGCATGGCTGCACAAATTAGTAACAGTGTTAATCAAAGCGTGTTTATTTTCCTCTCTATCATATACAAAGTGGATAACCCTAGGCATAATGTTTAGTTTCCATGCCCTATCTGCCTAAATGAATATGATGAAACAGTTTTAACAATTATGCAGCAAATGCAGCTTTACACTACTCACCTCTGGTACAATGTGTACTTAACACATGAATAGATTTTGCAATATAAAAATATACATTTATCATTGTGAACTTTGGTGTAAGTACTACATACTAGAGAATGTATGCAGGTTTGCTCTTCTTTCTACAGAAAAAAAGTAGTATAAATTATTCTGGTGGTTCACAGCCATTTTAAAATGTATTACATCTAATACACCATGTGCCATTATGAATCATAACAGGAAGAAGGTTTTGATGATGTATGTCACAATTTACAGGCTCTCCTGATGAGGCAGATAATACACTAATGTAATGCATTCCAGGGATTAGCAGGAAAAAAAATCCCTTTTGTTCTCCTTAGATGATTATACAAAGACATATCCTATGTTCAATCACCCCCACCGACATAAGAATTTATAAAAGCACATAACCATAACACCCAACAATGTCATGGTGTCAGGAAAGGATAAGGCCCATATCTAGCAAATATATAGCCAGCATGTTTAGTTGCCTTGCACCTTTCTGTGACTTGTGAATGATGAGGGCCTTGATTCCCTCTATTTAGCAACAGTATGATTGTTACAGCTCAACATGCACATGACACCAAACTGATTCACATATTCCATATTAGAGTCACTTGAGGAGAGAGCCAAGCAAATACAGCATTATGATACTGCAACCTGAATGATAGGAAATAATAAACTGTTCCTTATCAACCTGCCTCTCTAACACTTCCTTTAAGATCAGTTCTGAGGAGATCAAATTAACTTCAGGTACGAGGGGGGTGGGGGGGCAGCAGAAGATGGAATTTTAGACTTTGCTCTGTTGCCTTCACAGCTAAAATGAAAAGAGACTCGAATTTTACTGCATTTCAATTTTCTGTTGCAAATCTCTTACAACCTGGTAAATATTAGAATAAATATTGTTCCAGGTAAGTGTAATTGACATTTCTCTGCAGTCAAAAGTGAGGCTATAGCTCCTTCGGAACATAAAAGTTCTCTGTAAAGGATTTGAACATTCCAATTTAGTTTGGTCTGATTAACAGTATGGTGTGACACAGTCAAATGACATTCAGTATATCCACACATCTGCATTCCATTCTTTGCAGTATTATTCCTCTGCTGCATCTTCATGCCCAACTCCAGAGACTTCTCTGGGAAGCCACACTGCTTGTGTCACCCAGGGATGGCTGTCCCACAGCTGCTGTAGATACACAGTGGGCTTACAACACTGATGGCTTAAGAGCATTGAGGAGGATGCATCTCAATTGTAAAACAGAAGTTTCCAACTATCATGCCAGTGCCACTGGTGTGACCAGGAAAAATCAGACACACATTGAACAGGGGAGGCACGGGGGATGAGGATCATTAGGCTGCATCTCCCACTATGCCTCAGCACTACCACACATTGCCAAAGGCAGCTTTCCTCCAATTTCCTAACACAGTATACGGGATGCAGATGTTAGTCCTGCATACCAGGTCCATATTTACCAGGCTGTAAGGCCTGCATACCAGTCCAGCAGACAGAAGCTGAAGTACAACTTGGGGCTGGGAAATGTGCTGTGTCCTCAGTGCACCACAGAGCTGTGGATGTGCCACAAGAGTCCAACGTGCCCCATCATGCCATGCACACAGGCAGCATCCCTTCATCTGAGGCAGGTCAGCCTCTGTCTTCAATTCTCTGCCAAGGCCATCAGACTGATTTTTGGAATTATGTGAACACTACCAGAAGCATAACCCTACAGAAGTTACATTTTGGTTCACAGTACATTTGATCATTCTGTTTGCAAGTCCCTTTAACTGGTATGGCCAGCTAAAGCATAAACACTGACACATTTTGACAGCATGAGGCATTAAAAACAGATTCTTCATTTTGACCATTACATTTAATCTTTTAAATTTGCATTATTAAGCAACAGTAATACGCCAGGCTTCTAAATACCCATCTAGTACACTGTTCTCACTATCCAATGCAATTGTAAGTATAAACTAAAAATGGGTATGGCCAGCTAAAGCATAAACACTGACACATTTTGACAGCATGAGGCATTAAAAACAGATTCTTCATTTTGACCATTACATTTAATCTTTTAAATTTGCACTATTAAGCAACAATAATACATCTAGTACACTGTTCTCACTGTCCAATGCAATCGTAAGTATAAACTAAAAATGACCATTATAAATTCATCATGGAGCAATTAACATGCAGCACTGACTTCCTACCCAGAGTACATGGCTTTTTGAGAAGATAATTCTATAAGTCTTGACAAGACTGCAATGTCTTTGAGAACTGCAATGAAAAGCAGTTCCTGTGCTGTGCTCCTTTACACACAAAATTAACAAGACAACAGCACAGCTGCTGTTGATAACTAAGGAGAATTTTGACTCCAAAGCTGAATGGGATAGTGTTTATGACTACTTTGGGTTTCAGAAACCTACAGAGGAAAAACAAAATAAAAGCAAAATGCAACAGGGAGATGATCCCATAGTGTTCAGCTAAAACAATTATATGATTATACATTTGTTACTCTATTCCAATAGAGTAACAGAAGTAAAACTACTTCCATACCATTCTTTGTCTTCCCTTTCAGCTGAACAGAGATCCTTCTGTAGAAATGCACAAAGACCCCCAGAATGACCCTATGGCAGCATATACCCATATATAAATTAAAACACAGACAATTGTCTTCCTCAGATTAAGTATTCCCAGTATCCAGGCTGTACTGTGAGTTTGTTCACACCTCCACTGTCCTAACCTTGCCCAGTTCAGCAAGTTCAGTTTGTTCAGCACCTCCACTGTCCTAACCTTGCCCAGTTTCTTAGGGTGTCTTTCATTTCTGGGGAAAGAAATCCCTATTCTTTTTAATGAGCTACATATCCAACCACAACAATCAAGTGTACTCTGTGCACTTTCAAAGCAAATTATTTCTAGGATCAACATGCCATCTTAGATCTACCTAGCAAAGACAGAAACATACTCTTGGTCATTTTACATACTGATTAGGTTTTATCTCAGATAATTTTATCACTAATGATTCACTTCTAGTCAGAAAGGCAGGAACTTCTACAAGAATTCAGTTCAGTGTTAACAGAAGAAAGCTAGTTTGAAATTTTTCACGCCTCATTTTTACAAACCCATTGATTTAAACCTTGATGGGTCTCACAGAAATACTGAGAAGGGACAGACAGAAATAACCAACTCAGCTTCATGGAACTACCTCCACCTGACCTGTTCTTCTTTCTCATCAGAATACTCATCAGAATCCAGAAATGGAAGTTCATCTGTGAATTAAATTAGTTCCACAGTAACAGGTACCCACAAACAAAAGTGAGTTTTGTGTTAGTATTGTCTCTACCACAGTCTCAGATAATAAACTGCTTAGTGTAGTCATGAAAACTCCACTGGAGTCAGTTCATCTTTCAAAGGATGCATTTATGCCTAAAACCCACGTCAATCAAAACTGGCCAGCCTGCCAGTCTGAGCTGTTCTCTGCACTCAGCCACAGTTTTATCTTGCACATTACACTCCTCTCAAAGGCTGTATTTTTCTGTAGTCTTTACACATCTCCCCTCAGTAGTCAGAGATCTTTCCAACCCTATGCTCATAGCAAAACCAATTTAGAGGAGTTCTTTTTCCCCTTCATCCTCATGTTGTTAGCCACAGAACAAAATGATCAATAGTAAAATATTTCCCTATCTCCAAACTGGGACAGTTCACTGATATTTCTAAGACACACTCATAAATTTAGGTGAACTTTCCAGAAGCAAAGCAGGACAGCAACTCCTAACCACAACACCAGACGGGTTTTAACAATCACCTACTTTGTGGCAGTGAGAACCAACTGTAAACACCAAGTGAGCCCACCCCGTACTGTTGGCATCCCAAGCCCCGCAAAGTCAGAACAAACATGGCATTGTATTTCCAGGACACGTCCCCAGGATTACTTGCAAGAACAACCAACAAGTTTAAGAGGGAGGTAATTTGGCCCCCCAAAGTCAGAACAAACATGGCATTGTATTTCCAGGACACGTCCCCAGGATTACTTGCAAGAACAAAACAACAAGTTTAAGAGGGAGATAATTTATTATATCACACAATACACTGAAAATGGAAAAGAGAGCTTAAGACTTCCCACACACCCAGCCAGGTACAGCAACAGGTTACCCAGAGAGGCTCTGCAGTCTCCATACCACTTTCAGCAGAAGGTTGGATTAGAGCCATCTGGAATTCCAAAAGGAGTTATATGATGACCTTATGATGCAACAAAACAATTTTTTCTTTTTTATTTTGTGAAAAGTTTGTTCTCCATTCTTTATATGTGCAGCAATATTTATTCGGCATTAGTCACTGAAGCTTTGATTCTGTTGCCATAAATAAAACAAGCATTCAGAAAAAAACCAAATGGAATCACAGAAGGCTGGAACACAGCTTTTGGGGACAAATATGTCACCTACAATAACAGGAAGAAACCAAAAAACAGTCTGCACTAGCAATGTATTCAGAGAAATATATTTGAAATCTAAACATCTATGCCCATTTGTCACACAGCATTTACAGACTGGCAGAAAGAACAGCAGTCTTGATTTTCCACCAAAGTAACATCGCCAGCTGAGGGGAGAATCTCAGATAAATCTGATGGAAATATATGTGCAGGCTTCATACTGAACTGAGTATTTTTTTTTTCTGTAAACAACAGTAGAAGTGAAAAAGAAAGCAAAAAAAAAAGAAAGCTTTTTCATTATTTGGACAGAAGCAGTTAAGAGAGGGAAGAAAGGAAGACAGGTCTTTACTCTCTCTCAATTGCAAGTAGAATTAATGAAGGACAATCCTGCCAGCAGACTTCTATTTTCCTTCCTCAATACCCTAGTCTTTCTCCAGACTGGTATGCTGCTCTTGCCATTTTTAGGGCATGTTGTGCAAGAAACTATTACTTACACACAATAAAGGCTCTCCACATTCCCTGAAAGGACATGGACAAACCTCGAACTACAAAACAATATGTGCTGAAGAAGCACCCTGAAAACATTTTCAGCAAAGCCAGGAATGGGACTGTGACAAGCAGTAAACAACCTAACATCCTCCTTCAGATGCCAAGAAGAAAATGAGTAAGCAGTAAGTCTTACATTAGAAGCACCCCTCTGCTACTGCAAAGACAGCTGCTTCTACTGCTTCCAGATGGAAGGGGGCAAGACAGAATCTGCATTTCAGGCAAACAGAGGTGTTACATCCTTGACACTGAAAAGGCAGGAGTTTACCTACTTGCTTTTGGCACAGAAGAACATACAGGATTCACCTATGGTGGTTAGCCTAGAGTTAAACACAGAGTAGGAAGGTTGCCTTGTTCCCCGATACTTCTTCTTCAATTCTATGATTAGGGTGAGGTATTCCACTCATCCAGATTTCTGGATGGGGTGAAAATAAATAAAACCCACCTATTCCCATCTCAGACTTGGATTAGTCAAACAGTTTTATGGCTAATTCACAGGTTCTGGAAAAGAACTGTCTGAGGCTGTGACAGCTCAAAAGAAACATACTCTATACAGCAGTTAGTGGAGATCCACTGACATCTGTTTTCACTGGTATCACTGGTATCACCACCTAAAGTGACCGAGCATGCCCTCAGATCCTTTGGACAAGACTGCTTGCCTCAAGCAAAATCCCATTTACTATTTCTCCTGCTTTTGCTGCATTCAACCCTACACAGCTACGCTAGCACCAAGGTCTGCAAGGTCAAGAAAAAAAATACTCAACTCCGCTGTTATTCTGGAAACACACATTTTAAAAGTTGTTTCTTATGTCTCTTTGAAACAGTCTACTTTGCTCCAGATCTGTAAGCAGTTTCAGTCTCTGGCAGATACTTACAAAGAAAGACAGACCTGAAGGATGATGTCGGGAAACTAATCACCAAACCAAAAGGATGCTCAGTGCAATGAACATGGCTTAAAACACCTTTCAGGTGACTGACTATTTTTTCAGTAAGCTCACTGAAACTGATACAGATTTACCATTTAGAATCTTGATACAGGATTCAGGTTTATAGTATGTCAGATTATTTCTGAAAAAGATATTAATTGAAAAAATAATGGCAAATTATGTGGCTGGTTTTGTAAACTAATTCTAGTAGCAACAGCACCAAAACATTTTGCTGCAGCATATTTTGTAACAGCTATAATAAACATGGGGAAAGTGCCTTACCTAGAAGCAGTACCTTTCACCAGCCCAATCAGCACTCCTGGGAAAGAAGGAGCAAGGTACAGAATTTGAGCAGCACTGATCAAAGCTCAATTATCAATTGAGTAAACAATTTTTTTTTTAAAAGAAAGGAAAATTTTAAACAAAAAAAAAAGTCCTACCACAAATGTAACTTAAGACCACTGAGAGCATAAATATAACCCTCCTGGAGGAGTATTTCTTGAAGGGAAAAATAATGCAGACAAATGTAAGGAAGTACAGATTCAAGCATGTACCAGGTTATCTTGCTTTTCAGCACAGGACAGACAAAGGTGAATGTGTTCTCAGTGGGGAGTACATCAGATTTTCCTTTAGGAAGGAAAAACATTTCCCAAACCCTTCCAAAATTCTACATAAACAGTTCACCCTTGTACAACCTTTGCAGCTATGGGTAAACAGAAAACTCATTCTAATATGAGAAAGACAATTTATATTTTTGCCTACTCCAAACAGGTCAATGCACCCACTTTTTAGTTTGCCATTAAAACATTACTGGTTTTTAAGCTCTGCTCAAGAGCCTATGCATTTCTCCTTATCTACATAAACTGCACTAAACATCTCTTTGCACATTAGTGAGTTTGATACCAAAGGAAACATGGCACTGCAGGGTAAAATAGTCCCTGATTTATTTAAGAGAAAATATTTACAAAAGAGAAAGTAAAGTATATATAGATTTTTAGCTTCATTGTATAAGAATTAGTACGACTCCATTTACAAACCTGGCTGCATTAGGGAAATATCAATACCTTTCTGTAATTTCAATGATGTCACAGGGTCAGCTGAAGCTAAGGGAGTTGCACTGTGGATTAATTCAGACCAATCAGGAAGGTAAATTATTGAAGGTTTGTCACTCTAGCACAACAACAACACCACAACCAAACACTTGTGGAAATTTTAACGGCTGCTGCTCCACCTCTCTGCTCAAACTGGAGCCCCATAGCAGAGCTGGTTGAAGAAAACATGTGGGTGTGCCTGAGCTACTGCTGAAGGGCCTGAGAGTTCACAGGATCCTGGGGAATCCAGGCTGGAATGCAGCTCCCACCTCCAGGCACTACAGGAGGAGCAGCACCCCTGTGCACAAGGGTGCAGTATCTGAGGCAGCAATTTAAGCTGGAACTACTGGATCCATCAGGGCTGCCTGTGGACACCTCCACAAGGGTCACAAAGCAATGCAGGTGGATCCTGCCCTCCATTCTCTGTGACACAGAGAGTGCTGCTGTGTAACAGCATCCATCCTCTCCGATCCCTTGACATCAGCTTTTACCCAGCTGAACTAACTCATTCACATCAAGGAAACTTTGACACTGTAAATGCTGGTGGACTTGTACCCCTTCACCTGTAACAGCATTTGGGATTTTATGCAACTGGTTAGAGGTACTACCCTAGTGCCTGGAACCTGGAGCACTGCAGGGTGTAACCCCTACAGCCTTTGCTTCTCCATGCACTTCATGTTTCCGATAAGGTGTGCCACACAAAGCTCCCAGCCCTGCCCTCCTGCTCTACTTTCGACACCCTTCACCCACCAGGTGAAGCATGGCTGCCTCTGCATAAGCACAAACACACCCACACACACACACTGTGGGTTGCAGAACCTTGTCTTAATTCATGTAAGTTTTGGCTGATTTATATTTTCATGTTAGCAAGAGACAATTGAAGCTGTTCACAGAGACAACGAAGCCACAAAATCAGATCAGAATGTCAAAACAGGCAGGATTTTAAAAGACTAATTTTGAAAAGCTGCATCACACATTCACCCTTCATAATGTCTGCTTTTAATTTAACCATTTTAAGTGAATTTTCACCGAATTCTGTTTTTCATTACCAAATGTTTGTGACCCAGGATATTCTATGATTGGATAAGACTTTTCTTTCTTTCTTTTCCTGCTGATGGACACTGCCATGAGAACTACAGTGAAATACATCCTTCCTACTCTGGTAATAAGGTATACATTCAATTTTAAATTATAGAAGGCAGTTGTTTTTTTGGTGTTGTTACTTTCCGTAACACAAATCAGGCTGGCTGGAGGTGTTATGTCTGCTCTGGAGAGTCTTATGCAATGTTTTAAATTGTAAAGGGAAATAAGTGATTCTGGCTTTTATGGCAACACAATTCTCAGTGACTTCTCCGGGTATTATATTTCTGGGAATTGCTGCACAATGCAGACTAACATAAACTTCAATGAGCATCTTGAGAGAAACATGCATTTAAAAGTTTATTTAGGCAAGGTAAAAGACTACACTGAGAAGACTACATTAGCACACACTAAGCAGAATAGAGCCTGATCCCCACTCTGCCTACATTTTCCTCACATGTAAGAGGACAATTTAGTTTAAAATTCCTACTTCCACTCGGATGCAAAGTCCTAATCTTCACATTCCAGTCAAACCAGACAGATTATTTTGTGAGAATAACTAGAAGCAGTTCTTCCTAAGCAACAGTGGCAATCTAAATGATGTAAGTGTAACTGAACTGAATAAAATGTTTCCGTAAGTAATTTAAGAATATTGCTACTGAAAAATTAATTTCTCAAGCCAAAAGGGAGTAACCATCATGAGGAGTTCTGTGGTTTTATTTAGCATTAGCTCATTTTAGATCCTGGGATAGATGGCACAAACTGAAAACAAGCAACCACAAGGCAGGTTGGTAAGCCTTAAGGAACAGTGCTGGCACCTCACAGAACTCTTGTGTCCTGTGGGCAGTTTTTTCACTCTAAATAGCTTTCGTAATGCCACTCTGCCCACCTTCCATGTCACATGAAAATACAGCTCTCTCCTAAACAACTGTTTGCTGACAATACCAATTACAGTGTTTGCCAAACCCACGTGGAAATCAAATTGTCCCACCCTCCGCACTCTGATGTAGCAAACAGCTTTGAAAGGAAAACCACCAAGTTCCCTTTCTACTAATAAGCTTTAAAAATGTATCTGTAGATACTAGCAGAAAGGGACAAGAAGAAAAATCTAGAAACAGCAGTCCTTAGTCCCAGGTGGCTGAACACAGAAATATATTCTGGTTTAGCTTTTTAAGAGGTTCTAGTTCTTTCCTCACCCAAAACATCCATATTTTTGAAGTACCAAGATTAACTCAAATAAACACCCTTAAACAAACGAAATTTGAAGTCAGTAGCATCTTATAAGGACATAAAGTGACCTTTTTCCACCTGTTTCACTTCTCTGGCTGTATTTTCTAAACACTGAAAATAACATTAACTGTATGGACAAGAAGCTAAGATAACTTTATCTTCTGGCACAGCTGGCAAGAAGCAATGCACAAAAAGAATGAACTACGTCTTCATTCTGCAATAGGAATTGGTACTTCGTTATTCAGTGTATATGAAAAAATTACTCCAATACATTTTCTTCAGTCAGGAGACATATCAGCCTAATAGATCTATAGAAATGGCAGGAAACTGCTGCAAAAGAAACTTGTTTCTGTGGGGAATATGGAAAGGATTGGACTAGTGTACTGCAGACACTTGAATTTATCCCTGTTTCTGACTTGAATGACATATATTTAAATATAAGATTTGTAGATAGAAGTAGTCAGCCTTCTGCCCAGTGTGTTCTCAACTCCACAGAAACATACACAGCTACTCCATTAAAAGCTAAGCTAACTGCTTTGACTGAAAATGAGGATTTTAGCTTTCTGACAAAATTACACAGAGATTCCTCAGAAAAACATATGAGCTGGATTTCCAGTTTGCTGGTTTTGTTACCAAGTCCAGTTCTCAGAAAATGTGTTTCCATGCACAGTGTTCTCTATCCTAAAATGATAACTAATTATTCTATCTTTTCTCTTGAGTGAAGTTCAGAATAAGCAGTTCTAAAGAGTTCATGTGTATAAACATTTGCACAAACAAGAGCTACAACAGAAACACAGTGGGAGTGAAAGAGTTTGGGTCACAACACGGTTGGTGTGCTTTGTTATCCTCCCAAAGGACAGGGAAAAGAGATCTACGCCCTAACTTGCTTACAGTCTATATACAAAGAGCCAAGGTTAAAGCATCAGTTAAAAGGAAGCTTTCCACACAGGAGACAGAGATATTCAGAGGAGTTACATCTGCTTAGTTTTGTTTGGTCAGGATTTGACATGGATTTTAATATGCTTTAGTTGATTTCTTCTGAAGGGCTCTTGGTGGAACCAATCCCTATTTTGTATAAATGTAACATGGATAAGATTTTTAGTTGTTTTTCTGAATGAAACCCTAAATTTGTGAATGTGAAACAGTTTATTCCCAATATGTATTTAACAGCTGCCTTCTTCTGAGACACTGGAATGTGGATAATATTGACAGAAGTTAGTATGGGAGAGTGCTGTGCAAAAGATTCAATAGGAAAGGCGCGCAAGGAGCTCAAAGTTTTAATAGGACAACAGAGATGACATGCAAAAAGAAGGTATGAAAAAACTCTACATGGCAGAAAGAGAATGGTGCAAATCTCCAAGATCTGCAAGGAGCTTGGAAAAAGCCACCTCTCAGCACCCTGTTCTGTCCCCCTGCACTTCAATTCCCTAATTTATTCTAGTCTAACACAACTGCAACTTCAGTTTTCTTGAAGCAATCAACAAGTCTGTTGCTCAGAACAAACATCAAACTGATCATTAGAGCTAAATGGTGCTTTGTCAGGCTGCCAGAATGACTCTTTAAAAGAAATACATTATTACAATTTTAGGAAGTGCATTAACATCACAAGTACAACTGGCCTTCATATTCCCATGTCAGTGTTAGGCATGCAAATGTACTACTGCCAGCATAAAGGGCAAACTACTGTTGCAGCTATTCTGTTTATTTCTCTCAGCTTCCAAACTGTGCTAGTTCTTCCCTGCTTTGCAGTCATATGCCGAAGCCTCAGCTAAGATCAGGGCTCCTGTGGCAAGACACAATCCTTGCCTCAGAGAGATTACAGGTTAAATAGCAAGACTAGCAAATGGTAGGAGAAATAATGGACGAAGCTGGAGACAAAGTTACTTGCCCAAGGTCACAGAGCAGGACACAAATGCAACCACAACCCCTGCCTAGACTTCCCTTCCTAACAGGTTGTTGAACTTTGGCTAAACTTTCTTCTTTGCAGCTTCTCCTCAGTTCTGAATAATTCATTCTCCAGCTCTTAGGTCAACATTTCTGTTCATGCATGACAATGTTAACTAGGCAAGAAGTCTTATGCTGACATATTAAAAGCATTGGCAAGATCAAAACTTTTTAGCCAAGAATTTCGCTGCTGGTTTCTTTATCCATATACATTTAAAGCTGTTTCTTTACTGATACTGGTGTAACTAATTGTGTCTCTGTCTGCCCACGGCAAGGACTTCTGCAATTCATAGCTCAAGACATGAAGAAAGTCTACATTCAGATTAGCTGCAGCATTTCTTCTGCCCCATAAGTATTTTAATTTTGTAGAGTTTATTGCAAATATGGCAACAAAACTTAGTAGCATAAAGGCAAACTGTAAGTTCTGCTACTAAGAAAAATTAATTACTTTTACATGCAAGACTGGATCACCCATCCAAATGACTTGGAGCCACAAAAAAATTCTAACTAGCAACTTGTTCTAGATAAACAAAATTGTTGTCTTGACATTAGCCAGACAAAGTTATGCATTGAATAAAGTTGAAAGAGTGATTTCTGGAAGTACTAAATACAGCTCCTATTGACCCTAACTGCAGTAATAAACTGACATTTTTAAAACTGAGATTGTCCATTGTTCAATTACCCTGAATGAGTTTGTCTAAGGGAGTGTCCTTTGGCTACCTTCTATTAATTACAGCATAGCAACCGAAGCAGTTGTAAGCCTTAAGCCTTTAAAGAGAATGCTGATCACATCACCTTCTGTCATTCTCCCTGAATTCCACACCTAGATTCTGTACCTTCCTGGCTGCATTTTCTTTGATGGGTACAATACAAACCACTGTGTAATTCTAAACTGCCCAGAAAAAAACCATGTGATGATTACTAGGGAAACTGGAAGTGTACAGTAGACAGTGAGGATGAGTAATAGCAACAGTGTATTTTTTTCTGTTGTCTAAACTGATTGTGCACATCTCCCACAGTGGCCCTTCTTAACCAGCCATCAGCTTCCTGTAAAAACTGCAGGATATTGGGAGTCCTTTATCTAAATGTCACGAAGCGTTGTTTGAACAGAGGACAGTGTGAGTAAATATCGTCTAGAATTATTCTCTAACACTTACATAAATTACATCACCTAACTTTAGATCCTGAAATACACCATTATCAAGTATTTAATAGTACACTTTATATAATAAAAATTCAATGGAGCAGAAGGTGGTTGCTATAGCGACCGGATGAAATAGCTCCACATGAACTAAATGGGAGTGAGAAAAATGTGTGAGATGTTCTGGTAAGAAATCTGGATGCTGATGTCTGATTGCAATGCACCAACTTAGAGATTGCTCAGTACTTTTCAGATTCCATGGGTGATGAAAGAGGATGTAAATCTTAAACAAAGGGCTAGCTGTCCCTTGGTCAGGATAGCAAATAGGATAGCACAGCTCTCTTAGGCTGTAGTTGAGTATTGTGACAAAAGCTGGATGATAAATTCATTGGTTCCAAAAAATGGGTAGGTTTCCCTAAGTAAAGTGTAATTCTTGTCCCCAAACAATTTTATTTATAACAAATTCCATGTCAAAAAGTGAAGAGAAACACAGAAACAACAAAGCCCCAAAACCAAAGAAATATAAATCTTCAAGCTGAACAGCGACTTTACTGAGCAAAGTTGTAAACGAGCTTGCATGTGAGTACAGAATTAGACCTAATGACTTCTGGAGATGCTTTAGAGCCTACACACCATTCTGTGCCTCTACTTAAGGTGCATGTTTGGCCTCTCATTTCAAAGCTTGTACCACCTTTAATTCAGGCCCACATACTGTTTCTCTTGAACAGAAAAGGAATGGAAAACAGTTTTGAAGGCAGAAAACTCTCATTACTTACTCATGTTTAAATTAAGTGGATTTTCAAATAAGATGAAGAAACAGAATAAAATTAATGTTTTAGAACCATTTCTAAAAAGTTCCTGTAATTTAAAAAAAAAAATAATTCAGAAGTAGTAGGGGCTGCTTCAGTTCCAATCAAAAAACACCTGAGACCTCAGGATTAGAAGCATTGAAGAGAGGGAGCTCCTAAGAGGGGAGAGGACATGTGGTTAACTTGCTCACTTCACACATACTGAACACAGAACTTCTACAAATACAAAAAAGGTCCATGCAGCCTTAATTATGTATCCTTAATCTAAAAGCCTCACATTTTCTACCATTTTCATTTAATTCAAAACATCAATGTTTTATTTTCACAGTAGTTTTCCACACAGCTGTGGTGTCTTTTGAAATCCAATAGCAGTGCAAGCATATAGTAAATCAGTCTGCAGTCAATCAAAAGAGAGGTTGAAAGATGGACCAGGAATAAAATCAAAATACAGAAACATATTGTGGTAAGTATTTGAGCTAATACTATATATAATTGTACTGCTAATGCCAGCTTCAGCTCATAGAATCTCAGGTGTCCATGCTAACATTATAACACAAGAAATATTAGAAATTAGATAATAAAGAACTGGTGCCAAAGTTGACTTTAAACCTCCAGTAAGACAAAAGTTGTGAAAAAATCTTCTCAGAGAGAGAAACCACACGGTACACAGTGTATGGCAACTCGTTCCTCACCATTTCCAGCACTGTGTGCTACCACAGGATGCATGGGAGGACGTGCAGCAACCCTCTGCTGTGAGCTGATTCTTAGCTGTAAATACAGTATAACAAAGGGATCCTAAGGAAAACAAATCTCCTCCAGCTGGCGGGGGAAGAGGAGAGATCTCAATACCTCACTGTTGCCTTCCACTGTTGGACATTAGCCTAAGTGGCCACAGTCACAATCAACTCTGCTGGGAAATTAACATCTTGGAAACACCACAGTGAAGAGAAACAACCATTACACACAGGAAAGACTATTTGAGTATGAGCTGATACTAAATTTCATACTGAAAGCTCTGTGTTCACATCACTTTCTGGCAAAGTACTATTCACATATGTGAAAAAACAGGACTCACCTACCCTTACAGTGGCATCACACCTATCACACCTTTAGGTTCCTCAAAAATGTTACAAGGAAACCAATGTGAAATGGTTCAAATGTTGACCCATGAGCCTCCAAGAGACAGTTTTTCCTGAAAGCAATTTAAGGAGCATCCAGGCTCTCTTTCCACTGACTTAATTTATGCCAGCCAAGCAGATTTAAATCTTCCACTGGCTGAAGTGCCTTCAAAATCTGGCTACTGCTTTACACAGTTCACCACTTTTCACTATGGTTCTCCAACTAATTTTTGATCCAAGTAGTGCTTTACACTCAAAAATTCAGTACAGTTTTAATGCACTGATTAATCTAAAAAGTTTTGTCATATCAGAGAGTCTCAGTTTTGAAACAAATTAGGAGGAAGCATTCTGAAAAGGGTGTCTCCTCTAAAAGAAAGGACCTCTTGGTTGAATACCATAGTCTACAATCACAGCTTGTTTTGGAACACAGGGCTCCAAAAGAATTCCATCGCCTTCCTTTCCCTTTGAGCTTAGAGGTACAGGACTCATGTCTGGGCATAAAGAAGACCATAGGGGATACACTACCATAACATCACCCTAGGACACAGAGACATACATAAAACCATTTCTTACTAGTTTTAGAGTAGGTAAGCAAAAACTCACAAACATACATTTCTGAGGTGGGAAGGAGGCCTCAGGGGGACATGGGGACAGAAATATTTTGGATAGCCAGAAGCTATATGCAAATTTTTCATTTAGTTTATTCAGTGCTGTAAGAGAGGATAAATATCTGGGAATGTAGTTTATTTTTTTTCAAACCTGCTGTCACATAACTTGGGGGAAAAAAAGTAAAGATCTCTCAGTTTCTTACTATCACAAGGAAAGCACACATACATTTTTATCTAAATGCACATATCACATCTACAGTAACAAAAAGGAAGGCAAGACAAGGCTCTTACCTCAGTCATAAGTGTTCCAACAACGGCCTGCAACTCCTGTGAACAATTTTCCACCACCTGTATAAAACCAAAAATTTTTACTATTCACAAAAAAAAATCCCATTTACACCCTTTGCCAATTCCAATCCCACATAATACTAAGTACTTTATTCCAAGTGTGACAGTGCTAGCACCTTTAGCAGTAGGACATTTGATTCAGTGACAGAAGATGCAATAAAAGAAAGAAAAAACAAAACCAAAGCAAGCGAACAAAACAAAACCAACTAAAAAACAAAAAAGAAACCAACAAAATACCTATACCCTCAAACTGAATCAGTTTGGAAGAAGACTGAAAAAGGAAATATTTCCAGAAATCTTAACTTTATTATTTTCTACTCTACAAAATAGTTCACACAAATAAACTGCAATCTAGTTACATCTTCATAAAAAAAGAATTAAAGTATGGTAACATAGTTAATGCCAACCAGGATGTATCTATGGGAAAAGCATCTCAACTAACTTGATGAAATCAGAAGTTCATATTAAAAAGAAAATTGCTTGACGCAGTTAGAATTTTATGTGGATAAATTAGACCTTGTACTTACTGAAATGCTGACTGAGATCTTGAAATTAAAAAAACACATATCACATGCTAATCAAATTAAAAACTGATTAAGTGACAAATCTCAGTTGAAAGCTGTAGCAGAAAATCCTCACCAGGGGAGCAAGGCTTTTAATGGGTTCCTGGACGGTTTACAGGCTTTTAATAATTTACTTTTTACAATTAGCTACCCAATGGGAAAAAAAATAACAATAAAATCTGGAGAGCAGACAGAGGAAAAAGCAGGAAATATGGTCTGTCATAAATGTACAAGGACAAATACCAGCCAGAGCAGCTTGCACTTTAATACTTCTAACCATAAACACAAGCAAAACATTTTGGCACATTCAACACTGGGAGAAAGAATCTTTCTGAATCCCTGTGCCAGAGGATCAGTAGGAGCTGTGAAGTGTTTCAGTCTTGCTTGTTCTTCTTACAGAGGAACTTCATCACTTCAACATTTTTGATTTCCAATGGCTACTCTGTATGTGTGCACTCATCTCAACGCACATGGACCTCTACAGAACAGCACTTCCTTCCTTGGAGTAACAAAGGGGAACACATGCTATTTACACAAGAGAATTAACATGTTGCCATGGAGGTATGATACATTTTTTGATGGATACAAGTTCCTCACTAAGGTGAGGGATAAAATCAAACATCTCTGTGTCATTACGCTATGAACAGTGTGCTAGAATCAGTGACAATCAGCAACTCCTCCTCTCCAACATGCCCTTGAGGAATGGGAAATTGTTGCATCTATTTTGTAAATAAATTTTAAATAAAACTTAGCTGAAGACAACTAAAACCTCCCATAAGTCAAAATTCTGTTATTTCTCATGCTATTACTGTAACTCCAATATCACTTTTCTCTTTTACTATCAAACTTTTCTTTAAACTCTCTAGTTTGAAGGCAGCCGAGGTCAGCATTTTAAGCATCTCCAAAACAACCATTTGCAAAAACACAACCTATGTGCAACCTTGAGACCAAGGGCCAGGTCTTGGTTTGAAAAAGACAGGTGTCTGCTAAGGAATGCAGGAGCCTCCCTTAAAATGGAAAATGTAACCCCACTCCCTCAGAATTATTGTAATTTTGAAATTAAGGAGCTCTCAGGCAAAGATACGGGAATATGAGTAACAGCTCTGTACTAGGAAATTTAAAATACAAATGCAATAGTAAAAAAAAAAAAAAAAAAAACTACTGACAGAGTCAGAGTACGATCTGACACCCTGTGGGTCAGGGTGTTGGTAGCAGTCCCATTAAATGGTGGCTGCAGTCCTCCTGGAATGGTTCTGTTGCAGCAGGGATCCTGTAGAAGGGTATAGTTTTCCCATGACGGTCCAGTGGCGGTGTAGATGGGCCTGGTTTTCCTCTGGGACTCCAGTGGAAAAGAAAAGATTGGCAATCCAATGGGAAAAAGCTGCTGTGGCATCCCAAATCTCTGATTATATCCAGGTAGGAATGCTTGGCTCCTCCCTCTGGGCGGAGCTTCTCACAACGGGATGCTGTAATTTTATCAACCATGCAGTGACACTCAATGGCCCATTAACAAAATATATCCCCCTGGAGGGAGGATCAGTCATGGAAGAGATAAAGTAACCTGCCCCACCTGGTTTTCACAGGTGGGCCAATTAACAGAAGATAACTGCCCCACCTCTAACAGATGGTAATAGAATACACACCCCCAGCCACACCTTGCAACCTAAGACATTATCCACCCCTTACTCTATTACCATCTGCATCATACTGAAATCAATAAACTACACAATGAAACCTTGCACACAGTCCTTACTTAGGACTAGGTTTCCCTGTGGTACACAATGGGCTTCTCCATCTTTCTGCATTACTCATTAAATGTAACCAGGTCCTTGAGCAAAAACAATCCCATGAATGGGTTTGCCTTAGCCTCAGGTGGGACTAATCCAGTCAGTCTTTCCTAAAACACCTTTCATGTGTACTACAGGGACTTTATCTCCATCCCCTGCGTGCAAGGGTTCAGACAGGGCAGGACCTGCTCGACTGATGGACCCTTAGGTGTTGACCATCCAGGTGGCTTTTGCTAAAT
Organism: Onychostruthus taczanowskii; assembly: GCF_017590055.1. Taxonomy (NCBI): domain Eukaryota; kingdom Metazoa; phylum Chordata; class Aves; order Passeriformes; family Passeridae; genus Onychostruthus; species Onychostruthus taczanowskii. Next base: position 376,766 of record NW_024507879.1, on the reverse strand, counting down.
TCATTTCCCAACTTCTGAAGGTTCCCCCACGAAGTATCTTCAGGGTAGTCTTAAGCAGTCTTGTAATATCAACTTTCCTGGCAGCTGGTGCATGATAGGGGATATGATATATCCATTCAATACTTTGTTTTCTGGCGCTGGTTTCCAGGTGCTCATTAGAATTAAAGTATGGTAACATAATTAATGCCAACCAGTCATTAATCATAAGGCCGCTCTTGAAATGGGTCCGTTGTCCGAGTTGACTCTCTCAGGAGTGTCATGTCTCCACAGCACTTGCTTTGCCAGGCCTAAAAATGGTGTTCCAGGCAGTAACATGAGGCACAGGGTAAGTCTCCAGCCTTCCAGTGGTGGCTTCCACCATGGTAAACACATAGTTCTTGCCTTGGCATGTCTGGGGCAGTGCGATGTAGTCAATCTGCCAGGCCTCCCCATACTTATATTTGGACCACCGCCCACCATACCATAGGGGCTTCACTCGCTTGGCCTGCTTGATGTCAACACACATCTCACAGTCATGGATAACCTGAGAAATACTGTCCATGCTTAGATCCACCCCTTGGTCTCATGCCCACTTATAGGTGGCATCTCTGCCCTGATGACTTGAGGCATCATGGGCCCACCGTGCTAGGAACAACTCCCCCTTATGTTGCCAATCTAAGTCTATCTCTGGCACCTCTATCTTTGCAGCCTAATCTACCTGCTTGTTGTTTCAATGCTCCTTATTAGTCAGACTCTTGGGGACATGGGCATCTACATGAAGGACTTTCACAGGTAGCTTCTCTACCCAAGTTGCAATGTCTTTCCACTCATCAGCAGCCCAGACTGGTTTTCCCCTATGCTGCCAGTTAACCTTTTTCCACCTTTCCAGCCAACCCACCAGAGCACTGGCTACCATCCATTGGTATATATACCAACTGGTATAAAGGTAGAGCTTTGGCCACTTCTCTCTTTCAGCAATGTTCAGGGCCAGCTGAACAGTCTTGAGTTCAGCGAGCTGACTTGATCCACCTTCTCCTTTGGTAGCTTCTGCATCCTCTCGTGTGGGGCTCCATACAGCTGCTTTCCACTTCAGATTCATGCCTATGATGTACCAGGAACCGTCAGTGAAAAGAGCATAGCGTGTTTCTTCTGCTGGTAGATGGTTGTACAGTGGAGCTTCTTCAGCCCTTGTCATTTGTTCCTGCTCCTCTTCGCCAGTGAAACTAAAAGAATCACTTTCTAGCCAGTTTGCAATTATTTTTAAAATCCCAGGGTGATTTGGGTTTCTGATATGGGTGCACTGCATGATGAGGGAAATCTGTTTGTTCTCTGTGGTGTACCAGTGGTGTAGTGGGTAGAGGGAACCTTCCCTTTAAACATCCACCCCAGCACCTGCAGTCAGGGTGCCAGGAGGACTTGTGTTTCCATGCCAATTTCCTCCGAGGCGGCTTGAACTCCTTCATAGGCGGCCAAGATTTCCTTCTCTGTGGGAGTGTAGTTGGCTTCAGACCCTCTGTAAATTCGGCTCCAGAATCCCAGTGGTTGGCCTCGAGTCTCCCCAGGCACCTTCTGCCACAGGCTCCAGGACAAGCCACTGTTCCCAGCTGCAAAGCAGGGCATGTTCTTCACATCTGATCCTGTCCTGACTGGGCCAAGAGCAACCGCATGAACGATCTCCTGGATGATCTGGGTGAAGGCTTGCTGCTGTTCAGGGCCCCAGTGGAAATCGTTCTTTTTGCAGGTAAGAATCCGTTCTTTTTGCGTTCCTCCAGGTAGAGAGGGCGCATTGAAGAGATAAAGAAAACTGCCCCACCTCGTTTTCATAGGTGGCCCAATTAACAGAAGATAACTTCCCCACCTCGAACAGATGGCAATAGAATACACACCCCCAGCCACATCTTGCAACCTAAGACAGGCCAGCAGAGTAATTGCAGTGAATAAAAAGCCATTTGCACTTACAGTGATTTCCCTCATCAGGTTCAGAAATAATGCTGACGAATTTTAGTTCATTTACTTTTTCTTAAGCATCCTATCCTCATAAATTCCCATCATACCATGATAGATACAACAGAAAACACTTGCTAGGAAAGAAAATAATAAATTTTTAGGACTAAAAAATTTTTCTTATCATGATCGAAACTCTGGAATAAAAACTATTCTGAAAGGTAATGATTGTCCTTTATTCAAACAGAACAGTTTCATAAATAATAAATCATATTGGATTCACTGCCACAGGTTGCCCAGAGAAGTTAAGGCTACCCCATCCCTGGAAGTGTCCAAGGCCAGGCTGGATGGGCTTGGAGCAACCCAGGATAGCAGAAGGTGTCCCTGGCCATCACAGGGGCTTGGAACTGGATGATCTTATAGTGCACTTCCAACCCAAACTATTCTGTGATTCTATTAGTTTCAGAGCACAATCCAGTATTTGTTTCACGGGCACGGTTTCAAGGAATCAGTTTGTTCAGCTACAGAGCTTAAATAAATGAAAGTGAGGCATGCATCTCAAAAGTTAGTTACAGTGGAAAGTCACTTTTCAGAACTGAAATGTGGTACAATTTCATGTTGGCTATAATCCTGTGCCCTTGCTAACTGCTCTCAGAAAAGCAAACTCTCATCCTCTACTCTCAAGCACTTACTCACAATCCCCCCTGCCCTAGTGCACATGCTGATCTGACAAAAAAAGCCAACTCAAAAATCAGAACAACCCACATCATCTTGCTCTTCAATGACACAAAAAATTTAGATTTATCAAGTTTTTATAGGACACAAAGACCCATACATATGTGCAACTACCTTTCCAAAACAGGCCTTGCTTGTCAAAAATCTACAATGTTCAAATGAATGATGGGATTTAAACTTGCTATTAAATGGCACATATGCCTCAGATGTGACTACAGCTATTAGTGTTCATATATTGTTTTTCAGCATCTCCTGTGGTAAATTATTTCCTGTAACTGAGAAGTAATTATCACAAAGTTATTGGTTTATCAGACTTTTAATGATGTTATGATTGCTTTCATTATACAACTGATTTGTCACAAATGTTCATATTACAAATATTATTGACCTCCTGCCACTCCTATAACATAATTAAAGTTTCAGTTCAGTTTAACATGTTGCCCTCCTGTGCTGCTGAAGACACACCACAGAAGCTACAAGACACCTGCAGTCATTCTGCAGTTCTGCAGCTGTTTGAGAACCTGGCCAGATGTTATTTTGCCATCTATTCTCCACATTCTTACTTTCTTCATACTTCACTTTGGTGTTTCAACACCTTAACTTCACTTCCTTATTTCACTGTGCTTCATTTATCCCCACTCCATCATATTTCTCTCCATGTACAGAACTTATTTCCTGTTCTGGGCTTTTCCTTTGGACACTCGCTACATTTGCAGCAAAACCAAATTAGTTTCTGCTTTCCTTTGCTGGTATTTTTCTTTCTGATAACATAATAGCCCAATTAATTAACTTTCTATTTTTTTCAGAGTGTTCAACTTCCACCTCTTTGCACAATTATTTTTCTCATTCATTTATTTCTGGAGATTTTGCTGAATCTCTCTGAAAGTTAAGAACATACCAAAGGATTTGCAAATACACCAGTTTCCTATCGTCTTGTTTTAGCAGTCCCTTCAATCCATGCCTCTTTAGATAGATTTGCTATGGAACTCTTACCTTCCACAAGCTATTGTTCTGAAATAACATCAGAAATCTGTGAGTAACCTTTTGAAAATGAGAGCCCTAAAATCTAATATAGTTGACACCTTTATTCAACATTACTACCTTCATACAAACCTAAGCAAGACCCATCTTTCCCTTGTTTTTCTTGCCTGGAAATTAAAGTTCAGCTGATGGAGGCTCACCAGCCTGCCAGCACCAGGGAGTTCATATACTTTGCACAGTGACTTCTGCAAGTCTGTGAGGTCATTAAATCATGCATCCGCCTACACATTTTTTCCTGCATCTCAGAGATGTCCACAAGTTCAAAGCAATAGAGGATTAAAAACTTAACAGGAGGGGAAAAAAATCACAGTTAGTATTATTCTGTCCTCTAGAATCAAGCTAACATGATTAGGAATTAGGGAACTACATAAACATGGTACTATAAAAAAACCTGATGTCCATTAACAGTAGAAATTCAGCAGTTTGAGAGTTAAACTATATCCTTTAGGTAGTAAATAGGGAAGCTAATACCAAGAATAAATAATACTGAAAAAATATCTAAAATACACGAATGATTAAAAACTCTAGAGAAAAATATTTGTCAAATAAAGTAAAAAAAAAAAATAATTTAGGTGTCTTGGCATTGTTGGCATTCAAATTACTGCATTACTAAATGAAAAGGAAGAATACCCCCAAAACTTACGTAACACATATATGAATCACTGTTGTCTGCAGTGAGAAACAAATATCCAGTAACTCTTCCAAAATATCTCTATATAGACAGAATTCTTGCCTCTGTAATAATCTGAAATGCTGTGACAGAAGTAGGCTACAAGTGACTCCAGGAGTAGAATAACTACCTGATTTGTACCCAGCATACACCAGTGTAGATCAGGAGCAACTTCATTGAAGTAAAGGAATTAAGAACAAACCTGGTCCTTCATTCAGTAGCCTTCACTGAGGAAAGTTATCCCATTCTCTGATAGGCAAGAAGAACATTCAGCAGTAAACATGTAGATTAATTTTAAAGGGTAAATTTCAGAATCCATACTGTTGCTCTATAATGCCCTTCACATTATGTCCCCATTTAAATGCTTGTGATGATCTCCACAAATTCTGAATATTACACCCGAAGAACCTATGGCCAGCTGTGTGATTGTTTGTAACAGGAGATGAGGCCTGTCAAGAGCTGGGAATCACCTTCTCATTTAGATCAGAAAAATGCTAGAAACAGGAGAAACACCCTTCTGATTCAACTTTCTATTTAAAACCAAAAATGTTTTCTTGTTACAATGGTGTAGGAGAAAGACAATACTGCCAGCCTACCAGTGCTTAAGAGGTCTTTACAGGAATTTCACTCTTCTCAACAATATCTCTTTTCATAATCTCTAGCATACTGATGATGCTCCATGCAGAGAGGTGGAAGAGTTCAGACAGAGCCAAAGCAATCCATCAGGCATTTTTTTTGCCAGTCTGGAGGCAGATTTAAAAAAAAAACCCTTACTTTTCATATACTCCCTGCCATATTGTGTTCTGCCCATGAGTGCACAAATAAATTTGAACTCCATTTCTGAGACATTAAATCTCTTGAGCATGCTCCATTTGGACTTCAGAGAATACAGGGCTAAAATAAGACGCAAAAAGTTACAGCAGCAGGACCAAAATTAGAGACCTAGTTAAAAAATATCCAGGGCAAATTTCTTTCAGAACATTCATCATTCACATAGCAAGGCATGACCTGATGGTGCAAATGTCCATTTGTGGTTTGTGGGCTTTTCAATGCAGAGCACAATACTTAGAATTATTCATTTACTTTTTTTTTTTCTAGAATTCTGAAATACTGAACATTTCCCCCCCCAGAATCCCACTAAAATAATAGAAACAATTTTATATGATGCAACAGTTTTATATTAATGCCAAGATTTGAAACTAGTTATCATTATGTACACCCTCCTCTGCTTTAATCAGTTATCTGTCAGTTAAATATTTGATTCTATTTTTAATTAATCATGCTACTTTCAAAAAAAAAAAAAAAAAAAAAAAAAAAAAAAAAAAAAAAAAAAAAGAGCAAGAACATAGATGATTATTGCAGTTATTTTCTGGCTATTCTGAGCTTAAGAGACTGATTCTGAACTTAAAGAATGTCTTTTGGGAGCACAGTCCTTTATTTTCTGGCAAATGATGCAATTAACATTCACTAGCATGATTAAGTAATTGTTAATTATACAATCAATTGCTTCAGGATTTATTTCACACAACATTCACACACATGTACCCCTTCCCACTGGACACATAATCTAATGACCACTGAAAAATACTGTGGATACTGTAAATACATCACTTCAAAGAGGACATATAGAGAAACTGACATCTCATTATTGAATCTTATCAGATGTAATTAATCACTCTGTCAAGTACAATTCCTGTGCTAAATTCAGGCTCAACTAGCAATACCATTCATGACCAGACTCCCATCAAACTCTCGATGTGTCACTGAGCCATCCATGAATATATTCCATATATAATGTAAAGATGTATAAGAACATTCATGTTAGAATTCATGCTTCATACAAAGCAATCCTCTACAATATCTAAAGAACAATGCAGCAAACTGCAATGATGACTGCAGACTTTGTAATCCACCGAGTTCTGTGTTCTTTCCCACGACATCTTAAAACGGGTTCTGTCATGTTCATGATGGACTGTCATCATTATCAGCACCCTAATGACCCTATAGGGGAAGGTGCCATCAGCGCAGCCCAGGACCCAAAGGCAATCCCAAGACTTCCATAAAGCTTGCAGAGGTGAATGTCCAGCTGCAGCTCCCAAGCTGTTTGCTGCAAGCAGCATCCTGCCAGCCCTCAGAACACCAAGCCTGGCCACGTCACAGTCATGTGGAGAGCGCACTTTACAACATGCTCTAACTTCTGACCAGCCCCAAAGTGCTCCAGCAGTTGAACTGGGGGATCACTGGAGGGCTACCAGAGAAAATCAGTCCAACCAGAGTCACCAGCAGGTCGCAATATTCTGGCAGAGCAGGCAAAATCTCAGAGGTTTATAACAGCAAATATTACTAGTGCTGCCCAATCAGTTAGTAGTTGAAGCCATTTAATTTGAAATTGAAAAGTCCCTCCTAGATTACCAGGAATGCATGACAGGTATTAGCAGCCCGGTACTGCAAAATGAAGAGGCAAATTGGGAAGTTTCCTGACACAGGACAGAGTTAGACCTGTGCATTTAAAACGTTATTGTAAAAGCATGCGACCCCTCTGGGAAGAATGATGCATCTGACTCCATGATATCAGAAGGCTAATTAATTACTTTATTATACTATATTATTCTATATTACGCTATATCTAAACTGAAACAGAACCAGAACTCAACTGAACTGAATCTCGTGACTGTCTCCTGACTGACAGTCTGGACACACGCTGATAGGCCAAGGAAACAAAATACCATCACTTTGGGTCAACAATCTCCATATTGCATTCTACTTTGGCACAACACGGAGGCAGCAAATGAGGTAAGAATTGTTTTGATCATTCTTTTCTCTGCTTCTCTCACTGGTTCTCTCAGGTTCAGAGAGAGAAAAGGTCCCACAAAAGGTAAAACATGAAAGAAGGAAACAACATTTAAACAACTTACTTAGTCCTTGTACCAGACAGAAATGTGAAAAATATTGAGAATTGAAATCTGAGTTTTTCTAGGAAGCTCATAAGCACAAACCATCCATGCACTTTGAACAACTACAATGAGCTCCAGGAAAGTCCTCCAGGCACTCTCAGGGCTTTACATTCTTTGAAATCCTCAGGAACTTGCTAAAAGAAGGTGGATGTTTTGTTTCACAGGATTTTGTATGTTGGTTTCTTGATTTATATGACAGTCAAATATTTCACAAAACAGGAGATTTCTAAGACAATTTCTATACTTCAAAACAAGTTTAAAAGCACTGAAGTGCTGGTAAGGAACAGCAAGGTATCAGACCTGGATTTCAAATGCTAGGTTTCAACTAGACTGGAAATTATTTAGGAAAAAATTCTTACCAAAAAAAAAAAAAAAAAAAAATCACAAAGCTAAAATACTTGGCTAAAGACTGCTGTCAAATAGGTACTTCATCCTCCATCCCTACCAATGGGGTTATCTTTGTGCAAGATCTGCTTTAATGGATTTCCACCAGTCCCCACAGTAATATACATTAAAGACCATCTCCAGGACATAACCAGTGCCAAGTAAGAAACCCCCACACATGTAGCAAAAGGACAGGAAGAAATAAAAACTACTTTCAGTGAAGTTATGCACTGAGCTGATTCTCATTGTGAAATATTTTGACTTTATTTCAAATGTGGAAGTAAAAAAAAAATCGTTTTTTTGCAGCCAGGTTTACTTTATAAGAAAAAGATCTTTTAATGGAACAATTTTCCTTTGAAAAGATGTTTCAAAAGTAATCTTCTCTCCCAGACTGTAATTTACAAACTATTAGGTTTGTTCATGACAGACAAGAACACTCGTGGTGATGAATTCTATCAAAGCACATTGGCCAAATAATGTTTTCCAGATGATTTCAAAGGTGAAGGCATGAGGAAAAGTTATCATCACTCTGCAGAAGGAATGAATTTCCAAGCAGTTTTTACTTTCCTGCTTTTCTCTGCACATGTAGTTACCCTGTATAAGCCCATGTGGGAAGGTCCCTCACAATGAGCACTACCACGAATTCAAAGGAGCTTTCACTCAATGCAGGACTGAGCAGCTGCTCAGGTCACTTCACAGAAACACGCAGGGCTGCATTTCCAGATAAATGTGACAAATGTGACACTTAGATCACTAAGCAGTGACACAACTATTTCTAAATTACTGGTCTAAGCTCATTAAAAAAATAAAACTAAACTCTTTAATTTTTTTCCCCCCATACAACAGTTTGGTGTTGGTAAATTCCTTCCTGGAAAATATAAAATGACAAACCTAGATGAAAGGCTTGAGAGACAAGAGCAGATCTACAGGAATAATCTCAAGTGACTGCTCTATACTCTTTAAAATCATAAGTATGAGCAATTAACTGAAAGATATAAATCTTCCACTACTGAAAAAATGAGTAATGTATCTTCTAACTAATGGACTGCGAATGCTACAAAAACCTCACGTTTACAGAAGTGTTCTTCTTCCCAGCCCCTAGTGCTTTCCAGATAAATATCTAATTATTTGAAAGTATAATTTCAATACATTAATAATTTCAGCAGAATACTGAAAGCAGATATTGATGTATTCCTACAAAGAGGTCTTCACTGGCTGTAGAGCCCATTTAGACTTGTTATGCTTATTGTGTATTTTAAAATGTTGGGTCTTTAAATCTGCTATCAAAGATCAAATAGATTATTAGATAATAGATTAAATTAGTAATTATCATATAATTAATAGATTAAATTAGGTATGTTTATAATATACAATTTCAAGTCAATTAGTAATCAGTCTGGAATTGACACAAGGTCAGTAGAAGCTATGGGAACCTGGCTCAGATACAACAAATCCGTCATAAGTCTCATCTGAAAACTTAAGAAAATACTTTCAGATTGAGCAGCACTTTAACTATTTTATTAAATAAGAGATATTGCTTATAAAAACAATTTATACTTAGTAATATCATTAAGAAAAACTCCTAGCAATTGAAGATGTAAGAGCATTAAAAAATCCTAAAATTAAAGATTAGTTAGTAACTTCTGTAATTACCATCACCATAGCATCTACTTCTTACATACCTCTGCATAAGAAAGGTTCTTCAGTTTTGGAAATGAAAGAAAAAAGTCAGCCTAAAAGAAGTCTGTTAGCATACTGAGTCCATTGTGTCAAAAAGGTTACAGTAACCTTTTTGGTTAAAAGCAAAAATCCAGTTTTCTCTGTTCTAAGTGGTCCCTCCAAGGCAGCCCACTCAGATTGTTAAGAGCACGTTTTGGTTAACAACGAGCCAAGCAACAGAAGTCTGGGTAGAATGTACTCAGGCAAATGTCTGACAATAAAAGCATTCCAAGCAAAAGGGGAATTTCTATTGCTACATGAAACGAAAATAGCTATATATTTCGAGATAAGAAGTACATAAAAAAGGTGACTCAAGAATGCTTAAAGAAAGGAGAGAGCTCTTTGTCCCTTCGGCCCCATGGACTGTGCCAGGCTCCTGTTATAACCAGAAGATACTGCTACATATCTGCTGAAATGAACCTGTGCTTTTCTCTAACAATTTTACAATGACATGTCAGAAGAGAACTCAGAAAATAGGCACAGAAAATTGGGCAGTCTGATTGTAGTCTAATCTGACCAACAATCAAAAGTGATCAATTTCAACATACAGTATACTGCACATTTGTAAAGCCAGCATTTGCTTGACAACGCCCTTTGATAATGGAATTGTGCCCCATCTCTCCAGACTGATTGCTAAGACCTTCCACAGGATCCAACAGGAAGCACCTCTGAAATAATTTTATTAATGAAGATGCTGCTGATCTCAATATAATGAAGAAGATAAATAAAATACAGCAGAAAGTGGCTCTAAAAGAAGGACTCAATACTTTAGAAGTTACACCACCACTGGAATTAAAAACTGGCAGCAACATGAAGCTTAATTGCTGGGCAAAATCAGAATTTAAAGCTGGTCGGTACATAATTGAATGCAATACACTGTGATACAAGAAAGACTTAGCAATAAAGATGGCTGTTCAGTCCCTGGAACAGTTTTGCAAGAAGTTTATCACCCCAAACACATGGCTAGAACTCTGTATGTATTTCCTTTCCCTAGACAAGGATTTAGATTTTGAAGCAAAAGGCAGCACTTCAGTCTACAGTGTTAGTAAAGAGCAAAAGTACAATATTGTTTACACACACACACACAGTCACAGCCAGTTAGGAGAGATGCAATTTGGGAAGAAGTATTTTGCTACACAAAGTGCTTGGTTAATAAGCTCATTTGAAAGAAGTAATAGCTCAGCAATTCGTGCTTTGTCTTCTTGTAAGAGTGGCCAGCTAGCCAAGAACACTGTCAAGAGAACCATCATTTTGTAAAGCTGACATTACACTGACCCACTTTCAAAAGCAGTTACAACTATTTATCAGCTCTGGAAACTTAAACATCTGTAAGTGTATTACTTGCACAATGAAGTGATCTTTAAATCAAGCTTATTTTGCTTTTGCAAGGAAACATGATCAGCATCAGAAGAAAACTGGAATATTTTACTAGTTATAACTTCTATGAAGTCTGACTGCTTGACTCGGCATTACAGCTGCTACAGTCTTTCTAAATTAATTAGAGATAAACTAATTATGACACTCACAAAAAATGCACTTCGTGGATGTATGAGATTTAATAAATTAACCATGTCATTTTATTCAGTGCTTTCTTTCCCTATTGCATGTGACATACATCACATCAATTACTAGGTTTTCAACTACATCCGTCACAGGTCAAAATAAAGCAAAGAAATTTATTGCATTTGTCATAATAAGATGCCTTATTTTATAGTAAAAATATTTCTACTGCATAACAAGCTAAGGTCAAGGTCAACAAATGCTTTCTGAAACTCATTTAAGTGTAGCTACAGTTATGTGAACAGAACATCCAGATTTGACTTCCACACAACTCTTAAAACAGTCAAACCTCCTAAGGGGCCAATAAAATTAGGCAAGAGGGAATGCCTGCTTTTCTAAACAAATACTAGGAATGTTGGGGGTTACAACCTAAAGCTGACTGAAGTAAATGGGAAGCTTTCTATTAATTTCTTTATTCTCATCCAAGCTAATTGTAACATCTGTGTTCCACATAGGTAGCTCAGTTATAAAAATGGAGAAGAAAAACCAAACAAGTGATTCAGAAGGCAACAGAAATGGGACTAACTGAATGGCTCCAAAGGCACAAGGAAAAGCTCCTTCCAGAAAAAAAAAAAGTAATCTACATCTGTACAGCAGCAGAGCATCTTGGCAACAAATGCTGAAAGATGGGGGCTATTCCATTTCACCCCCAGGTCAAAAGGAGGAGCTAGTGGACAAATACAAAAGGTCTCCAAAGCCCTCTGCCTTTACACAATTCCTTCCATGGAACATCCCAAATCTCATAGCATGACATAGCATGAGGAAATTTATTTATTTACTACCCTAAGTTGAATTTCATGTCAATAAAGACAGAGTATTCATGTTATCTAGAATCATGTTCAATTCTGACTCAAATTTAGTTTAGGTTATTGAATTGTTTGGGTAGGGAGGTTTTGCATTTGACTGGCTTTTTGGTTGGCTGTTTGTTTTTTGTGGGGACATAGGGGTGTGAGGGAAGGTGCCTTATTACTTCATGTTACAGATCCAACAAAGTGAGAGCATGAGCTTGGAGTTCCCCTAAAAGAGTGGCAGAACATGCAGAAGATCATTCTGAAGACATAAGACTGGTGAGACTGTATACAACACGATACTCTATCATTGGCTTACTCATCTTGCAAGGGCAAAAAAAATCAACTTTGTGCTGGCAGGGAAGAGAGTGGGTAGGGTCAAGGTAGGCAAAACATTTGCTCTTCTGTTGGAGAAGAAACTTCAGAAGCAGAGTTCTCCATTTCTGATGGGCAGGAGAAAGGCACTGAAATCACATCATTCACATCTTCCATGTACCCACACTGAGAAGAAAGAAGCAAGAAAGACACTATGGAGAAACTTTCTAGTCCGAAGTAATTACGCACAGATACAGACATCATTAGCATGAACACGTGGACACCAAGGAAATTTGTACTTCTTAAAACAGCATGCTGGCACCATGAAATGAATTCAGCACTCCAAAGGAACATTGCTGCAGCCCCCTGGTTAACAAACATGGACCACTGCTGAGACACATCATTTAGCTCTCTCTTTGAGCAGTGTTACCTTGGGTGGTTAATTGGATAGTGCCATGGTGTAATTGTACACAACTGTTCAATGTAAAATCCTCAGTTACTGGAATCAAGAAGTTGAGAAAAATAGAGAAAAACTCAAATAATTGTTTTAAAGTAAGTTAGCAAGACGTTTTTGCTTTCACTCCACTAAACAGACTTGTGCCTTTCTTGTCTGCTATAGACTTATGCTACCAGCATGTCAGTTCCATGCACCTTAGCAATGCAAGCAGACAAGTGTCAGATTCTAATTGCTGACATTTCAAACTATCTTTGCTGAGACTCAACCACTGTCTCCAAGATCTATTTTAATAACCCACAAGTGCCTACCTAGTTTCAAATTTTGAACTTTAAATTACTCTAGTACCTGTTACATGATTTTGAGGAATGGTTTCAATGCACCAACACCTCACATGAAGAAAAACTTTCAAAATACACATGCACTAAGTAATAAAATGCTGAAGTAAATCTAAAGCAACAGCAAACTGTATGCATTTGAGTGCAGAGAAGAACAAGAGTCAGAATTACCCAGCAGGGGACCACCTTGGAACAACTGCTCTTTGCTAGGCAGCAGTGAGGGGAGCACACCAGGACAGCAGCACTGCAGTCCACTCAGCAGCTCTGCTGCCCAGATCTGTGCACGTGCCTATCTTCAATTAGGTTTCAGAAATTCAAATGCACAGAAAGCTGTGGAAATTGTCAAAAACTTGGAGCAAATCTTCACCATCCGACCTTTATGGCATACAATCCTTTCAATACCATAAGGCACACTTAGTTCACCTCAATCTGTTAAATTCTTTTTGCTGCTGATATTAACAGCCCTAACAATCAGACACTGCCTAAGTGAATCACTGCATCTGTTGGCTGGCCTCAATCATGCTCCTTTTATCCGTTCTAGGACTTTTAGATCATAAAGATCACCAGATCAAAACAATATTTAATGGTTTTGAGAGAATGATTTAAAAGAAACATATACAATTACTCTAAAAAAAGGTGCCATTTTTCTGGTGATAAACCCACTCTCCTGAGCTTGGCCAGCTGAGAGAAAATTCAATCTCTTAGAATCTCCCAACAGCTCTAAACCTTACTGGCACCCTTCTGTATTTCTTGTACACTTCTAGTAAGTGTTGCAATCTCTTCAACTTCTTCCAACTAAGGCAATGGTTTACAACACCCAGCCATCACTCCCGATATTAATAAATGAAGTTTTGCAAAGACAGTACATTCAAAATACTGCGTACCTGTAAAGGCAAGACATGGGTATATGCACTGGCAAGAGAATACTTAACAATAAACAAATAAAAGCAAATTAACTTTATGGATTATCAGGTCATTTCAAGAATGAGTGACTTCAGACCTGCATTCCCTCTAATATCTGGCCTATATTTTGGCTTTATTTGTTGGGAATTTCCATTCCTGTTAGAATGAGCGTGGCCCACTGCAAATGAACTGACACTCTGTGACTTTTGCCAATGTGATTGATATTACTACATAACCAAAAGGCAGTAAAGAATATGCAGTTCCCACCTGTATTACAGTCATTGTTGTTGGCTTACATTTGCTGGAATTTAAGCACAAATATAGACTTGATGATTTCTGGTACAGCAATTTCCCCCCCCCCCCCCCCCCCAAAATATTGCTACACCATCTGATTTTATAGAGGAAGAGTTGGCAGCAACTCCTGCAGTTAAAGCATAGAGTTACAAATATGAATGCTGCTATACTTAATTAGGTAGTCTATATACAGTTTTTCTTCATCAACTAATTTATACACAGATTAGGGCTGGTTTATCAGGCTAGTACATATTTTAGATATGCAAAAATATATTCAATCTGAAAGAAGACAACTTGCAGTCAAAATAAAAAAATCTGATTAACTTCAAGTTATTTAAGTAAATAAAAACGCAGCTAAAAAAATAACCATGCCAAGATTATTGGCCAGCAGTGATCCTGGTACAGCAATGGTAAAACGTTTCAGCAGTGTAGTATATAGCCATGGAGTCCTGAGTGTCTTTAGCTCTTAGTTCATCTGCTTTTTTTTTCCCCTTTTTTTTATTTTTTGTTAATTCCATGCACAGTCTTGTAATGCATCTCAATGCTTTACATTATTTGATTCAGAGACAGGTTCCACAACATGTTAATGTGCATTTTTAGGGAAAATCTGCTTATTATATGGATACTGAGAACAGCTAAACTGTGCCCAACTTGAAAAGAAATCCCTTCTGTCACATGATGTGCAGCCACTTGTAAACCACCCAACCCACATGTCTCCTCCTTTGTTTGGAAAAAAGAATTTAAGAATTTAAAGAAAAGGAAGAATTTAAATTTTAACCACTTTTGCTGAGAGTCCAATTTGAGCCCATGGGGAGCTTAGGGAAAGGGATTCCCCTTCAGACGCCCATTCCCCCACACTGACCCTTGCAGCCTGCCTCCCACCTCCCCCTCACTGCCCAGACCCACCTTTTCCCTGCCACAACCTTCCCTGCTGCGGGGCACTCCTGCCAAAAGTGCTGCTCTTCTTGCTGCCTTGGCACACGATGGTGTCCCCCTTCCTCTCAGCCCTCCGCTTCAGCCATGCCGCCATGCCTTTCCACAGAGCTCTCCCATTCCATCCAGCAGTGGTCGCTTCAGCACCTGAGGCAAGCTGACATTACGGCTGGAAGCGCCCACGTACACAGACAATCAAACATCTGGCGTAAATCCCTCCCTGCGGACACAGAGCAGGGCGCCCAGAGGAGCTCCCCGGCCTCCATCCGGACACACACCCGCCCTCCGCTTCCCCTGCACGCAACTCCTCCCTCAGGGGAGGCGGCTCCCCTGAGCCTTCCAGAAGCTTCACCTCCCGCCCTCAGGGCGCAGCACCACCCTGCCCCTGGAAGTGTGTGCCACGTGTTGAAACAGCCCTTGGTGCACTACCACACACACACACACACAGAGGGCGGGAAAACCCTCACTTCACAGACCCTGTCTCCACAGGAAGCCTCAGCATGCCTGAGGAAATACGCCTTCTAAACAAGACATGCTCCTAAACAAGACCTGCTACACCAAAGGAAGGGGTTTGCTGCTTCACAGCAATTCTCTTCTTCAGGTTTTTCCTATGTGAGAAACAACTGCTCACTTTTAAAAATTTTATTAAACTTTAACAAAAAACTACAACAAAGGACTAAATAAGGAAAAATTACAGCACTGGGAGCACCCCATGATTACCTGCCATATGCTCATCTTCAAAATGGATGCTCCCCCTTTTGTATCTCTAGTCCCTCCTAGAGTCCTGTCAGTTGACTCCTTCCTTGCGGTCCAGTGGTGGAGATCACTTTCTTACACCTTGGTTGGAGGTCAGGTGTTACCATAGTAACAAGCCAACCCTCCAAAATGCCCCGACTACCAAGGCCATGCCATGAAAACAATGGCGGGGGGAGGAGAGGACATGTTACAGTAACATAACCACACATCTACAAAACTTCTCTTAATGTACATACAATGTAGTATAGATTATTAATTATAAGGGGTATTAAAGAAGTGGCCCCACAGGGCCAAAATACTCATAAAGCATTTGATGAACAACAAAAGAGAGAGGAAACTCCATCAGAATGGCTAGAAATATTCAGGAAAAATATGAGGCAATATTCAGGTATCAATCTTGAAAGAGTAGCTAGACAGATCTTACTAAAAATATATTTTGTCACCAATGCATGGCTAGATATATGGAGAAAATTAGAGAAATTAGACAATTGGCAAGAAAGGGAATTGGAGGATCTCTTAAGAGAAGCACAGAAAGTATATGTCAGGAGAGATGAAGGGAAAGCAAAGGAAAAGACCAGAGCAATGTTAAATGCCATTGGAAAAGAACAAATTTGTTTTTATTTTAAAGAAAATGGACACTTCAAGAGAAATTGCCCCCAAAGGGAAGGGGACCCAAAGGTTTTTAAGAATGACCAAAAAGGGGACGTAGAGTATTAGAGATGTTAAGGGCTCTACCTCCTGGGGACAAAATAGCATCAGAAACCCTTATCAAAATAAGTCCCTGAGACAAGAATTTAAATTTTTGGTGAGCACAGGAATTAAGAACAAAAAACTTGTGTTTATGAAATTGAAAGGGGACATGGGAAGAGTCAAAATACCGTACAGGTAGTGGGTGCAAAAGGGGAAGGTTTTAAAAGCATCAATTTATGATATTAACCCTAGAGATTAAGTACTGATCAAATCATGGAAAGACCAGCTTCCAAACCCTCAGTGGGGTGGTCCCTTCCAGGTACTGGCAGTGTGACTCTCAAGCAGAGATGGAGAGATAACCAAAGAAGCACCAAGAAGTCTGAAGAAGTTAAAAATAGAGTCAAGCTCCCACCAGACAGCTGAAGGACTGTTTTAAGTAATACTTTGGACAGGGAGTTTGAACCGTACCTGTTATTGATGTAATTGTCCTGCTTTAATAGATGGAGATTACAAGCATCTGTTGAGAGGACGTACACAGAGAACCTTAAGAGGTGCTGGGGTGGTTTGCTTTGGAAGACAAGAAATAGAGGGCAAGACCAGGCTGGCCCCTGTGTTCGCCACGGAGAAGATTCCATAGCCCTGCTGCAGGCAGCAACCCATAGGCATGGTAAGCTGGGGGCAAAAAGGCCATACTGGACCTCTACCATCCCTCAGCTGTCTTTTCTCATCAACATCCAATACAGGTGCAATTAACAAGAGCTAGAGGACAAGACTGAATTGGCCTCCCTATTTGCCACTAAGATACACCTGCTATGGATAGCAACCCCATAGGCACAGAAGATGGCATTAAAAAGCCATACTGGACCCCTATGATTCATTTTTTTGTCTGTCCAACCAATCCATCAATAAGTGGACCTAAAGAGAACTTGAGATTTCTTTTCTGTTCCCTCTGTCCCTACTCACATCAACAGATGCTAGCATGCATGACTCTCTCAAAATTTTTTACTTTGAGAAGAGTAAATTATCAGAATTGAAAATAAGAGTTAATTGTTTGAGCCAAATGACTTATAAAAAGAAAAATGAGGGGGTTGTTATAGATGCACAATGAGATGGTTGGCTCTCACAGTTAAGGGGTGAACACTATGTATATGTTAAGAGAAGTTTTGCAGATGTATAGTTACATTACTGCAACATGTCCTCCCCTTTGCATTGTTTTCATGGCATGGCCTTGGTAGTCGGGGCATTTTGGAGGGTTGGCTTGTTACTATGGTAACACCTGACCTCCAACCAAGGTGTAAGAAAGTGATCTCCACCACTGGACCGCAAGGAAGGAGTCAACTGACAGGACTCTAGGAGGGACTAGAGATACAAAAGGGGGAGCATCCATTTTGAAGATTAGCACATGGCTGGTAGTCATGGGGTGCTCCCAGTGCTGTAATTTTTCCTTATTTAGTCCTTTGTTGTAGTTTTTTGTTAAAGTTTAATAAAATTTTTAAAAGTGAGCAGTCATTTCTCACATCTCCACTGGTGCCATTTTAATGATTAAAACATGTCCTCTCTTGCCTTCCCTGACAGACTTTTTTTCTTTTAGAGTTGCAGGAGATTCCCATTCAAACAGCAGCAGACAGACAGCCTGACACCTGAGCCCAGCCAGTGCTTCAAGATTCACAGAGACTCTCCAGACACCTTGGAGAGGTGGCACCCCATGCTCACAATTCTGCTGAGACTCTTTCAATCAACAAAAGGAAGTATTCCACAATAAAAGGAATTGTCACTAGAAAAATTAAAATACAGTCTCATCATAAGGTTTCTTCCTAAGTTTTCTTAGGAATAGGTATCAAGGAAAGTTACAGCTCACAAATCTCTCTGCTCCTGGAGGCTTCTGATCTACTTCCTATTGAAATTTGCCCTAGACACAGAAAGGGAATCTATTCCAAGCAAGAATATCATTGAAAAAGATCCCAACACAACATAGTCTCCGATTTCCCAGGGAGAAAATAAAGCATGTTTGTTTGAACAGGAGGTAAGAAATCCAGCAGGCAAAAAAGTTAACAGATGAAGTGATCTGCTTTAAAAGCTCTTATTTTGTACCCCATATGTAGTTTTCCTACCATGTAAATTAAAAGGGACAACAAAGCAAAAAGAGAAATAAAAAAATACCATCAACCTAATATAGTCCAGGGCAAAGGGGTACATCATCCCTACCCTGAAATACCTGACTGAAGCATTTTTTTGGTATTCAAAGGAGCAAGGAATGATGAGAATAACACCAGGAAAAGAGATTGAAACTCGTTAGTAGAGTGTGTATGCAACAGTGTCCTGGTTTAGGGCAAATTTGGGAGAAAACCTCCAAAAGGGGACTCCCCCAGAAAGCCCACTCACACAGCATTTCCTCCCAACCAGTCTGGGAAAAATTTCCTCAGAGACAAGTGGAAAAAAACTGTTTATTTAACAGACAAAGCACTCCCCAGCACAAAAAATGAACAGTTCCAGATGACAAAACTCATTCGCCGCTCTGAAGAGGTGACAAATTCAGAAAGTCTCTCCTGTGGGTGGTCGCTCTGTTATCAATCCCTCTGGCACTGGGAAAGGCTGCTGCCCTGGTAAGCCACAAGGTGCAAGCTCTCAGTGCTCCCCAGGTCCCAGTCTGGAGCAGGTTCGAACAGTTCCCAGAAAAGGGAAAGAAAAAAAAAACCAGTTCAGGGAAATTTGCTCTGCCTTGGCTAGCTAAACTAGCTAAAAAGCAAAGGAGGGCCCTGTTCTGCCCCCTCTGTGTCCATACAACACAGTGGAGTTCTGTGTTCCAGCAGCCTGTGGAGGAGTGAGTGCAGTCTCTGATGACAAACTCCGTGCTTCTTCTCCCCGCTTTTGTTCTCAGAGCTAGTCTTGAAGGCACAGAATATAATATCCAGCATTAACAGAACAGATGACTGGGGATACAAGCATCGTAACGTCACCCTAGTACTGTGTGTATGCAACAGTTTTACCTGTGTTATTAATTACTGGTATATAGTTCTGTATGCAGCATTGATTTCATCTGTTTTTCCTGCAGTAAATGGATGTGGACTAATAATGATTCTTTGATTAGACTGTCAAGGTTTCTATTACAGTAGCAATAAATTATTTTATAATAATAAGGTATTTTTGCTTTTTGTCAACAAGACTTGGGGCATAACAATGCAATCTGGACACTCAACACTGGAGTTAAACCAAATCAAACATTCTACTTGAGATTTTTACCTCATTCCTTGCACACAGCAGGGCCAAGACACAAGAACATTCAAAACACTAAGCCTTCACACTTGTCTAAATTACCTCATCACCTTTCTAATGCTGGAGTAAGGACTTCTGGTCAGGGGGAGTAAGGACTTCTGGTCAGAGGGAGTAAGGACTTCTGGTCAGAGTCAAAATGCAGCTTTTACTCCTTTCATGATACTTTGGTCTCTAATCAACATGAAGAAGCTGGTTGTAACAAACTTGATATATTCCAGGAGTATATTAACTCTATCTCTGTACATGGGTTTGAGGGTATTTTTCTATCAGGTTTTTTTTTGGTTTGTTTCTCATTAAGCGCTTTATCTCTTAAGAAATTCTAATTATGTAACAAAATTGCATCATCTTTGAAAATAGATTTCTCACCCTTAAGACTTTTTACTCTAAGGCATATATTACCAGTAATAACAGACTAAAAATATACAAAAGTTTTTGAGTGAACTTCCTCGTCCTAGTTATTTGAAATGGTTAAATCCCATGCCAGCAACCTCAACACACATTTGGCAATATGCCTATACTCTATATCATTGTGAACAGAATTTCTCCCAGTGTTGCTGCCATATAGAATTAAAAAGGAGATTTTACAGAAGCCAAGCAAAAATATTTGTTTGGTCTCTTAAAATGGAGGGGAGTAAATCAAAGAGCAGTAATTCACCCCTGTCTAGCAAATGCTATCTGAGCCTTATGGTTAAATATCACTTTGTTATCTTCCATCTTTTGAAGCACATGAAAGCTGTACATTAACAAGAAGGTTGTAACAAACTGAGTATATAACATAAGGCATGGCTTATTACATTTATACTGCTATTTTAAGCGTGTTCTGAGTAAGTCCTGCCTTAAATTCCCCTATTAACAAAGAGCCCCATTGTACCTCTTCTCCTACTGATTATACTTAATGAAACTAGTGAAAATCAGGAAGATCACAAGACAAAACTGAGAGTTCACCTAGTAATTACGTCTCCTAGGTCTCCTTTATGTTTTACCTTAGGAAACTACAGGTCATCACCATCCCTTTTATTTGCCTTTTACTTGTTTCAGCAAACATTTCTGCCTACCAATTTGTAAACATAGTGATTCCCATAGTTACAGTTTTCTGTAAATGTAATGGCTAAAAATCAATAGTCACTATAATTCTTTTGAAGTTCTTTATAAATTTAAATGCAACCAGAACTAGTTAAGATCCCCTGGCTGCAATGACTCAACCACATGAATAAATCTACACAAATGAATAACTACTTTGGGGTTAATGCAATTTTTCGCCAGTGTGAAGAAAGTTTCAAAGATCTTTTTATAAACCAAAGATTAGGAACAAGGCAAAAATCCTCCTGGGAGAATTAACACTTCTGTATGTTCACTGCTGTAGTTTTGCTTTGACCCATTTTCTGGGAACAAATGTTTAGTCTGTCATAAATTTCTATAATATCCCCTATCTGACTGCATGCTCAAGAATGCCTCCTATCTATCACTACTTTATTCAAAACTCTTAACATTCAAGTAGCATCTTTTCAGCTGCACTAAGGAGACTCAGTTTTCCCATTACCCTGTAGAAATAGCATGCCCCTGTGTTACCTGAAAACATTAAACTAAATGAAGTTGTTTTCTTTATCTCTCAATCTTTTTTATCAAACAGGGGCCACGGGGAATCCACTGCCCTGGTCACCAGCAGAAGAGGGGAAGAGTAATACACCAACTTCTGCAGCACAAATCCCAAAGGTTTTCTAAGCTCATGCTGGTCTTAGATCTAAAATCTCTCCCCAAAATGCAGTGCAGAATCTTTCAGGAAAGCAAGCCTCTAGCATATATGAAGAAAATGGCTTGTGTTTCTGCTGCCTTTGACAGATCTGCTGAACAGCAGCAAAAAGCATTTGGCAGCACTAATCAGGTTGTGTTTGGAGCCCAGGAGCCAGCAGGGAAACTGAAGAATTGTGTCAGTGTCTCCAGAAACCACCAGGTAGTTCTCCTCAATGACTCTGGCGCATGCCATCATTTTTTTCCTGGCAACATTGTTCTCTTGCAGGAGTCTGCCAATTAGATAAAGGTTTTGTGGAAAAGCTGAAACAGCAAAGTCCATTTCTTTGGAATGCTAAAGGCTGCTAAAAATCAATGGATGCCCAACAGGTAGGCTGTTGTCTCCCAAAGCTTTGCATATCCTATGTCTGGCTGAAAACTCAGCAATACAACTACTTTATTGGCAGATGTCAATGAACACTTCTCATGCTCTATAATTTTAATTTAAGTGCCTTCTCAAACTCAAGTGTTTAACAGTACTATATTTTATGTCAAATATTTTACTACATATTTTTCTTTTACAGTTCTAGGATAAATTGGAAATACCAGACATCACTTCTATCACAAATGACATTTTACCATCCTTGCTTCCCTTTATTATCCTTTCAATTTAGACAGAGCACATCATCTTAAAGTGCTCAAATGTCCAGCCCAAAATTCAGTTGCGTTACTCACATACCATACTTTTGTAAGGTTCCACAAAAGAGATCTTTCATGGGGAATAGGGAAACATCCAAGCTACAACAGGAGAGAGATAATGTTCAGTCTTTTCCACTGGTAGACAATTAAAATTTCCAACATTCTAGTTTGCCAGGCAACATCAGTTTAACAGGAGTCAGGATGAAAGCTCTCCTTTGCAAGGTTTTCCATAATTCTCCATTTCATGACTGTTGATTTCCCCTTGGAGGTCAAGTCCCACACAGAACACAGCAAACCACGCAGACCTCTGGCCTGAGTTACCTACACCACTCAACTCCAAGCAAACAAGCAAAGAATAAACAGACCAATTATCACGTAGGGTTGTTTTTCTCCCCCCTCCAGCATGACAGCCCTGATGGAGTTGCCCTAAGTAGGCTAGCATGGCGTGAAGCCAGCTTACGTAACCTAATGGAAATTACATGCCAGGAGATCAGGGGCTCCTGAGTGATGGGAGCATTCCTTGAGGGCCCTGTAAACAAAGTACTTCATTGTGTAGTGAGGCCTTGATCCTGTTTTACTGCTTTGAAGTTGTATATAATCAATACAACAGTAAAAAGGACTGAAAGAGTGGCTGCAAATGTCTTACTGGTGCCATATACACCATTATACACGTGGCACTGCAGACCCAGGCTTTTAGATTGCCTCAGAATATTGTTGTAAAGTTATTTTTCTAAGTCAGTAAAGAACATAACCTACAAAGAATCTTACAATTAAAGACGTAAAGTATTCTGTTTCTAAAATAAGGAAAAAAGCCTTTTAAAGCTAAGAGAAGAAAGAAAAAAAATTACAAGAAGCAATTCCAGGGTCTGGAATTCCAATTCCAAGTTTCAAAAAAACAACAAGTGTTTAAAATCCATGGCCCTATTGTCTTCAATCACACTTAAACTCTAAACTGGTTTCAGATAGAAACCCTGGATTATAATTTTCAAAACTTCTGGTCAACCCACTGTGAGAGATCATTATCTTTTAGTGCCAGAAGCAATTTAATACTACTCCATTACAGTGTCTGAAAGTCCAAAGAGCCTCTGAGCTTTACCACAAGACAAGTGGATCACATCTCAGTGATCAGGACCATGTGCTTCCCCCTCCCTCAATATTTTATCTTATTTACTGCAGAAGACCTACTGCTATAGATACTTCAATAATATTGCTCCAGAAATTACCAATAAACCCATAAAACTTGCTTAAAGCTCAGTTTTACACTGACTCCTGCAATGGTTTGTTGCGCATTTATAGTTCAGATGATGGTATTAATGCAATGAGGCTCACTCTTACTGTCATGACAATGAAAAAAAAAACATTCTTGCACATTATTGAAGGAAAAATGGGACAGAAAGAAAGAACTTTAGACAAAACTGATGACAACCTTATAGCACAATATATACACACTGCCACTATGTGTTCTTCTACAGCATTTTACCTTATATCCACTTGAGCAAGTCCTCAAAGTCAGTCTTTGATGGGTATTTCCTTGTAAACTATTTTTTATAAGAAACTAGTTGGTTCTCACTTACTTGTATGCAATCCAAAATTATTGAGAAATTTATAATAACAGAAACTATAATTTGTAGTACAGTTATTTCCTTATAATTAACTTTGCTATGCATTTTGACAGGCATTCTTTAAAACTGAAACTATGACATTTATGAATACAATTTTAAATTCAGCTTACTCTTGCTGATGAAAAATGGCTCCCTATTGCATAGTCTTCAGTTCTCATTGTCAAAATAATATAAAACCTGCATGTTCTTCTGTCAGAAACTCATCCTGCAGATTTCTTTAGTGTTTCTCCTGGTAAACCAACTTTTGGGTTTATACCCGAATCTGAAATCCTTGACATTAGACAGAAGACTTTTCTTTACACCCTACTGAAATACAGGATAGCCTTTTGCTCTCATAAAGCTTTAACAACTTTCAGTGCTATGCTATTTCCACAAACTTAGGGTTAGTGACAGCAAAGGGCCTGCAGGCAAGAGCTAGAAGAAGCATCAAATCACCCGAAGTACTCTCTAAAGAAATATGAAGTGCAAGAGCAATGAAGTCTAAATTGCAGTGGCTTGTCTGGGCTGTTTGCAGGACACAGCCTGAGCAGCCCCTTTGTTGTCTGAATGCCAGCGATACCATTCCCTCTGCGCGTCTCCGTGAGGAAGGCTGAAGGGAACAGATTCACAGGCACCCTTCAGAGGCCTTGTACAGCACCAAGGATAGCTCCACAGCAGCCCAGAGCATTTCGGCTTCCACGTCACACCTCAGACACTGCTCTGTGGACTGGCAGAGATCTCAGGAGTGATCCATCAGCAGCTCTCTGTAATGCAAAATAAAGCTGATAAAAGCAGGGTGTAGTATGCAAACATGAAGGCACATTGAGCTTCAGAAAGTATATGTGCCTTTGGCTTAGAGCTACAGCTGGGTGATAATGCTGCCTTTATTTCTCACATGTCCACAAGAAAGGCGTATAGTAGTAGCTTCAGATATCTTAAATTCTACCTGATATTTTTCAGTTTTCACCTCCATGGTATCTAATGCTACCATGTTAGAAATACCAGATACAGGTCTCTGAAAAGTTCAGTAGATTTGTTTAGGGATATTGTGATCCAAAGATTTAAAGCTGTGATCACACTGAAGAGAGCCATGAAACAATCTCCTTTTCTGTTGCCATCTTAGTGATGAGATGTGTACTTTAGTACCAAGATAAATCCCTTAGTACCATGATGCCCAGACTGCCATGTGCAAAACAAGGGCCATAGTACCAAACTCCTCAACCCAACAGTGCTTTGAAGTGGTACCTAATGCAGGGGCTCAAAGTCCCGTGCACTCAGGGTATCACAGCCAGCAGCAAGACCCAGCTCTGTGCAAGGCAAGGCACAGCTCAGGAGGAGCTGGGCTTTCACACCCACCAGAGCTACACACAGAACCTCCCACACACAGCGAGTTAGGTGACGCTGCAAGACATGTTCTCATGAGGAGGGCAGACTAAAACCCTTCACACAAGAGCTAGGGGCAAACATGTTTAATGATACTTAATGGCATTCAAAGAACTGAGTTATTATGGTGACATCAGCCTCGCCACACCAGGGAGGCCTCAGACTGTGGCAAGCTGCTGCAGTCCAGCAGAGCAAAGCTAAGGTTGTTTAAAATTCTACATTTATATTCTAGTCCAGCCTACACAATTTGAGTAGCTCAGAAGAGCAACATTTTAAATGCACTGACATAGCATTTGGCTTTTATGAAGGATGTTTTTTAAAATTCCAAAAATCCTTGACATTCTGTGTTGAAGTTTTTTAAGCTTTCCACAGCAAAGTCACCTCAGCTTTGCTGATTTGCAATAATGAACTTACTTCTTCCTTCCATGATTGTGTATTGTTTAGTGGCTTTGCTTACAACACTGACCATTACGAACCACTCATGCTCCACGGCACCTTGGCACAGCAATTCATTATACAATAAACCATTTCAAAACACCTGAGTCACAGAAATGTGATAATCTGTGGTCTAGCACTCTTTTGACTCTTAAACTTCAGATTTCCAGTTACAGTTCCCACTCATGGAAGCTACAAGGTTTGGGTTCCACTTGGATCTCATCAGAAGAAACCTCAGGTATTTTTCTTTTTCCTGAAGAACTAGAACACAAGGAAGCAGGATCTCCAGGTTAGCTACAGAGCAGCTGAGAATGCTGCTAGCCAATAAGGATTTAACATTCAAAAAGTCTGGGCAATTAAGGTGTATCAACAGCAACAACTGCTTTTAATTGCAATCCTCTTTGAAATCTCTTGTCTATATTAACAAATACGTGAAAAGGCTATATTAACAAATACGAATGTTTAGATGCTACTCAAACTAAGTAGTTCAGTGAATCTTTGTTAAATCATTTTGCTTTTATGCTGTTCCCATCCGGATCAATCCTGGCTGAGCTCCTTTTAAAAGTAGTTTAAATTTATACCTAGCTAGGAACTCACAGGTATTTTCATAAAGTATTTTACTTGAATCTCAAGAGATGCTCCAACAACAATGAAATAGAAAACAAAAAAAGCAAGATTCAATGTTCCTGTTTACATTTGCAAACTAGACTAGATGAAATATGAAACAGTCCTGAATGTAAACAACTCTTTCATACATTTTAATAAAGAAATTACATTATCCAAGGAACTGCCCTTAGATAGCAAGGGAAAATTGGAAAGTAACATGCATGACATTTCAAGCAAATAAAAATGTGTTGACATTTTATTCAAAGCTCTATCAAAATAAATAAGGAAAACCTTCTCAATCTGCCAATTAGTTTGGGTATTAAAGGGGACTGGGGGGAAAGGCCAGTCTTTGGTTTACACTGCATCAGTCCTACATACAGAAGGCTCCATGTGGGAGTTTTTATGCTGAGTCAAGCTTAACATCCATTTGAAAAATATAAAGAGGGAGCCATTACACAAAATATTATAACAAGGTCCTGGTCTGTTTGACTCTTTTCTTGCCTACCTTCTCTCATCACATAGTAATTCTTAAAGTGAAACAGACTGCCCCATCAGCTTTGCTGTGCACAACCTGCTTCATAAAAATTCTATTTATCCATGTCACACAATTGTTATTCTGGTACAACTTATGTTCTTCTGAAAATGTACATTTTTATTAACACTGACTATGTGGAAGTACCTCTTATTAATATTATAATTGCTTGTAGAAAGAGACAATATTGCTGTGTTTTTTAATATATTCTGTTACATAAAATATTCAAGACTCATCAGGTTCCTGTGCGAATTCATACATCTGCTACAAAATATTCACATGTTGAGATACACTACTGCAATACAAATATCACAAGATAGTACCCCAGGTAATCTATATCACGATCCCCAGATATGGTATCAAAACACGAGCCAATTTACATTTACAGCTCTGGAATTGTATTCCAGATTTGATGAGTAGTCACACAAAGGCTGTGAGACTAATCTGTCTGTTGCAAGACATTTAAATTTTCTCTTTCAGATGCTACTCAAACAAAAGTGAACATCCTGTGACACCTAAATTGCCTTTGATTCCCTACTACTGGATTTTCATCAGTTTTGTTCCTTTTTTCAAAATTAAAAACAAGTACGCAGTGTTATATTACTATCCCTTAGCCAATGATATTTACAGACAACCTTGTCACAGCATGCTCTGTGCATCAAGAATCTCACCTGATGCCTCTCTTCAATCCAGGTGTTTTTGACTGACTCAGCCTCTATACAGCTGACCCATCACCTCACCTCATTCCCCCCAGGTTGTAATACGAGCCCCTGCCACCTGCTCCTCCAAGCACCAGGAGTGTCCCTTCATCCTGCTGAGTGGGAGGGAAGTCCCTCACTTCCTCAGCTCCTCCTCCATAGCCATGGAGCCCAAAGAGGGCTCTTCCAAGCAGCCAAGTTCACTCTGCCAGCATCACTGACACCTGCATATGTTCTGCCAGAAGTGTTTATAATGCTGTCAGCAAGTCAGCTCCCCTGTGGTTTCTACAGAGAGACTTCCAGCAGTTCAGCTCAGGTACCGTTCTATTATAACCACAGGTACTGCTGAAAGCCATCAGATAACCTGTGTATTGGACAGGAACCAGAACTAGGCTAAAACACAGAAAAGGCAGCTGTCTGTAGCCTGTGTTTTATCAAGATGTCAACAGAGACCAATTCTGAAAGTCATCAGTGAAACTGTACCCGAGTGAGATCCCTCCTGCTAAGAGTTCTCAATTTTGTAATGATCTCAGGTGCCCACGAGTTCAAAATCCTTGTGCTGTTTAAGTGTTCATACATGCACATACCAAGGACACAGAGGAGTAGCAAGACAAACCCTTTATGAATACAGCATCATACCAGGTCCAGCCAAGTCTTGTCCATCACACTATCAATTTCCAAAACCCAATTTCCACTGGGGCCATAAGAGCACAAACAGGAGAACTCAGAAGTTCTTTATGAAAAATCACCCATATCTAAGAAAACAAGGACAGAACAAGCATCTCTCTGTAACACAAAGATGAGCTATGCTTCTTTCATGTACAGTTTAAATGTTTCAGTCTCTTATCCCAGGCATCCTTATGAAACAGGAATTGTGGTGCACTCTCAAGAATCTAGAAAATTACCATATTTTGTGTCCACGCTGTGTTGTCTCCAGAGAAGTCCTTTACAGGACAGAAAGCACCACTGAGCATTGAATGATTTAACAGCTTTCCTGCCACTTGGTCACTGTCCTTAGATGTCATAAGCACTCCACAGCAGTGCAGCAAAAAGCAAGATGGAAGAGCACCACCCATAATAGCAAGGGTTTGCACTGTGACAGCAGGCAAGGTCAAAGCCTCAGTGAAGTCTGGTTTGTTTGAAAGACACAAGGTTATTTTAACAAAGTTATTGTACCACTTAAAAAAACTGAATAATATAATCCAATCCTAAAATCCAACTGCACAAATACAGAATCTCTAACCATTCTTTTAATTTAATGCATTAAAAATGCCTGATTTCATTGCAATATTTTTGCACTAAAACAGCAAGACATAAACTCTCCAGCAAATGAAAACAAATTTAAAATTTAAATGAGAACTAAGTCAACAATTTGGTGATACAATCATGTATTTTCAATTAGATATTCAGAATCTGCAAGTGAATTTATTTAGCCCAATGTATCAGCATCATCAACAAAAAAAAAATTCATCATAATTACCACTTTCATCTGGCAGAAATTAGTAGCAGATGTTACAGAACTTTTCCACATTTATATTCATAGATGCTTGACATTCCCCCATTGAGTTCAAAATACGAAAGCACAATGAATAATAGCCCTATGTTTTGAATCATAATCTGCTCTTTCAAGTCCCATCCTGGACTGCAGCAGCCACTGCTTTTCAGACTCAGTCTTAGCAAGACAATTTGCTCCACACAGAGGACATGAAACACTGAAAAGGAACATTGGCTTGCAGGTGAATTACTGCCCAATCACTGTAAATATTCCCTGGTCGCTCTGATTTCTGTGGACACGGCACACTTACTTCACATCATCAGTAAGAAGTATCAATCCTACTCTGTAGCCCCCTGGTAACCAGAATATTAAATTTTACTTGTAGAGTTGGACATGTTTCTAAATGATGTACAGCAAACTCTTCTACATTAGCCCAACCAGACTCACAAACACAAATTTTGCTGAGTGATGATAAGATTTGTGATTCAGGGTTGAAAAAAAACAAACTAAAAAAACAATGCATGAAGCAAAACAAACAAATACCACTACAAAAAAACCCACAATAAAAACTCATTAGATGTCCAAGCAAAATTATCCAGATTATCCCCCTTCTTTCTGCTGGTTAAGAATCACATAGCTCATAGTGGTGACAAAGTTTGGGAAGGGCAGAAAGGAAGCTTCTCTTATGTACCTGCATTGCAAATGGAGAAATCTAGGAAAATCATTAATCAGATGATGAAACTCAAATTTCTTAACAGACCTACAGATTTTTTTTTTGCTTTCACATAACTACATCATCCGAGAACTGCATGTACTGGAGATAGTTTTTTTTTTTTCTTTTCTTCTTCAAAGAACTAATTTTTCAATAAATTGATTTACTGCATGAACATGAGCACTCAAACAAGAGAAGTGGTAGGGACCTGTGGCAAGGAGCACACTGAGAGGAGACAGCTGCCTTTTTCTTGGATGCTGCTGTGTTTCCACTGCCTCCTGAAATACAGCAACCAGGGATTAAAATGAAAAGGACCCACCCTATAAAGATGTAACAGGAACAGACAGATTGTTCCCACATCTTTTTAAATCCCCTTGCTCTCCCAGATGATATGAATTCTCCAAGACTACCCTGCTGTGTTTTTCTAGTTTGCTGTTTTGCACTCTGCCAAGTCTGGCCCCAGACTGGGCAGTTTGAGGACTCCCAGCACAACCACAGAAGAGGCTGGGAAATGCTCCAGGGGGGAGACAAGAGGAGTGGAGAGAAGAAAACAAACCCCACATCTTAATTTTTATTTTCCTTCTAATCAGGCAGGTACACCTTCTAGAATCCTAAAAGATACCTCAGGAACACAGAGACAAAACCTAGAGAAGGTGGCAGGAAGGACAAGAGAAATTACAAGATCAACAGTGGCACTCTAGTAAGAAGTAAAAAGAAAGTCATGGTGCCTTAGATAAAATACTAACAACTCATAGCTAGCAAGGCAGAGAAAAAGTCCTG
This sequence comes from Onychostruthus taczanowskii, assembly GCF_017590055.1. Taxonomy (NCBI): domain Eukaryota; kingdom Metazoa; phylum Chordata; class Aves; order Passeriformes; family Passeridae; genus Onychostruthus; species Onychostruthus taczanowskii. Next base: position 346,367 of record NW_024507879.1, on the reverse strand, counting down.
ATGTGCCCTTAATTCCTATTTTACAGTACACAACACAAGCAAAAGACTGCATTGTAGAAAAAAAAAAATATACAGACCACATAAACTGGTAATAAAGCTGAAATATTCATGCAACGTCACTCTGTCAAAGCATGTTTAGTCTACCAGCTAAAACACTAGCAAGAAAAATTCCACAGCACTGCAGTACTCCCATTTATGACTGAAAAAAACCAGAAATACAAGTTTTGGCTCACTGAAATCCTGTATTGCCTTAAAACTACAGATTATTATACTTTAATTTAAGTGTAGTGAGGGAAGCAATTAATTTGCATCTGATTACAATTAGAAATAGCTATAAATCTGTACTTGGAGTTAAATATTCCTGCAAACAGGTGTACAATGTCACATTTATTGAACTAGATAAAGGTTAGGTTATTTGATGTTAAAGTAATTATATATCAAGATTGAAAACTAAAAAAATTGCTGTATATATATATCTGTAAATATGTTTGATTAGTTAAAATGTAGCTACATTTATAATTTTGAGTTAATCGTGAATAGCAATATTTTTAATGCAATATAAATTGTTACTGAGAACTGGGAATACATGGAGCTTTGTACTGTTTGTTTATTTGGGGGTCTTTGTTTCTTTTAGTTTTAATACAGTAAAAAAAAATAGCCCTCCTTGCAAGCATCTGTAAGCAGAGAGACTCTGCTCCCATCCCCAACAACTCTTGCTATTTTCAAGATACAAATGCAAGAAAGCACTTCAAAACTGCACAGCATAGCCATAAGGTTTTTATCACAATTCTTGTAGGTCTCCTGTTTAATGAAATACCAAAAGGAGTGGAAGGACATAATTATAAACAGTAACCTGGAGGGCATGAGAGCAGGAACCAGTTGTACTGTTCCCAAAGCTGGCTCAGATATCTAAGAGAAAGATAAATCTGACAGAGTGTGAGCATTGTGGTATTAACTATTAATGTATTTAAATCAATGTTTTCTAGATTGTTCTGGGAAATGTAATGTAGCAGGGGAAGGTAGCAAGCACTCCCATATCCCCTGAGCTCAACTTTACTTTTCATACAATACTCCTGAACATTTGTCTGTCAACAGTATTTTTTACAAACACAAAAGTAAAGGTGTCTCATGTCTATCAGCTGCAGTATCCATGGGATACCACTGCTCCTTCTGGAACTCATTCCTGATTCACAAGGCAAGAATCTCTTCCTTCCTCAACTATGTGACATTGATTTTTCCTTTAGTGTTCTTGATATTTTCAAACCCTTACACTACCTACAGATACACATACCCAGTAGAATGCAGGAAGATCAAGTTTTCAAATAATTAATCCCTCCTTTCAATCAAAATTTTTTTTTTTACAAGCAAAGAGTTTCTTCTTCTATCAAGTGAAATTTTGGAGAAGTTCTTTGTTAGAAAGCTTGACACAGAGGAGACACACGAAATGCCTGGCCTCCCTAAAGACAAGCAGGAATATTACTTTATGACTCATACACCAAAAAGATGTTGAGAGGGTGGGTTACATTCCATGGCTGTAGAGATTCCAAGGATTTCATGACTATGAAGAACCAAGTACCACATAAACAGAGGTCGTCTATCAAATGCAAGGAACATGGCTGCTCCTCTCAGAATTGGTGTTACAGGGTAATAGACAAACCAATCACACATGGGGATCATGCATTTCTTATTACATCAGGTCAGGGAAAAGCACAACACAACCACTGTGAAAATAAAAACAGGAGGCAGTTGTATCTTAGGGTATGTGTTACACAAAATTCCAGTTCTCATTCCCATTTAAAAAGGGGGGGAATGGAGAATGAAAAAAAAAATCCTCTATCTTTACTTATCACTACTCAAGTACATGTCCACTGCATTTTTTTGACAGCAGTTTCCTCTTGGAAGCAACTATTTGCATTTCCAGCTGGTTTTTGTCTTTCCTGCTGGACACACCTTTAGGCAGTGTTAATCAGGCTGAGGATTTGCATAGTTCTGTTTGTCTGAAGCACAGCTGTTCCAGCTCGCACAGGTACCTGCCCATGCCAGCAGAGCAGGCAGAGTGCGGCTGAGCGGATCCGAACAACAAACATTCCCCCCCACCAGAGAATCCAGGAGCAAGGGCCAGTGGACTCTGCGGACAAATCACACATCTCAAAGCACAGTCACGTGTGATGTCTACCCTCGACAACAATTCCAGGCAAAAAGGGGGGCATACATTTACTCTAGGAAGGGATTTTCCACTGTCATACACAGCACGTGTCATGGGAAGATGATAAAGAGCCGAGGAAATGCGTCCGTGTGAGCACAGGCTCCCCTGTGCAGATCCATCGGTCCAATGGCACAGAGCAAAGAAAGGCTCCTGTCCCTGCTGAGTGGCACTGCCCCACAGCACACCAGCACACAGCTGCCCAAGGACAGCCCATGCTCACGCTGTGCCATGCCAAAATCTACTCAGGGAAAGCCGAACAAAAGCTTCCTGTGTTTGCCCAAGTGCTCAGTGCCACGCAGGGACACTTCCTTGGGTTCTGGCTCTCGTGACTGTGCACAGTCATTGTTGGTGTCACAGGGAGTTCAGAGATCTGAGAGCCTTCATTTCACTGCTCAGAGCTCCATGTAATCCCTCCAAGAGTTATTCTCTGTGTTTCAGCATAAGTCTTCCCATATCTGAGTTTTCCTTCACTGCTCGCAAACTGACATTGTTTAAAGTCAGCGAAGCAGAGAATGCAAAAGACTGAAGTAAATATAGCTAGAGCTAGACTGCCTGATTTAGCTTCAGAAAGGGGGGTGGAGAGACAAAGAGCTGTGAAAATTACACACTTTACAATGCTAATTAAACCTTGCCTCTTCCATCTCACTAGAATATTTCAAGTTTTCTACAAACTGTAGCTGAATACCAACTTCAGAGCAATCTGTCACTTCTAACCTTCTCAAATATCCACATATAGACTTCTAAGCCTAAATTTAGTCACCTATTTTGAAAATTTTTATCCTGAAAGGGATTCTGGAGGCAGCTTCTCAATTGTAAATTAGGGTTTGGGTGCATGTTCAGACTGAAGCACAAGACATCACTCAGGAGCACAGCTTGTTTACTTTAAAATGTCTGTACATCAGACCTGTGCTTTTAATCACACATTCTCACATATTTTTAAAGGGATGTAAGATTTGGGATTGATGGTGTAGAAATGCAGAAGAGTGTATTTTGGAGAACTTCTCCCACACAAGAATAAAAAGATTGCACTGTTTGGTTTTGAAATACTAGTAAGAAGACAAATCAAATTCCATAGAGAGAAGTTATCCTTAATTAAGCAGTACAAAGCCATCTGTGACAGCCTGGTTGATAAATCACAGCAGAGTGGCTGACTACAACTACAGCAATAGAACACAAAAAAGCCTTAAGTGGCTGGATGCAATCAACATGCAGAGATAGAAAAAAACCATCTTGCATGTATAAAAGAATGCCTTGGTTTTGCTCCTCTTTAGGACCAGAGTTGGTCAGGAAGAACCAACTGGGCTCTCAGTAAACATCAGAAACAATCCATGCATCCTGTGAGTTGCATATTTAATAATACTGAAAGCTCACATTGGAACTTAAACTATTTGGAGAAAATCATGGAAACTATGCATGGAGAGGGGCCAGAAAGGATTGGATTGCAAAAGAAATTATCTGAATCAATGAAACTGTAAATGAAACATGCTAAAAGGAGACCCAATTGCTGAAACAAATTTATTTCCACTGAGAAAACGAACACCTATTTTAAAGTTATGTTCTACTTTTTCCTGAGTTTTGTAAGATACTTCATTTTTGGCAGGATACCTTTGCTAATTCAGCATTTTTAGTGTAACTGCTGGATTTGTGGAAAGTTCTAAACATGAGCAGAATACAAGATGCAAGCCCCAAGGAAGAGCTGAGGGCTGGCTGCTAAGCCAGGTGCTGTAGTTGTAAACCTGAATTGAAGCTCTCACTCCCATTCACTGCCTTTGTCACTGAACATAAGCAATGCTGAATGCCTGCACAGCAGATGAGCCCGAAGACTTGGGTTGTTCATAGAAAACACTTTTACAAACCTTCATTGGACTGAGGATTTTAGAAAACAACATTATACTTTTAACTGTTTTATTATTTTAAAATAACAGAAGTTTAGGACACGTTAAAACAAGAAGTGCATAGAAATTTCAAATTTATCATCAGCCATTAGAACCTTTTTCTCATTTTTCAAGGAAAAACAACTGGGCACCTACAGAACCATTTGAAGATGTTTTTTAAATTACAGTCATATTTTGCACAGTGAATAAAGCTGTCAATTCTTGACCTTACAGAGCAGACAGCCAGACAACTAAGGCTTTTGCCTACAATGAATTGAAAAAGATGGATTTAAGACCAAAATTTTTTTAGGCATGCTTTAAAATTAACTGAACTATGGTTTAACTTGCATTATAAAATGTGAATCAAATTATTTTGTATGTTTCACAGCTTGTTTCAATACTCTTTCATCACAGTATGTTCAGATTGCTCTAATCAACATCATGAAAGCCAGACAATGTTCCTCCTTGCTGCCACATTCCTGCTCATGACTCTGCAATGGGAAACACAGCAGAAGGAGAATTTAGGAGCATTGTGGTGGAGAATAAAACCTGGCTTCCAGTTTCCAAGTCACACAGAACATGAAGCACTGACAGATACAAACCCCCCAAACAAACCAGCTTTTAGGACCTGGCCCCTCAATCTTTTCCACCCAAACAATCTCACGTGCATGTGAGACATTGTTCAACTCCAAGTCAGTCCTGCTGTGCAGCGATTTGTACTGACCAGAACAAGCCTTTGGTCATTCAAGTTCACATTTTCTTCACATGAAAATCACAGAGGCAGCTTTAAATGTCTGGGGGAATTGCAAGGGGTTGCTACAGCTAAAACATCACCCATCCGAGAAAGAAAAATCTCAAGATGCAAAGAGCAGACTTAATTTAGTTTGCAGTGGAGTTAAGACCTGTTCCTCCCATCCCAATCACATCCATATGAATAATAAATGCAAGCACAGGCTGGGGCAGGTGAGACATGGTGGCCAGTGCCCAGCCCCCCCATACTCACACTAGAGACTCATTACCCCTTCCTCTCCTGAAGAAAGAGGATGATGAGCTCACATTGCTCTTAATACAGACCAGGACCAAGGTGTATTTAATGGTTACAAACTCCTTTAAAACAGAAGCAAATTGCTGATTTACAGAACCCTATGATCTGTTGTTGACCTTAGAAACCCACAAACAAGACAGGGACCATTGTGGTTCCTGTGTCAGGTTTGCAATTACTCACATGAATATATTGATGGGGTACTCCAGCCACTATTAGAATAAGAACAAAATTCTCAGTCGGTGCTTTTTCCCTGCCGGAAGTGAAATATATCTTCTTGATTGCAGACATAAGCACACTGGCTCAGACCTTCAACTGGCCTGATAAATGGTATGGTGGTTTTCCAAATCTACTGGGACAAGTCAGGTGACAAACGATTTCCATTAGCTTCAGCAGAATGGAAACAAAACAGATCAATACAAATGATTTGCAGCAAGTTCAGATCATAAATTTCCTTTTGCCCAGTTCCATCATTTTAAAATAGAAGCATTCTCCCCACACAATATGAAAAAAGGCAGTAGTGATCCAGAGACTTGATCATTCTAGTTACAACAAAATGCTCACGATTTCAGCTTGGAGTGTTTTTTAATCAAATGTTAATTTTACTCAGTGATACATAATGATATTTTTTTAATTATGTCAAACAATAAAAATTGTAATTACCATATTATTTTTGCTAGTGGAATTGGATCCTTTTGTTACGTAAAGCCATAACAGTCCTAAATTCTACTTTTACTTCCTGTTAATTTTACTTTTCCCCTTCTTTTTGTCTATAACTATTTCTAAACCCTGTTTGTGAAGGATATTTTGGGAGTCACCAATTCCTGTATCTTTGAGATCAAACAACAGATTATGAGCCTGTGCAAAGTACAGCTTGCACATAGCTCCTTGTTCTACATAGCTGGCCTTACTAACTATTTAACAAACTAGAATCCCAAAATATACTCATCTTCTATATTGTAGAGGAGATACACTGATTTACGAATCCAATGTTATGAGTAAATCATCTGTACTAATGAAAAAGACACTCACAAACAACAAACATGCAGTGAGGCAGGAAAACCATTAATTCCTTCAGGGCAGGCTCAGTGCACCCCATATTCAGAGTTATATAATACACTTCTACAAGAAGATGTTGTGGGGAAAATTGGCTTGTAAATAATTAATGTAGTGACTAACAAATACAGATGTTTGTTATATGAGGTCATATTGTCTTGATATTTTTATACAGTTATCAATATCAATGATGTCTCCTTAACTAGATCTAACACTATGGCTCATGCCGTAGCTGGTTGCACAGGTTCATTCCTAGTCACAAAGGCAAACTTCTTAGTCACAAAGGGAAAACTAAGGAGTCTCCCTTTCAGATTCAGTGCATTGCCTTTACCTCTTTTATCACCAAGAAAAAAAATAGAGGGAGAAAGTTGTCTTTTTTTCTATATTTATACATTAGTAGAATCTTTTCAAAACGATTCTCCTCTTGACACAAGGGAAGGAGGTGGGTGCAATTTTCTCCTTAGGACTACTACACAACATCCTGCATGGGGGGCACATCCCCACCTGTCTCGTCACAACATTTGTCCTTGTCTCTTGCCTCACTCCAGTCAGAAGGCACGCAAACAGGCCTCCGGGAGAAAATAAATATTTCCCTGATATAAAGCATTCCTACCTTTTCATTTTTGTACTTGACAACATAAACCAAAGAATTGCTAAAAATCACAAGTGGATTCAGTCAAGTGGTGGGATCCATATCTAGAAACAAAGCTTAAGAAAACAGAACTGAATCAAAATGGTATCATGGGTTAGAAGATATATATAAAGTACTGTCATCCATCGCTACATACTAAGTATTTATCAGGAGGAAAAAAGTTCAGCAAAATGTGATTTTAGAATATTTAAATAAACTAGAGCAGTCTTAGCTGAAAGCTGTTTAATTATCTGGAAGCTAATTAGAATCAAGTAGCCTCCCCTTCAAAAGTTAGAATAAAAAGCTAAGAAAAAATATATTTTACTTAAGACAGAATTTCACCAATACTGCACAATGCTCTGTGCTGTAAGTTACTTCAAATACAAAGCACTATTAATCCATGAACAGTAATAAACTCAAATTCACAGATACAGTATCTGATGAACACCCACCTGCTGTTGCATTTTTAAACAGGATATGAGAGGCATTACCATGATTTTATTTAATGTGGAGAAAGCAGAATGGATTTGAACACAAATTTCTTGTGTCATTATGAGATTTAGTGTTGGACTTAAGATTCTACCTCCCTCTCTTCCCCCTTGCCCCCCCCCGGGTTTTTCAGCAAAGTTGGATTTTTTGCATGCACAGCTTTTCCTATGTCTCAGCTGAACACAGAAGTGCAGGTTCTGTACCTCCATTTCAGAACAGGTTACATGAACCCCTCTGCTGCAGCCTGCTGAACACTGGAGCATGACTCTGGCTGTGTAACTCAGGTACTGCCTTGACAAACCCTGTGACAGCTCTGCTCCGCAGGACACTTTAAGGACTTTTGCTGAGGAGTTTCCCTTAAGAGTCATCCTCTGGGCAATATCCCGTCCAATACCTGCTAAAAAAATCAAGAAATACAATGCAGACAGGTGGGTTTAATTTCACTATTTCAGTCTGTCATGAAGCACAAACTACATTGGAGTCTGGGGAGCATCTATGTGCTGTCTATCAGTGTTATTCTGGATCTCCCCACCCCCATTCACCCCTGGTGCTCTTCTTTGTTCAATCAAATTCAAGTAATTTTACTATTTTAAGTCAAAAGATCAGATTTTTAAAATTCCTAAATGGATCTGTATCACAGAAATTAACTTCCCCCCCAGCAGATATATAGTGAAAAAGCAGTTAACCTAGTTCACAGTATATTTCATCAGTTGCTTTGACATCCAGGAAAAAGGTTTTTAAATCAGTTCAGCAAATGTCAGCTCACTGTAATGCACTACAACAAGAAGACTGAATAAAATGCAGCCATTTTGAGAGGCAGTGCTCAGGAAAACAATAATGAATTGCAATGTGGATTCTTATGCCCATGTAGAAATAAATGCAATGCCTATACCACTAATGCTGATACTTCATATTTGAACTGTGGTATTTTTCAGCTTTGCGGATGTGTGGGGGACATATGACAAAACCACAACAGGAGGACTGCAAGAGGCTATCTTTTCTAAAAGAGCTTTTCTAAAAGCCTCCATTAGGCTTCCAGCTTCTCAGGGGGGAAAAAAAAGAAAAACAGAAAGAATGTTTCTCTCTAAAGAAATGGTGAGCAAATGGTCACTTTAGGACTGCAGCTGTTTTGCTCTGCAGGAGGCACAGACAAGACACCAGAAGAATATTTGGCAAAGATGTTCAATATGTAGAGAAATACATCATGTGTGACCTATGGTGCTATGCTTCCCCCTTAAAAAAATCCCATTCCCAGATGGCCTGCAAGATATTAAACTATTGCTTATGTTTGCACTTCCAGCTGGAGACTGTATATAAACAAAACTACTTCTGTAAGTCTCTTTGCAGTACAGTAGAATGTTTATTCTATTTATAAATAAATCCCTTGAACAACATTCGATACAGATAAATACAAAATACATCAAATTTCAACACTAAGTTATCATTTCACTGCAGTTATTAAAAGAATAAAATAAAGCAAGGAAAACTTCCCTTGGTCCAGCCTACTAAAAAGAAAAACCAGGGATTCTAGCTCGGTGCTAACTACCCTCCAAGCTTTGGAAGACTTCTCCAAACACCAATCCATGAATGAAAGCAGAAACAAAGATCCACTGAACCCAGGAAACTTCTCAATTTGTAACAATTTAATGAATAACTTTACTAAATACACCACAAAGCATGCAGCCTTAGGTACTCTAATTGTTTGCATAATCTTTAATTAAACAGTTGCACCTAAAACAAAAATGAGGTGGGAAAACCATACTCTGGAAGAAGAATTCCCTGAGTACAACAGATATTCGGAATTGTTGGGCTCCTAATTAAGTTACCATTTATGTACATAAGGCGAAAAAAGTCATGTCAGAAGACAATATTGAGAGTATAGACTAGATCTAGAGACAGCCAAGTATTTTAAAGGAAATAAAAACAGAAGAATGCTAAAAATAGCTAGGTTTTGAGATAGCGAAACCTAGACTCAGAGAGGAGGAACAGCAATGAGCTCTCCCATCATGCCAGAGGCAGCTGACCAGGGACTTGACAGCTCTCCACTCTGGGGACTGCAGGAGAGGAAAAACAGTTTAGACCATGCAACTTAAGAGAAATCATTCTCCACGGCTTTGTTTAGGGGTGAGACCTGATTAAAAAAAGGAAGGCCCTTCCACCCAAGTAGTATGGAAAGTCAGCCCTATTAAGCACAAAGCCTCTTCTCTCTTCTAATCTGTGTTACGAAACTCAGCTGCATCCCCCGGGCCTTCCAGAAAGCAACATTAACATTTCTGTGTTGGGGTTTTTGGAGGTCTTTTCCTTTTTGTAAACTTCCAATCCTGTTTTTACTTTCTGCCTTTCTGGATTCTGGTAATCCATGTGCTTGTTCTCTGTTGCTCTCCCTCATTTATCCTCAGAGCTCTCCAAATAAGAGACTACATCAAAGCATGGAATTTCACACACACAGTGCTTCTGTGTTCACTTGGTTGTTGACAGGACTTGAAGCCCAGTCCAGAATCTGGAATTGTACATGGATGTTAGTACACGTACATGTGCAAATGATGGGCAGGAAAAGCCACACAGTTGCTACACCAGCTATGGGACAGAACCCAATCTATCAGCCTGGGCTTAGGGGAACACATTCCTTGACACAGGAGATACTGAGTGTTCTGCTAAGTTGCTCCTCTATTTGTTCCCATCCCTTTCTGCTACTTCCCTCTCCTCCCCTTCTTTTTGTTCCTGCACGTTAGTGTCTAACAGCCATTTTTAGAACTCACAGCTCATGCAACCCATAGTTTGTTTTAGCTTTACAGACGGGCACTTTTTTTTTTCTTTTTTTTTCTGATGTTAGCCTCTTCCTGCTCATTTTACTTATGCTGTTCAACAAATTAGTATAACAAATCACTATAGGTATAGTAAATAGAAACCAAAGCTTAAAAAAATACAGGGATTATTCTACACATGTTCTTCTTAAAGCAGTAAATCAAATGAAAGCTTCCATGGACAGAAAAACCTCAACACTATGAACAGCAGAACACATAGCATCCACCCACCTTATTATTTCTGAGCAGAAGAGTGACTCTTAAATGACGTGTATAACAAGAATTAGCATGCTGACAAGGCCCATGCTTCCATTTGTCTAAATCCAATTCTACGATATATTTACTGGATGCAAGTGCCACTCCAGGCAACTGATTGTCTCCATTTTCCTTACACCTGTAATATAAAACTCTTTTGGCATTTGCTGCACTGCTAAGATGATTGGGATCAAATATTCTAAAATCTAAGACTGATTTTGCAAGAGCACTTTTAGCCATTATTTAAAATGTTCTCATAACCTTATTGCACTCAACAATACATTCCAAATTCACTCTTTATCTAGACTGCAGCATCTTTAGGCTCTGTGCCTGAACCCGTACATCTGTCCTGACAGACAAGGTCTGAGCTGCAGGCTGCCCAAGGACTTCAAGAATCTGGGAAATATGTGGAGCTTCATGTTTTGGCATTCCTGGTAGCTCTAGTGCAAGACACCAAACTTCAGATGGACACTTATAAAAACAACAATAAAAACAAACAAATAAAAACACTAAACCCGACAGCCATCAAACAGACCACCCAAAAAACCCAACCTCACAATTCACCACCTTACTTAAACATAAAAGCCTTTGAAAATCTTGTTAATTCGCTTATGTCAACCCCCAAAGTGCAGTTTCTCGATTTCAGGTTTCATTTGCAGACAGAAGAAGTTCCAGTGCATGTTTTACCCCTTATTTCACTGCTGCAGCTTTTAATAATCCCTAGGAAGATGGCAGGATCCCTCAGGTACCATTTTCCACAGGTTAGTTGCTCTTGCTCACTCACCTCCTGAGCCTCCAGCACCTGCCAGTCCTGACTGCAACACAGGATGCCTCAGCTGGCAGAGACCAAAAACCCTGACTCCATTCTCAGCTTCTTTAGGCAAAACCATTGCAGAAGACCTTTTCAAGTTTAACAGGGATATGAGCCTTGCTCTGGAGTAAGGAGTTGCAGCAGGCACTTGCCAGCAGCTAAAAGGAAAACATGACCACAGTCCCATCCCAGCAGAACCCAAAGTAACAGAGAAGATATGAAAACAAACAAACAAACACCAAAAAAGCCCACATAGGTGGATGCAACAGTATGGTCAGAGAGAGAGAAAGCTAGATAAGTTTTCCCATGAATTGGTCTGGAAGCTTTAGGGAGCTGGAGAGAAATAATAATAATAATAATCAAATATTAAACAATCCGCAGGTTTTTTTAACAAGTTGTTTTCCTCAAAAAGTTGTTTACAGATGGGTGTCTGCTTAATTAGCCAATCATGTGAAATATGTTGATTAAATGACCAATCAGGTCGACCTGCAGTGAACCAAGGTATAAAAACGAGAGAACTGAATAAACAGGCTGCCCTTTGCCTTCTGATCTGACTCTGTGTCATTTCTGACTCAATGGTGACACACATAGAAAACCAACAGAGTAATAAAATACCAAAACAACTTCAAAGCATAAAGCCCCATAATTTTATGCCATGCCTCAAGACAGTTAACATCCCCACCAGAGCAGGCAACCCTCTCTTTCCCAAGCCCCAGTGGTGAAATTGCCATTAAAATGAGGGTACCAGAGCTGCAAGGGATTCAACTCCTGCCCTTCCCCTTGCACAGACAGAGGCCATCCCCACAACCTTCCCCACCAGCTCTGCCTGTGAGCCCACAGGTCCTTCTGTAGCCCAAACAACTGAACTTCAGTCAGCATTCAAAACCCAGCCTACTAAATCACTGAGATTAAATTTACTTATTTAGCTCTCAGTGACCTGAGCATTTCGCAGTTCCTTTCTCCTGCCTTTTTTCCCCTCTAGCTTTACTGAAAAAACACTTTTCAATTCAATTCTTTTAGCTTCATTTCTCTCTCCTAGGCAGCCACTACTTTTTTTGATCATCTATCCTAAACTAAAACAAACCCCCCAAATCAACCAAAAAATTCCACCCAGCACAAAACCAGCTTTGCCTTTGTCTTCTCTAAACCAGGGATGTGCAACACTTGGATTAAACAAAAGCCTTTTGTTCTATTAAATATAAAAACATTTCAGTTGAAGACATCTCATGCTTCTGGAAGGAACCCATGTTAGTATAATTCTGCTCCAAATCAGTCCTGTTTCATTAACACAACAATTGGTTTTAAGGAGTAGAAAACAGCAAAATTAGTGACTGATCATTTGCCAAAGTCAAAGCAAAGGTAATCATCCTACTGATCACCAAAAGACATGGAAAGTCAAGCAACTCTATTGATCTGTGTGAGATCTTGCTGCCAGCAGAGTACTGCAACCACCCCACACAGAATTCTTAAACACATGACATAGGTACACTTCAGCTGGTGTCAGCTGTGTCACCTACACCAGCCCAAGTCAGTCCCCAAAACACACACCAACATCCAGAAATAACAGCAGTTATGAAAGTCTGCTTTAATCTCTCCATGGATTTGGGATTTCTTTGTTAACAGTACTTGCAATTAGGATTAAGTATAAATTCTGCTTTGACAGCCTATCAAATGATAAGCAGCAGTAAAGCACAACAATAAGAAGATGGAGAAGGGCATGGGTCAAACTGCTGCTGCATTAAATTGGCTGGGTTCCCATGCTGCACACACCCAGCATGAGCCACAACCTCTAATACCAGAGCTGCCAGCATTATTCCTAGCATAAAAAGCAGTCAGCCTGATCACTGAACACATATTGGTCATTTCAACAATATGAAGCAGCAAAGTTGGGCACTGAAGAATTCTAATCTGCAAAGCAGTATTAAGTGAGCATAAATCTGCAATGAAGCCTTCGGCTGGGGATAAGGCTGCTGGAAAACACAGCCAACTCAACTGCACCAAGAGCGTCAGCAGCACACTCTCTTCCCCACAGAGAACACAAAGGCCTTTCCCTGGCAGAGCCCTGCAGCTCCACTTCCTTGGCTCCTGTCCTAGCAGATCCCACGGCCACCCGGAGGCCAGAGCCTGTGTCGGTGTCACTCTTTGGCTCGGGGAAGAGCCACTGCTGAGCGCTGACACCACTCGGGACAGAGGCGCTCTGGCCGGGATGCCCGAGATGCAGTTCATACTTGCTGGCAATAAAGCTGTTTGAGCTGGATCATTTGCTTTCTGGCTGCTCCAATCCCTGCACACACAGTTCCATGAATACAGCAACGTTCCTCAGTCAGCTTTCCCATCAGTGAGTCCAGCTGTGGAAATTGCACTGCCACCCAGAGATGCTATCAGGATATTATGGCCTTTCAAAGCACAGCTGACAAACACTTCTGCTCCATTCTCCTCTCACTGGCATCATGAAGGAGGAATAAATTGGCATATGCCAGAGGACTGGTATGAAATTTAAAAACCAAAAAACCTCGCCATTCCCTGTCCCCTAAAAAGCACACAAACAAAAACACGCACTAAGACATCAGTTACAAATAAGTCAGTAAAAACACTCACATGAAAGCAGGCAATGGAAATACACAACCACAACAACTTACTTGAGGTCAAAGTAAAACCCAACATTTTTGGTCACTCCAGAAGTCTCCATCTTGCCACAAACAAATATTTTAAATATAAATGCTTGTGGAAGGTTCCCAAAATTTAGCTCACGTCAATATGCCTTTTGTTTGATGCTTGCCCTGCTGAGAGACTAAAGTCTTCTTTTCTTAGAATAACTGTGATGTTATCTTTTTTTAATGCCTATTGAGAGTAAAGCAGCTAATACATGTAAACAGAACTAAATATATACTCATTCTTATTATAAATGGATTTGGAGTCTGAGTGCAAAGGAAAACAAACTATATTCCCTCAACAAATAGATACTTGGTTAATTCCTTGCAAGAGCTAATCTCCACCCCACCTCCCAGAGCTCTGTGGAAGAAACCATGTAAGGCCAAACAATGCAAAGTCAGTGGATTCCTTGCATTTCCCCCCCATAAAAAGGGAGCATGAGATACCTACTGCATCATAGTATCCAATCTGCTTTAGAAAGTGATGATAAAAATACACAAATCTGCATCTGGGAGGAGTGGAGGGAATCATATTTGAACAGTTACGTTATTTTATCAGGTAAGAAGTGTGAGAACCTTACTTGGCTTTTTTCACTGCTGATTCTTCAGCATCAAGACTGAAGTTCAGCCCTTGGTCTTGTGTCATTCTCAGCCACAGCCTGCAGCACAAAGAGACTTCTGACACGGAAAAGACACCTGACTCTCCCTACACTTGAACTTGCTTTTCTAAGACAAACATTGGTGATGTGTTGAAGCACATCAGAATTTTCCAGAGATGTCAGATACAATTCCTGGAATTGGTTTTCAAAAGTCACAGATGTGCCAAACAGATCTCAGTTGCCTCGATATTTCACATTAGATAAATATCAGTCAAAAATTTCTAGCACTTTAAACATACCAAATGTTTCTTACATTTGCACACTGATGTTTGCACATCTTTAGAAATATACAGCATTTTAAACAAACAAAAAACCAATATTAAAACAGAGCCAAGTGCTTTGAGGAAAAAAAAAAATCTTTTCAACTTTCAACAAGGTCTACAGATGAGAAATGAGTCTTTTTAGATGCAGCTTCTTAGATAGCATTTTCATGTAATATTCTTAAAGTAGAAGCCAAGTTCTCTTTTTATTAGCAGAAGAAAAGTCAAAAGCAGAGTATGGTCTACTGAGATTCTCATTTTGGGCTCATATGAACAAACCAAGGCACGACCCCACTGGATCCTATTGTTTCTTCCTAAGACCACAGATGTATAATAAAATATTGAATGTGCTCATACTGACATTATTTTCTCATGTCAAGGAAAATACTTTTCTAATTTCACCCTGAGAAGCAGAAGGCAAGAACTATGGACAAATCAATGTTTATGTGATGATGTATTTAAAAACAATTTTTAAGCCAGCATGTAGCTGTGATCCTCTGAGCAACTCTGCACTGCTGAGCCAGGCACTGCAGGCTGAAGTGGTGGCCTGCAGCCACAGTACAGGGCCAGGCACTCATCCATTACTGACAGCATGGAAAAGCCATCGTTCTGCACCCTTTCCCAGAAAACCATCCTGTGGGGTAGCAGCTGGACACCCTACTTATGAATTCATGCTCATTCCCATAGTAGCTCCCACTTCCTTAAGAGCAAAATCCTAGATTTTGTTGTGGAAGAGCTCTAGTCACTTCGTTAATGCAGAAGCCCAAGCTGGACTACAAATAAGTTTAAGACTCCACACTATGAAACTTTTTTGTGAACTGCAGTTTCTGTGCAAAAGTCAGTTTGTGATGCAACTAAAATTGTAAAGAAATGTTTAGTGGCAAGTAAGACAGTCCTTAGTCAGTAACATTTCTGATAGTGCCTCCATATATTGTATACAAAGACCTCAAAACCAAACAAAAAACAGGAGGGGAAAGAAAAAGAAAAAAAAAACCCAAAAGAAGTGCCTGGAATTCCCCCTCCCAGAGCTTAAATGTTTTTTTTTAAGACTTGACATATTCGTATCTTCACTGTGAGTATCTGGTCTCCTTCAAGGTAAAAATCACTAACATTTTGAGAAATAAATGTTATACCCACCACACAATCATAATTAAAATAGCAAATTCATCATTCTAGTCCATTAATATTCACAGAACCAGAATCCAGTTCACAACATGCCTTCAAACCTCTGTCTGCAGAATGCAGAACCTAATATGTTTGAGGTGCAGTAGTTAAGTTCTTGTAGAATTGCTACAGATATTTGAAGGTTAAACCAAAAGAATTATAATTTATGGGATTTGACACATAACCACTAACTGATTGCTGCAGAATTTGATAAGGCTCTTATCTTTCTTATCTTTCAACTATGCTATGGGATGTGCAAATCACAAGCTGCTACCCTTTTAGCCTCCCCTTCTTCCAGGAGAAAGGCCAGAGTGCCCATGTTCAATATGGATGAGGGCACTTCATGATGTCATCCCCATTACAAATTCCAGCTGCAGCGGATTCAACATGCAGTGCGTTAAAACTGAAGGTGTGGAGGTTTTTTGTTTGGTTGGTTTTTTTTTTTTCTTCCTTTAACAGGGTCCTATTGTGGACAAACTGCCCATTTCTTCTGGGGGCAGAAAGTAGAGAGCACCTCAGAGCAGACTTCCTCCATTCCCAACACTGCCCCACAACCTCTCCTCAAGCTCATAGGAGGACCACCCTAAACCAGAATGGCTGGTTCATATCATATTTAAAGTCCCTTCAATTCCCTTTCTGTCAAAAAATTCAAGTGTAAGCTGTCCCCTGCCCAGCACCCCCTCCCTCCCCACGGATGCCCCCTTCATGCTCTGCTGGGCACAGCTCAGTGTCTGAGCCACGGGGCTGCAGAGTCTCTTGGGCAGAGCTGCTCTGCACTGAAGGAGGGTCCCCACTCCAGTACAACTACCACCCCTCAACTGACTCCATAAGTTTGCAACAAAGTACTGAATTTGTTTTAGTCCTGCCTAAAATAAGTTCCTCTTGTATATCATTATTGATATTTAATACAGTTACTGCTTTGTAACAGCATAATGGACTAGAAACCATTTTCCCAACTCTCAGTGCCCTGGTCTCCATCCGTTGCTAGTTGAACAATAAATCAAATATGTCTGGAATATTTCACATTCTCTGTGGTGAGATAAATGACTGAGTACACAGAGCAAGAGAGATGCAATTCTAACGTGCTTAGTGCACTCTTAGAAAAGAGTATATTTGCTATGATACACCCTACAGAAAACAGACCTGTATTAAAGGAGATTGAATTATGTTTGCCACCAAGACAAAATACTAAACAGAAATGTAAAGATGCTCCAATAGAAATTAATCAATCTGATACTCTAAACTCCCTCCAGTGACCTAAGAACATAAAACTATTTCCCTTTAGCTGTCTATGGAAATTTAATTTACCTCAGTAGCCACCTGTGCCCAAAATGTTAATATTCTCCAATATACAAATTCTTCTTTCCCTTCTCCACCAGTTTAGACAGGCCCTGCACAGGAAATGCTCCCATGCACCTCAGAGAGCATTAATCATGGCTACATTCCAGTAATGGATACACCATGGCCTTCCCAATTAAACAGCAGACAGCAACTGTACCATAGTGTAGACAAGCAGCAAGTAAGTACAAATATTTACTTAACTGAAAAGCCTTTCTGTGTATCTATAAAATACACACACAAGCTCCTAAATAGGTTTTCAGTGTTGTCCTTAAATGTTCCTTTTATTTGTGCTTTACATGACTAATAGTTTTTCACAACTAATATAAACCCCAGACACCCAGCAGGATATAAACCCCAGACACCCAGCAGGAGTGTTGCTACATTCCAGCTATTGAGATGATTCCATGATTCCATCTGTGATCCAATACAAACCTGCTGTAGTGCTGGGCCTCTCTTAATGTACCTGAAAGCTCTGCATCACAAAAGCACCTATCCCTTTGTTCTTCGTCTGAATTTCACCTTTCCTAACCTTTTTCAATTTAGTGCTTCCTCTGCTCTACCTTTGTTTCAAGGAGATGAATATGACAAACCAAGCCAAAGAGCACAAGTCAGCTGACAGGGTGATCAAACGAGCACAGACCCCAGGTCACAATACAGGACACAAACTCCACATCAGTAATGAAACCATCACAGCCTCGTGCCAAACCTCCCGAGCCCTCTCCTGCCAGCTGCAGTAGCTCAAGAGCAGCAGCACCGTGACAGCGTTATATTGCTCTCCACTCTGCAGCCAGCCTGGTGTCTGCCAGCTTGTACATCTTTGTCCAATACGCCAGTGCATAGTAAAAATACACATACTATTTGCTTAAATTCCACAGCTTATGCTAAACTTTGGGTTGTCAAAGCATCTGGAAGACAAGTAGTAATGTGAGTGGCACAGAGGGGGAGGAAAAAAATTATTTTGTCCTCTTTCTAGTACAGATCTACCACTAATGCTGCTGAATATTTCCTCCCACAACTCAGCACCATCTCTCTTCTCCTCACCACCCTGCCACTGCCCCTACATCTACTCTTATAAAAGTACTTTATCATGGTTTGCTCTAAAGATTTTTCCCCATGAAAAATCTCAGTCTAATGGAACATTCCATCAAGAGGCCCATGGCACACAGCCAGGACTCTGAAAGCGGGTTTGGTGATAGATAAAGGTAATTATAGTGTAACATTGCCATACCACAATTTAAGGCTATGTCAGCACTTCCCCTGCTTTAAGAGGCTTATAAGTCTGAAAGCCTCTGGCCTGAAACTTGATAAATATATCCAGTGAAAAATAATCTCAGTTGTAGAGTCAATGAGATGTCTTGAATTGAAAAGCAGTCACGCCAAAAGTAGTCTTGAAGTTGTAGCGGATGGAAGATATCAGTTGCAAAGAAATCTATAAATAAATCATTTCATGCATATTTTGAAGAACTGCCAGTGGACAAAGTTTTTAGAATACATACTATAAGTTTCTTAGTAAAATTATAACAAGAATGAAAAGTATGCCTGAACACATGTTCCAGACCTCAGCAATTGCTGATCAAATCTTCTAGTAAATCAACAAGATATGTTCTTTCTCCAGGGCAGCCTTCCTATTGCATACTACTCTGCTTCCCCCATCCAAGTGTTTTAGGGAACCCACTGGAACTGTACAATACACATTTTTGCATTAATACTCCATACACAAGCCCTGAAATCACAACTGCCCTTTACGGACACCACTCAGGGCCTGGCCACACAGTTAGGTACAGGCCAGGTGAGCATGGCCAGCTGGCCATGTACACAGCACTAGCCCAAGCCAGCTCTGGTCCAGGAGTGCTGTAGACACATCAGCTGGTGATGCACCTGAGCCAGGGCTTCACTAGTGAACACCTCAGAGACAAGGGGAAAAAAAAAAAAAAAATTTAAAAAAAAGGAAAAAGAGGAAATGAAACAAAATGGCAGGGGGAGGGTGTCAGGGTCCAGCTGCCTGACCTCGGGACAGGACAAGCCAGGGGGTGTGGCGAAAGAAATAATAGGGATGGGTTTGACAAAGTAGCCCAGAATAAAACTTTAATAATGGAGCAATGAAAACACAAGCTGCACATAGTACAGGGTGTCCTCCGAAGACCCGACAATGGGGCAAACTCAACAATATCTGGGGCTTCATCTGAGGGCAGGGAATCAATCATCAGAGAGCTAAGAACATTGCCTTATATATAACATACTACAAACCAATCAAGAACAGGAATGACAAACATAACCTTATATGGAACAACAACATTAACATAACCATTCCCATTATCCCATTCTTCTCACCATAACTTAGCCAGACATTTTCATTCCTAACATCCCATTTCCCATGGCCTTAAGTTGAGGGCTTTGTTGTCAATGAAGGCCAGCTCACCACCCATCCCAGCCAGCTGAAGTCCCACAAGGGAGGAACTCCCCATCCACACACAGTAAAAGTAAGCCACAGCCTTCTGCAGTCTAAGAATAGTTCAGTTTGTGCCAATACAGTTTAATTACAAATTCAGAAATACTGAACTGGACTATCTGTAATTTGGCTGCAGACTCCCATAAACAGGCCCTAGTAGCTGAAATTCAAGCATCCTGAACCAGAGCTGTGTCCAGGCTCCAGCTCATTTGGCAAAGCACCTTAGCCAGTGGAAAGATACTGATTTGCCCCAGTTTCCATCAAAGCATGGGGCCTGTGATGGCTGGCACAGATCAGGACATGGCTGTGGAATTGAAGTGGAACTTGAGCTGTAAAAGGACTCAACAGCAGCACCGCAGACATTTTGGATTATGCCTTGCACAGTTATAACAATGAGCTGCACTATAATTCTGAAGTCCCTGAATTCATTTGTTTTACCATCAAGCCTCTGTCAATTCTACAGCACCTTCTGGAGCAGGACAGAAAACAGGAGCATGACAGGCCTGCATTCCCCTCCCAGGCTATAATTTCTACATTGTGTCTTTTACAATAGCAGCAAAAAATGTCACTATTTGTGTATTCAATGAAAATAAGAAAGAAATTTCATGTAGTCGTAAATCATTGCCTATAGTTGCAATCTGTCCTCATTAGCTATGGAACAGAATCTCTCCATTTCACAGGTATCTCTCATACATTGGGAAAAATACCACTTAAGTCACTAAAGTTACACATTTTTTTATTTTTAAAAACTAAAGAAAACCAGTCTTCAGCATTTCTTCTGAAAAATCACCCCAAACAGCAGGAACAATTCTACCTCACAACCAACCCCATAAAACAACACACCAAAAAAACCCCCATTCTAATAATCCCATTGCCACTTCAGAGCCAGTCCTTGAAGGAGCAGAGATCTGCCTGTTATTTATCAGACATCATAAAAATACAACCTGGCATCAGCTGCATTAATAAAAATTATGTCAGTGGGCAGAACTCCATCTTTGGTGGAAATCTGCAGGATACAGATAAAATTACTCTGCATCATTCCTCTTAGAGTAAACTTTTGGGGAATGGTGGCCTTAGATTAGGCGTGGTTCCAGGTGTACAAGCAAAGGAAAGAATGAACACACCTCTTACCACTAGTCCATGGCTGATAAAAATCCAAGCACAGTCAACACAGAGGTTGGGACCTTTGGCTGATCAAACTGGTCCTGGAGAGGTTTTATGTGCTGCCAAGGGCCTCCCTGCCATTCACACCCACATGAGGGAGCAGGGAGAATTGCTGCCTCAAGAGGCTTTAGGAGAAGGAGGGCAGTATGCACCTTAAATTGTACTGGACTTGAAACACAGAGACTACGAAGGAGAAACCACAGAGGGAATGATCCCAGTAAGGCTTCTGGAGGAATGAGATACTTAACCAGCTCTGCAGATTTAGAGAGGATGGAACCAAAAGGACGTGGGAATGTCACTAAGAGCATTTCAGAAGAGCTTTTTGATATGGGTGGTTGGGCAATGAAACACAAACTCACTCTGGCCATTGTCATTTGCAATCACAGAGTAAGAAAAGGATGAGGTAAAAAGAGAGCAAACTGATTCTTTATAAGGAAATATGGACATAACTTTTTTATCTCCACATTCCATGGAGAGTCTATTAACAAGGTGATCTTATTAACTCCCTGTATATATGACAATTATATTGCACAGAAAGATGACACCAAGTACATGTGTCAAGCAAGAGGAAAAAAATTGAGGTAAGTCTCACAGACTGGAAACAAGGACAATGTACAAAGATAAAGTAACAGTGGAAAAAATGAATATACTAACCAAGCTTATATATTAAACAAAAAGGAGAGAAAGTTTATTCAAGTGGAATTTCATGACACTAGTAAGAATCAAGTTATTCTTCAATTCCCTTCTTTGCACTTTCTGTTTAAGATAGTCCACAAGTAGCCACAATGGGACTGGAGAATGTAAAACGCACCTGTTGACAAAAGGTCTTTTATTTTACAGTTAAAAGAAGACAGCACTCAGTAGTTAAAGAAGGTCCAATTAAAATTCATAGAGCTATTGATCTTAGCCCTGCTCCAGTGAACCCTCTTTCTGCTTCTAGCTCATAAACAAGATCACATAGAAAAGAACTATCGATTTTTGTATGATATCTTTTGGAGAAAATTTCTTAAAACCTTAAAATTGCATCAAGTGTTCATAAAACAAATAGACTTAATGTGGTCACGTCTGGCAGATGGCACAACCCATTTGCCAATTATTTTACATGGGGGAGATAAACCAGACAGATGGGTTCTACTTAACATAAACTCAAGTTTTCCACCTGGAAACCAACATGCATCATCATTCTACATTCACATGTCTTGTACACGACAGAGCAATAACTTTGTATTCCATATAAGCACAGGCCCATCAAAACACCCCCAGCTGACACTTGCAACCCTGAGGAGGCTGAACCTCTCTGAACACATCCAGGGCTGCAGAGAAATGCTCCCCAGACACTGGAGTGTCTGCCCCTGGGACACCTGCAAGGCTGCTAGGCTAGTGCCTCACCTTCTTGATCACCAATATAATCTTGCAAAATAAACTATAGAATTGGGCCCCAACTTGCAACACTTTTAGGCAGCAAATTATGAAATGATTGAGCTGAAGTTCAATGTTTGAGTGGAAAAAAGGCTATTAAAACACAAGCACCAGAGAAAATGGAAATGTCAGGGTGCCTCTGCTAAAGAGCTTATCAACAACTGACTGTGCCCAGAGAGTTCTGGATGAGGTCAAAGCCCAGCCCATTTCCCTGACATCATCTCCCAACAAGTTTCAGGTCACAGTGCCCACAGTGGTAATACCAGAAATTATATTTGTCAGCAATAGAAGAGGTAGGAATACTCTCCCCTCCCTCCTTAGCCCACCAGCCTTTTCTGTCAGGCTGTCACAATGACACACTAACTTGCCATTCTTAAACTACACCTAGAGGAGAGAAGCACACCTGCGTGGGATAAACACTATCCCACCGGGGATTATCATTTACTCACCTGGAAAAGGGCAGGAGCTGAGGTTGTTCAGATGGGAGGCACTAAAACTGCTGCTTTTACTACTGCCCGCTCAGTCAAGAAACTCATTGCATAAACCAAGCAGCCAAAAATCAGTAATTGTGCAAAAACTTGGCTTTCTTATCTACTTATTTACAACCTGATGCAAAACTGATCATGCCTGGAGACAAGAGTCACTCTATATACAAGCATGCCAATACAAAGATATTTGATAAACCTCAAATATTATATACCTTTCATTGGACTAAATTTTGAATAGAGAACAACACACTGCTAATATAAAGCCTAAGAGAGCAACAAAGACCATTCAGGGTATATAACTACTGTTCCTCTTGCAGGAATAAAAAATAGAAAAATAGTTCAAGGAGTCCTTTTATCTGTTATTAGTTTTGTTCTTGTAAAACAGGGAAAAAAATCCACACAAACAATGGCAGAATACTTGGACAGAATTATTTTGTGATCTCCTGTTTTTCAGCAGAGACCACTTCAAAACATTCATTTGCTTCAGGGATTTGTTTAAAGCTGAGCAGGTTCTTACACAGTTTCTTTTCAAGACAGAGACGAGGTTGTGGACTGTTTCCATTCCCCTTTCCTAGCCATCTCGCTCCATACAGTATAAATAATTACAGAACTTACCTATAAAAAAAGACTTCTCAGCCTTTGCTTTCTGTTGGACGAGTGATTTCCCTAGAAGGCAGTATATAGCCTGATTTCTACCACCAAATTTCAATTAGAAGGGATGTCCTTATTGACAGGTTTTTATCTAGCCTTGAGCCAGCACCCTCCCATGCACCCCATCCTTGCAGCTATCTTACTGCCAGGAAGTTCCCAACCTGTTACCTTGCATCTTGCCAAAATAGGACTTTTTAACTTTTTGTTTGAGCCAGTGCAGACAGAGGGAAGAACACATGGACCATTCTCTTTTCAGAATCCATTGTGGGCATTCTCTCCCCATCCAAACACTCTTCAGGCTTCATCTCTCAACAGTTTTTCTCAGCCACATTCGTAACTCATCTGCTCTACTGCGCTATTGATTGCTAGATGGGTAGTTTACTCCTCTTCAGGTAAAACTGTACCTAGCTGTACATACTTCAGGAGTGTTTCCACTGCTGGTTCTAGGGAATCTTTTGTGAGATATCCAAAGCTTTACTAAAATTACTGCCACTGTGTATCCTGTCCTATTTTTCTCCTTAGCAGGAAGTCAACTGTGTTTACCAAGGACAAATTGTATCCTTGTCAGTGTGGGCTACTGACGTAGCTATAGGAGACTGTGCTAGCTCTTAGAAGTCCAGCACCACACCAGGAGTGGGGATCAGCTGAGGTTTGGATTTGACCTGCAGCTGAACCTGAGGAGCAGCTTGTTCTACAGTGAAGAATGTCACAGCCATAGCAGGGATCAGGCAAAGGAGAAGGAGCTCTGGTCTTGAGGTTCCAACAGAGAAATACTTACTCCAACAAAGAGCTCAGAAGAAAGTGCTCCAGGCACGCCTGTACAAGGGGTTTTATACAGATACAAATCAGGGGGTGGATACAAACAGCTAACCAATAGGGAACCCTCAGGGGAGGAGTGAGGGGATTACATCAAGTGTCTGGGGCCAGTTGGGTGGAGAGGATGGGTCACAGGGGCCAATGGGGCTTCCAGGAGTAGGGGAATTCCAAAGGGGTGTTGCAGACAGGGATTGGCCTGAGGTTAACATGGCAGAGAAGGTTCAGGAACACAAGGGGCTGGGTTGCCTTGACAGGCAGGGAAAGAGCTGGAACAAGGGGCGGGGAATGGCATGAGGGACAGCTTTGAGGGAGGGTAAAACCCAGGGGTTAACAGCTTGGGGAGAACATGGGGGTACAACAGAATGAACCAGTTAACAAGGAATCAATAAAATAAATTCAAACTGCAGCAGGCTACTACTTCCTTGTCTTATCAGTGCTGACAAGAAGATTAATTATTAAGTTCTTTTGATTATTTATACTCATAGTTAGATTTTGTGTAATATACTTGTACTTGATCCCTACATATCCCACTCAACCCAAGAGCAATAAGAAGATGTAATGCCTGTGCATTGACAAAATAGTTTATTGACCTCAGCTAAGATGGAAACTAGGAACCGTAAGTCTTACACCTTTAAAACTTTCTGATTATGGAAGTACTTAAGTTGAAATCAGAAGGGCAGCTCCTAGCACAGGAACAGCTTAGGACAGCTTGATTTCCTGCAAGAAAGCAACCAAAAACCTATAAGCCATTAAATCTTCAGGCCAAACAGTTCAGTTCAGCATTAACTGTATTTATACTGCAAACCAGTGCCACCTGTCAGGACCCCACCTTGCAAACAGCATCAAGAATGGCTATCCTTTCTCTTTACTACTCACAGCTGAGGTCATGATAGGGGAAAAAAGGAGGGCAAGTTGTGAGAGTATGGGAAAACTGGAAAAATGATGTTTTAGTGTCTGGTAAAGGCCTAACTACAGAAGGCCAGGTGCAGCTAAGACAGCAGAAAAGGTGTAACAGGCTCTATTAAATTCTGTCAGCTGAGAAGTACACACAGTTTACACAGACATCCTCCAATTTCACATTGCAACTTTTAGGCTCTATTTTGATTCATGGACTAATACTTTCTGCAGTCTGAAACTTTAAAGCATATTTAAGTTTTTTTTTTTTAAAAATGCACTCAACTGCAAACTCTCCAACAGAACAATTATGTAACTCAATGGTTATTTCCTCGATGTAGTTTGTGCTGGTATCTCTTATCAATATATAAGTTAAAACTGTGTTTGATGCAACAAATGCAAGACTTATTGATTTTTTTTCAGAGTAGAAAAATACACAAATAAAAAACCCCCAAATTTTACACAAATAAAAAAACCTCAAAAATCTCAGCCCAGGAACTCAGTAACAAATCCCTCAGATTTCCACTCTCACTGTGATGGAGAAGATGTGGACAAAACCCTGCATGGGTAGGAATCCTAAATTGCATAAAAGGTGTGAAGAAGGACCACATGCTATGTGAAATCAACTGCTTTCCAACCTTGTCTTTTTCTTTCAGTAACTGAGGAATGTATTACAGCATAGAGACTCTAAA
Source organism: Onychostruthus taczanowskii (assembly GCF_017590055.1). NCBI lineage: Eukaryota > Metazoa > Chordata > Aves > Passeriformes > Passeridae > Onychostruthus > Onychostruthus taczanowskii. The sequence goes on along the minus strand of NW_024507879.1, from coordinate 320,551 downwards.
ACATTCGCCATTCCTTTATTCAAGCCATAATATAAGCAAAAATCCCCAACAATCCAAAGCAATGCTCAAGGTGGCTTTGGAATACCATTAACTCCTCCTGAATTCAAATATGGCCTCACTCATCCTGCTTTTGCTGGAGCCAGCAGGGTTTTATATGCCTGAAGAGCAGCTGTGATGACAGCAACATTGAAAACACACCTCAGGGCATCAGAGCCTACCTTTGTGGATGAAGCTCATGGCTGCAGGTCCCATACCTCACCTCTTTGGCAATGCTGGGGCATTTCCCAGTAGGAAGGTTTGCTCTGCAGATTATGTGGGAGTATGGATGGTCAACAAATTTTCTGTTGTCCTGTTTCTGTGTGACACTGTTTACAGCTCTTGTTACAGCTGCTGTGTGAGCCCCAGAACTGTAACACTGATATTCACTGACCAACTCACATTCACACAGTGCAACGTTATTTAAGAACTTTGCCATTTCTATGCCTGTTGTTCATAATCAGCCCTTACTTCCAGATTTCAAGGTGCTCTTCCTCCCTCACAGTTTGTGCCCAAAGAGCAAAGAATCATAGCACAGACTGCAAGGATTCAGCTCCAGAGCCAATAAGTGGTTTTTGGATTATTAAGGATATTAAGGATTTTTCTATCCTTAATATTTGTTTAACAAAACATTTCATAGGGAATTCAGCACTTGATTCTCTCTTTCAAATACAGATTTCTCCAGCCATTCCTCCTTAAAGCAGAGAAACCTGTTAAGCTCCTCTGAAAATACCAAAGTGAAGATTTCAGGAAGATAATGTAAATGGCTACAACATCATGATAGCATTAGTACCTGTTGCATTCAGAAATAAATTAGGTATTAAAAACTACACATGTAGGAAGATTCAGCAAAGACTGACAATATAATGTACAAGACTTATTTTAAGAACCAGAACAACAGCATCATCCAGTATGAGCTGACAGAGCTCAGCTGGCATCCAAACTACTCCACATTTCAACTGAAATGCAATGAAATGCAACAGCGTGACACAAATGCAGAAAATAATAGTATTATCAATGCTCAGATATAGCCAAGGCTTGTCCTTTCTCCTCTCTTAGATACAAATCTCACATTCTTTAGGCATTCTCTCAAGATAAGCGTAAAAATGTATCACCTTCCTCATTCCAACTATGCAGCTTGAAAGAGAAAAAAATGAGGATGGCATGGAGTAAAATGTGCATAAACTTCTTACACTTCACTGCATGATCCAGATTTGTCAGATGTGAAAGACCACTGCCACCATCTGACGCCTTCTCTAGTCTTGTGTCTTCCTTTCTTATCAAAAAGCAATTCACCCTGTATCAAATTCAATACAGAAAAGAGGGAAGTGAAAGAGAAGTGGTACTGAACAACAGCTCAGGAGGCTTAAAAAGCCCTTTCAGTGCAGCTGTTGCAAAAGGAGGCCAATATTTTGATGGAGCAAAACACAAATATCAGAGGTGGAGAAGGATTAAGAAAATAAAATAAGCAAGCAAGGTCTTGCCAAAGAAAAAGGCTAAGATTTAGAAAAAAACTAAGACCAGGATTCAAATCAGATCCATAAACATCTAAGGAGTTATGAACTTTTAAAAATATTTTTCCAAGTATTGCTCACAAAAAGGTTGGGAATCATCCAAACAAAGCATTAACTATTATTATGAGCTTCACACATGAGGAAAAAAAAAATAAAATCACAACTCAAAAGTTCTTATTTTTCTTCAGTTATTACTCAGAAAACAAAATCAGTTCCTGGTACTATACTCAATTTGAGAATTTTTCCTAAAAACCAGGCTTTTAAAACTGTTTTATATGTATTTCAACTGATTTTACATTTTATTTAAGGATGGTTGGGAACTCTCTGGGGTAATCCCATCCATACCATTCTTGAGGTCAGGGAACATGACAGCATTCATTAATATTTCTTCCCTCCCTTCTTTGAGTGGATCCTTTAAGTGGGAGCTTCTTAATTTCTGTGCTTTGCTGGGGTCAGATGTGCCTTCTCCATCCCACTGGTGGCAAGAGCCATCACAGCCCTGCTCAGGGTGCAGAACCCACTGCTGAAATCCCTCCCCTGCCCATTTCTGGACACCAAAAATTTCTGAATTTGTAATTAAACTGTATTGGCACAAACTGAACTATTCTTAGACAGTGGAGCAGCCCCTGTGACCTACCTGTGCTCAAGAAGGAGAAATTTGTGACACATGGGAAGCTAAAGACCAAGGACACGTGTTGTGATAAGGCACGAAATGATGACACAGACACTGCTGCTCTCGAGGGGAACAAAAAAAGAAGAGCTTTATTTTCTGACTCCAACATTTATAGTTTTCCAAAGGTGACAGTGGATTGGAGGGTGACAGTGCCACCTCTCCAGTGCCACTGGACAGACCAAGGGTCCATCAATTCTCTCCACCTCCATGAAAGAATGCAAAACATAGGTTATTTACAGAGCTGGGTGTGAGAAAGTTTGTTGAAAGAATGTAAACATCAGAAGGCTTAATAAAGTCTTACAAAATCAGGGCGACAGACACGAGTTAGGCAGCACCACAGCATTGAGTGTGTGCAGCCAAGGCAGGATGTGCAGTGCCCCAAAGCAAGGGAAGCACATGGGGACCACCAGGTCCTGGCCTCTGCTTGAGGCCAGGACCTGGTGCTCCACTCTGACACTCAATACTTCTTAATAAAGTGCTGGCCTGGCTTGTAGCATGCTGGTGTAACAAAAGGCACATGGTGACGCTGTCGGGGACAGCGGTGCGCAGGGAGCATCATGTGCCCAGGAGCGTCTCTGCGGAGCCCCCGCTCCACTCAGGCACAGCACACACAGCCTCACCAGCCCCCATGCACAGCCACAACAGGGCACTTCAGGCTGCTTTAAGCCTGCTCCCAACCTGGACACACTGCTTGGAAACATGCAGAGATGTCCCAGTTCCCTCTTACACAGATCCCGCATTTCCATCTCCAACATGCCTTTCCCCCTCCTGCCTTTTGTGGCTCACCCTGCCAAAACAGTTGTAAAGGGTACAGCAACTACCGGGGGTTTTGCTCAGCTAATGACAGAAATACACTCTAATTTTTTGCAAGTGGGAAATGGAAGCTGTAAATATGAATATTAGACATGGATAAAGTTAGCAGGCAAGGCAAAACTGAGAATAGCATAAACACAGCTGATTTTATTCAACTCTGGTTAATCGAAATCCAGGCACCTTAACATTCACAGCACAGACACATTCACTTTTCCACCTTCCTTGAAGTGATAACTGCACAAGCTGCAAGCTTGAGAGCCCCCAGCAGGACACACAACTTGTGCTACAGCAAAAGTCCTTGCAGCTTCTAGAGATGCACCCCCTGCCCAATTAACCAGCAGTTCATTTGCAAAGCCATCAATCGACAGGACCTCCTTATGGTTGTGGGTTTTGTCATCCTGACTCTGCTCTTCAGATTCCCCCCCGGAGGCAGCCTGCAACATTCTGTCACAAAGCTATAATGATGAATTATTGGATGGATGTTGCCAATACAGCTTTGCATTAATTATTCACAATCATGGTAAAATATTTCCCATATTCATAACTTAGTAAATTAATAATTTAGGTGTATGTTAATTTGAAGATGATGATTCACACAGCAGCCCACATGATGTAGCATTTAATCACTCCTTGAAAGTTAAGACACCTGTCCCACAAAGTTTACAAGAGTGATATCTAAACTACAACAAGTTTATAGCTAAGTAACACAATAAATCTATATTCATATCAGAACAGTTGGATCCATCTTTGTCATCTCTGCCCAGCAGCATCATTTAATTACTTTCCCAGTTCGCTTCTCATTGGGCCAGCTTCATTGAAAGCGTGGTTTAGGTAAGCAGCTTTTTTAAAACATTAACTTCTAAAAAGCCTGAAGTTAGATAATGGTAAATGGAGATTCACATATGTGGTGGGTTCAGCACTGGCTAAATGTCTATTAGAATTATTTATTCTAATAATAGAATATTAGAATGTCTAATAACTTTTAGACATTAGACATAATTAGAATTCTAATAATAGAATTATTAGAATGTCTAATTTAGAATTATTTATTCATTTTCTTTCTGTGAAATAGAATTAGGAGGAAGGCAAAGCAGGCTTCAAACTTTGAAAGTGTTTTTAAAAGAAAGGTTCATTAACAGCAACTAAAAGAAAGAATAATAAGAATCAGTGTAAAACCTTTAGAACACTTCTGCTCCCCCTACAACTTTTTCTTTCCCACTAACAACATACAGAAACAATTCAGTCAGTTTATCATTTCTAGAACAGTCTTTCTTCCGTTCACTTAGGGGAAGGAGTCCCTCTTGTCAATTTATGGAGACTTCTCCACAAGAAAACTTCTCTCATGGCTTTTAATTTTCACAAATAGCAGCTGCCTGGAAAATCTGCAGTTGTGAAGTCTCTCCCATTTTTCACAGCTCTTCCCATAGTTGCGTTTATGGGCCATGTTACCTTATGGGGTACTATTTTAAAGATTAACTGTTTAAGAGTAAAGGTTCTCTTTATCTGTCTTTGAAATAATCTTCATTTCTGGGACAGAGGTCTTCTTCTCTCCCTGGGGGCACAGGGTCTTCATCACTCTTCTCTCTCTCTGTTCAGACTTCTCATAGGATCACAGCTACCTTGACATCCACTTGCTTTAGCTTTGCTTATATCTACAGTTTGAATGATTCATCTCCCCATACTTTTCAATGTGTTACAGGGAAAAAAGAATCCGCTGAATCAATGATATTCTTCTCCACAGCTTTACGAGAGGATTTTCAATCTAAAACTAAAAGCATCTTCTCATCCCTCCTGTCTGGGACTTAAGGCTGGAGGCCGCACAGCCGCCCCTGCCCTGCCGCTGCTGGGGCCCGGCCTGGCCAGGATGGGGCTCCCTGGGAAGGAGCCCGGCCCCATGGCAGGGGCCAGCCAGCCCAGCGGAGATGGGGGCTGGGCTGGCCTTGTTACCTGTTTGCCAGCCAGAAGGGAAAGACAGAATTCCTGGGGTCTGTTCATTTTTACATGTGTGGTCACAGAGGTGTATCAGCTTTCTTAGTGGTTTAACAGATTGTCATGTCTCAAAACTAATTACTGATTGGTTTTTTGTCAGTCACAGAGGAATCTGCTAGCGGCTTTTCTTAGAACATCACTTTCGTGATATCATACATGCTGTAACTGATATGCCACAGTAACAAAGCCATATTCATTGTTATGCAGATTGGAAAGGTAGAAATAAGCAGTATTTATTTAGATCAACTGTTAGTAGGTCTGAAAAACACCTGGTGAAAATCTAAACTACTGCTGAGGTAAATGGAAACAGTCTACCAAAGTAAGATCTGAAGCTCAAAGCAGTAACCTGTTTATACTTTCCCTCCCAATGCTATGTAAAGGTTTTGTTATATATCAGCTCCTAGGCAAGTCTGCTCTGTGAGACAGCAAATTTTGCTTTTTGTGCAAAAGGCAAATAATTCCAAGACTTTACTATGCAAGATATATTTCATAAAAATGTGATTTTCCTTTCCCCAAAACTAGAAAATACAGTCTTTCTTTTAATACATGTCATTCAGGTTTTTGCTATTTCAGAGGCAGGGTTAGCCAAGTCCTAGGTCCATAACACTATGGACCTACTCCATGGTTTCCATGATTGTAATGTGACTCGTGGCGGGAGTGGGCAGGAGACAAAGCCCATTCACCCCAGTGTTCTGTGGGAACAGAGAGAATTTCCCAAGGTCTTCCTTATATAGAGCATTTGAAAAACCTGGTCTGGATACTTTCATTGGATACAGTCTGGATACATTCATCTCTATGCCCCTTCCTGGTTCTGGCCAGTGAAATGCCTGCAGCCTTGGGAGAGATGGGGCTGGCCTAGGCCCCTGTCAGTCAGCCCAGGGGCTGGTTATTTTGCCTAGCACAAACCAGCTAGTATATGGCAGCACATGATAATATAAGAAGCAAGTTTTTTTACAGTCTGAAAAACCATTCACATGAACAACTTCCCTAAGGAGGTGGCAGAGACACCACCACTGGCAGTTTTTGAGATGTGACTGGACAAAGGGCTAGATAATCTCAGCTAGGCTCCATTTCCCACAAAAGCTGGGGCAGATGATCTCCAAGGTTCCTTCAAATTTGGGCTTCTCTATGACGATTCTGTGACTTCTGGCCCAGTGCCCATAGCACAACCCAAGAGCCAAAAACTATTCTTTTTTATAAGAAAGGGCTTATCACTAGCACACTTTCTCTGCTGTTTGGCTAAGTCTGTCATGCAGGAGCTCTGGCACATTATTCCTTGTTCATAGACATAAGGAGGGGAGCAGATAATTACTGGGGGCTCCACAGATCTCTCTTGCATCTGAGAGCTGATGTCTTCTCCAAACTTTCCTGTTTTGTTTTATATTTGCAAACCTATGCATACATAATTCTTCCAAGATCATATTTCATGTATCTCTCACCACTTTTCTCTTTCCTTCAGGCTACTTTTGCCTGGCTTGTAAGCTGTTATTAGACCAGAGCCTGAACTGCAGGCTCCATCTGGCAGCATGACAAGCAGAGTGGGCAGATGACTCCCCCTTTCCTGCAGAAATATAAATCTCCCTCAGACATCTTAGCAATGTTAATACTTCACAAAATCTTGACCTTGCTGGCATGGGGATTCAGATGAACAGAGCATAGTAATTCCCAGCATTCTCTTCTGATGGGGTATTCTGTATCCTCTGTCTGTGCAGATGCTGTTCTTACACTTCTCTCTGTCCAAATGCTCAATCTACTGTGCCAGTACAATTGGATGCTTTGGCAGGGAGATGTTCAAATTCTATTCCTTCCAAGTTTTGTATTGTGCCAATTTGTTAAGTGTACTCTCCATCCCTTCCTTCAATTCATTCACAAGTAAAAGCCATACTTGAGTGGTACCAGGTCCAGGCCAAACTGCTGAGGAACACCCATCCTCTTTCACAGCTGCCACTTACAACTATTCCCCAAATGCAGTTTTCAGCCACTCATGCACCACCAGTAGCTGTTCTCACTGACAAAGTCCATCACAAACCCCGAACTACAGCAGGCAGTCTCCCATTTGTCATTCTGTAGCAGCCAGAGCTGCCTCCATCACAGCTGGCTCCAGCCCATGGCAGTGCAGTTCACCTGTGCAAGGGGAAGGGGTGGAGGAAGTGCAGCAGCCTGGTAAGAGCACACACTGACTCCACCAGGCAGAACACTTTTACAGCTGCAGTAATTGATTACCTTTGCAACAATCACACTCTGCCAGCTTCATTTTTCAGGAAAAAAACATCAGATTGGAACAGATGGGGGCAGATAAAAACAGATTGCACAGAACAGGCACAGTCTAATGGTGGATTGGGAATACTGAGCAAATATAAGAAGCCCATGTGCTTTGTGTCTGAATTGGAAACAGAGCTTTTTCATTGCAGCTTTCAAATGCTGGTGTAAATGCTCTTCTATCTGTTCTGACAGCTAATGGCAAACAATCACATTTGCAATAGCTTTACTTGGGGCTCAATGCTGCAGTTATGACCAGGATCACAGATCTGCATAAAGATGGGCACAGACTTCTCTTGCTCACAGAAAGCAAGGAGATGCAAGCATAGAGGGCGTCCTCAAGCCACAGCTGCTCCATCAAACCACAGCTCATCCCTCACCTGGTCACCAACACTGTATCCACAAAGTCAAATGTGCTCAGCAATGCCGTTCTATCCACAACCATCTTTTGATGAAGATAGAATCGGTCTTCCACTTGGGAGATGATACAGAAAACAGTTCTGGTAAAGGAAAAGTAAACTTTTTAAATGAAGTTTTCTACATCAGTGAAAATATTTTCTGGCACAGTGAGGCATAACAGGAATCCAGATAAAACCATAAGTAGCCTGTCCATTCTGAATCAGTTAATTTCTGTTCTTTCCTCTGCATGATTGTTAAATGCTGGCTCTACCCCCTTTGCCTTGTATTTCTAAGATGCAAGGAAAATTTCCATCTTCAATCTTCATTCTTGGTTTAATTATATTGGTGGAGCATTGCAGTGAAATGAGCATCCATCAAATTGTCCTGTATTTTCACTCTGAGTGATCCTGCTTAGGGTTGGTGCAGGGAGGGTTATACTCACAACACTGACCTTTTTTTTTTTTTTTTGACTTAATCTAATCAATCAATCCTTTCTTTACATGGCAGGTTAAACATAGTGTTTTCACCCAGTTTCTATACAGCTAAAAAAAATTAATAGCTCTTTGCCAAAAATTGTATCTATAGCGTTTGGACCCACCTTTTTCAAAAAGGATTGCACCAAGGACCTGGAATTTCATCACCAGATATACCAAAAGCAATTAAAAACTTCTAGGATTCCATGTGGGGGAAAAAAATTACAACAGCAGGCTATCACTGAATGCACCAAGCAGAAATAATTAACACTTGTTTCTCTTTGTGAATAATGCATAGTGTTGCTGATGGTGGAGACAGGAATGCCACACACACACACACCGAGGGTCATGCGGCAACAGCCAGCGTTTATTGAAGGGCAGTCCCTTTTATAGGGGCTTTAAATTTCCTGCTCATACAGAGTTGATTGGACAAAGGTTTCGACTCCACCCAGCTGCCTGGCCAATTATGTGGGTGCATCCTTGTCCCGAAGGAATTGGCTGGGGTCCACTTGTCTGAGCTTGAATTCAGCCAATCACTTTCATACCTGGGGACTTGTTTACTTCAGTGAGCTAATGAGGTAACTGGTTGAGTAAGTGTCTGTATCCTGGTTCAGGGCAAATTTGGGAGGTAACCCCCAAGGGGCTTCTCTACAAAAGCAGATTCAATTTGCCCCTCCTCCCCAACCGGTTCGGGAGAAAAGGTGTAAAGGAGGAATTGTTTGTGCAGCTACAGACCAGCTATAGCTGTCACGGCATAGCTGTAATAACAGCTTTGCTTTCAAGCAATCACTATGCCACGTAGCCAGGAGATAGAGCCAGAAAGCAAAGCACACTTCAACAGTTGTGTTCTCCTCATGCTCTTCCCAACAGGACTGAGGAAAACACAGACCTAGGTGGAAGGACAGCCTCCCCTCAGTCTTTCTGACAGGTTTTCTAGATAGCTTTCTTCAGGCCAGTGCACAAAAATTCCACAAGTAGCACTTCACGATGAAAAAGAAGCTTACACTTCCTTTTACACTTCCTTGGAAATTTATTTGTATTGTCCTACTAACTGGGTTTTTGGTGCTTTTCCTTGCATTATAAGTGCCTCTGACAAGTATACAATGCAGCTTGCTAATGAAAGCTTGACGATAACACAAGTTCTGCTAAACTGGTTTTCCTCACACTGTTGCTGCTTCTATTCCAGCTTCTTAGTCAGTGTTTCCAGTCACCACAATCACCTAGTAGAAACACAGAAGAATATTCAATGCCATTTGGGAAGGGTGACCCTCACAGAAGGCCCGATGGCAATCCTTGGTGTACTTCCACTTTAACAATTTATTTGGGCCTACTCAATTTAAACAAGTCTGCCAGGCTAGTAAGCCAGGACACTACCAGTGCTGCGACCCACTGTGCCCTTACCACAACCATTGAAAATAGCCATGGTATGGTGAAGGTAACAATTGCTTACAAATCCACCTGCCCAAAACCTGCAGATGCTGCCACCTTTCAGAGGCTGCAGGGACAGAGACCTCCCAGGCTCAGGACAGTGCAGGCAAGCTGAAGTGCCACCTTCGCTTGTATCACAGGGGCAGAATATAGCCTAGGATGCATCTCTGCTCTGGGAAAGCGTCTTCAGAGGGCTTCCAACACCAGGAAACCATTGGCGTTGCTTCCAGGATCACTCACCTCAAAACTGCCCCAGAACGCCCTGTTCCAGCAGGGCCTGGAGAAGCAGCTGCACGTGCATCCCGCAGGCACAGTGTGGATGGGGCCAGACCACCCCTGCTCCCTGGGCACAGGAGCCAGGCACTGTTGCTGCTACAGCACTGCTGCAGAGATTGTGCTCCTGTAGCACAACTGTGAGCCGTGCACAAGCACTGCCTGTCTCTCAGCTACTTTTCTCTTTGAAGAAGAGAATTTTCATATAAAAAGGTAAAAGAAAATCCTAAAAATTTGTTTTGCTTCCAGGGCACACTATTAAAAAAAAAAAAAAAAAAAAGTACAGCAATACCTCAGACCAAACGTTTGAATCCCAAACATCTTCAAAGAGCAAGGCTAACAGCACTTCTTTCATTCTTTTTCATTTAAATTGAACTAAATGGTTTGCTGCATACATGCTGTTCACTTCAAAAGACCATTCTTAATCCCTTAATAAATAGCAGCCTAGAAGGAATCACACAAAACAAAAGTTTTTAACGCATTAGCCAAAACAGCAGCCAGCAGATGGGCAGGACTGAATTAACTGTATGAATCCCTCTCACAGGTATCTTTGCAAAGTGGAAAATTACAAGTAGGAAAGTACTATTCGAAGGCAGAAAGTTTTTTAGGGTTTTTTGTTTCCAATTAATGAAATAGGTTTCATTGCACTGCAGGTTAGGTGATCTAAAACACGAATCTATTTTTAAAAACACAGCACAGCAATACAAATCAAACTGTATTTGTACCTAGCAATTATATCCAAAGAGTAATGAGGACATGAAAGTGGTAATGAAAAGAAAATAAAAAGCCCCAATCTTGTCACATAATTGCTCCCTGGTTTCAGTGACTACTTCTGGCAGATTTGAACTAGACTACTTTTTAACAATAATCTGAAGAAAAAAATATCTGTATGAAGACTAGCTTAGCAGGTTCATAATCTTATAATTAAATAGAAAAAAAAAGTGAATGAATACTTTTTTCTCTTTAATAATTAAATAGAAAAAAAAAATTCCACTTTTGGTAAAAGTCTTCCTGATTCATCCTTGGCTCTGAGAACTTTTGGCACTGCCTTGCCTCCAGTCACTCATGCGATAGCTGAAATCTGAGTTTAAAAGGAAGGTTCCTTTCAATAAGAAAGAATGAAGATTTCTTTTCAGGAAAACTTTATCCTTCTCTACACCTTAGCATGTTTATTTACAAGCAACTCATTGGCTTTCAGCACAGACCAACATCTACTCTAATCACCCACTTCAAGAAAGCCCTGGCAATCAATTGACAGCTATCAAACCCCACCCATACTCTGCAGAGTAATTGGACCAGTTTTGGAAGGACTCCTTTCAACCCTTTTTGGAGGTACCAGCTCTTGAGGGATCACCACTGAGTCTTTATTCTGATAAAAAGACATTTGACCTGTGATCCCTCATCCTCTGAATTTTAAGAGCTGTGGTGACCTTCAGTGATTTTGGTATTTATCACAAAACCAAACAAAATTCCATGAGCCTTGTTTCTGTTATGGAAGTAGCATGCACCTGCAATACCTAATCTTACATGTCACATTCCAATTTAAGGCCAAAAAGAAGTCACTCTAGCTGGGTACATAATCCAATGAGCACACTGTGCATACTCAAAAGGCTGCATACATCAGTTCACCTCTCACTTTTGGTCAAAAAATAATAAGAAAAAAAAAAAAAAAAAAAAAAAAAAAAAAAAGCTTGTGACTTCAAAGGGCACATGCTCATGTGCCCACACATGAGCATGTCAGCACTCAGCTCAGCCTCCTCCTGAGTACTTTGTACAGATCCAGCCTCTCTGAGAATAAGCATACTGTGGGTTTTAGAAAGCAGAAAGGTAGAGTGGATGATCAGAGCTCCTTCTGTGGAAGGAACAATTAGGCAGCTCAAGGCTCTCCCTCCCAAGGCTGGACTAAGCGACAATATAGCAAGGTTCTGCCAACTCAGCAGTGAGATGGGAAGGTAAATAAGAAATGACCATTAACCATCTCACATTAGCTATAAGAAACAGGGGAGATCAAATGAAGTTATCTGCAATCGAGCCAAACCAAAGAAATATAAAGATTTCACAAAACTGACTAGACTGGGGAGCTCATTGCCCTGGTGGCTGCAATGAGAACATTTAACAGGGGTCAGTAAGCAATCAGTTACATGAATAGGTTATTTAAAACTTCATTTGGCCCTATGTGGAAAGGTGCCATCACCTCTCCCTGAAGCTATCTCTGCACCATTTCAGGAGACAGAGTTTTCTGAAGCATCATTCCTATTCATTTTCTCTGCTTCCTCAGGCACCTGCTACCAGCCACTGCCAGTCAGAGCCACCCTTATGCCTTGGGACATGTGTTAAAATACCTTAAAATATAATGTAATCAAACCTGAAGTGAGTGCTGATGCAATAGTCCTGATGCCCAGGAGCCTTGTGATCCACACACAAGACAGATTCCTGGTTTTTGTTAGGGTGTTGCCTTTTCACGACAAAATTAGGGTTAGACTTCTTTCTTCCCACAGTACCAAGACCTCCCTTATCCTTAAAGCCTTGATGTACAAAAATGATTCTCATTTGCAGCAGTTTGTGTTACAGCCCAAGGTCTGAGGAACAGGGTATGTCTTTCCCAAGGAAAGGGTCACAAACGAGCTGGGATGGCACCTGTCCCACACCACCCTGGGCTAGCAGGGGAAACCACAACCATGCCACAAACAGCGTCAAGTGACTCAGCCAATTCCACAGCAGAGATGCCAAGAAAGTCCAGCTGCTAGGCTTGGCACAGAGGCAGGACAAGGAGTACTCCTACCCTGCATGGGGGTCAACACTACTTGAGTGCTGCAGACACTGCTAAATAAAATGCATCTTGACACCAAAAATCCTTCCTTTACATCCCTGTGAAAAGATTGCACCAAAGTTATGTCCTATTTCACTTGGAAAAAGCAGCAACTTTCGTCTTAATCCTTGAGGACTTTCACTTTAGAAGGGGAACAGGAACCGTCCCCTTCTAGTTTGGTGTATTAATTGATTTGATTAACCGAGTTGGGTTTTTCCTTTTCCTTGGAGCAGACATACAATGCCTGTCACATCACTGTGGTGAGCACCCCTGTCCCCTCAGGTGAAGCCTTCATTAGGCTCTGCTTCCCTCCTGCTTGGCCTCAGGACCTCCCTGGTGCACAGCTGTCACCTCTGTAATGTTGCCACGCCCAGTCAGTCCCAGGCCAGGCCTGACAGAGCCACCTGAAATTCCTCCCTGCACTGGGGCTAGAGCTGCTGGAGCCCCTCTGCACTCTGCATGACAGGACCAGGCTGCTTCAGGCAGGGGACTCCATCTGAGAGATTTCCTTGTCCACAGAATAATAAAAACGTTAATCTAGCCAAAATCTTAAAATACATACAAAAGCTGTTTGATTGTTACTTCTTGTGTCTATTTCTCCTCCAACCCAATAAACAAAGGACTTGCCCTCTTTTCTTTGCAATCATTATTTGAACTGCATAGTTTCAATATAGCTTGAATATAATTTAAATTTTGCTTAGCTGATTTTCATTCTATTATTTCTTGTTCTCTCAGCAAGTATATATTTGATCTTGAGAGTAAAATTGTTATAATTAAATCTGTGTTTTTAAAGGTAATATGAATTAGAGGGTAAAGCTGAAGTAATATGTAACAGCTTGCATGGCATTGTATAGATAGAATAATAACTCACTTGTCTGAGCAGCACACCAGGACAGATTAGTTGCTACCCAAAGAAGTTTTGTTATTCAGATTTTAGAACCCATTGAAATACTACATGATGCTTAAATATATTACAAAAGTCTCTACAGAAATACAAGTCTATAATAAAGATGCAATTGGAAATGTCAGCCTTTCAACTCAAACTGAAGTTTTGAACACTCACCTCCCAGCCTAAATCCCCAGGATGACGGCCAAGGTGCTGCCTAAGGCTGAGACAGTCCTTTAGCCTCTTTTTACTTCACTGTGACACACAAGTTGAATAAACAGAAAAGATGGGTTCAAGGGAGGAAGAATGAAATCTCAATTGAATTACTACAACCCAAAATTTCATGTGCTTTGTGTTTAGGACATTAGGTCTTAACAGCTTAAGTTTGGCGTGGAACTGAAAAGGCCACTTTTTACTTCAAAACCTGCACCTATTTATTTAAGTACAATTATGTGGACATCTTTGCAGCAAAAGACTAACAAAAGCATAGTAGATTCACTTGCCCTCTTTAATACAAATTATATTTACCTTTTTAGTTCCTTTCCATATTCTTGACAAGCCAGTGAGAATGAGGCAAGTGCATAGGAGGCCTGCACTACTATGTCAGGCAATTGAGCTTCTGAAATGCTTAATCCTGGTACTTGCACATGTTTTTCTTTATAGAACACATGTGAATTCCATGTGATTGTTATGTTTCACAAGTTAAATTATGCCCCTAATTGGTATGTCATAATAAAATGCCTGAATGAGCCAGTCTGCTCTGATATGCTGGAAATTTTAGATTCAAATAAAGTTAGGGATCAATTTCAATTTCAAAAGTGTTTTTGAAATTTAACAAGTGAAGTACAGATACTGTTTCCAAAAAGGGTCACAAAAGATGAGAATGCAAACTGTTCGGTCAGGCAGTTGATGCTTAGACAGCAGTGTTACACATATGAAAATATTTTTCACTGTGTTACTGTCCTCTTGATTGAAGAGGACAGTAGGGTGGTCGTTTTAACAACTCTTTATCTGAGCACATACTGATGCATGGAGTTTAATTTTCTGCTACTTATTTTATAACCTAGAAATGCATTCTTCCAAAAAAAAAAAAAAAAAACCCAAAAAAACAAACAAAAAAAAAAAACAAAACAACCAACCAAGAAAAACTGGTAAGTTGTGAAATAAAGATCATAAGATATTTTGTTACTGCTTAGTAGGGCATTCTATAATGAGATGAAGAGATGAAGAAATACTGTTACTCTGAAATTAACAGGAAGACATTTGTTGGCTTTGAAAGCCATTACGAAAGGCAGTTTCCCTTTTGAACAGTTTATCCTTGTATAAATTCTATTTATACTTCCATAAACTCCACAGCACAATTTCTCTGTTCCAAACACAGCACAAGCATCAAGCTGGGTGTTTTTTATTTTCAATCTCAAGTAGCTCCTAAAACTACTCAAGAAATTTTAATCTAATGCTGCTGAGAATGAAAAGGCTTAAGAATGGAAAAGTGAAGGAAGATTTGGCCTATTTTGTTCTGTTCTACTAGAATTATAAGAAAAAAAGCAATGTTATCTTTTTGAAGAAAATGCTTTACTTGTAAATAAACCACCTGCTTCTGATTCTGCCTGCCATGGGTTTACAATTGCTGATCTTTCCATTCAGGGGCCAATGGGCCCCTCCATTCCTCTCAGGAAGATCTGTCCTTCTCACCTACACAACATTACTGAGCTGCTGCTGCCGCCTCCACCACTATCTGTCACCTCAAGTCAAGAATTTTCCACTCTGATGGAAACTACAAAAGAGCACAAGTGTGTTCACTGGGGAAACGCCACACAAAGCCACGGATGTCTGACACCACTAACAAGAGCTGGGCAAGAGCAAAGCTTCTCAGCAGAGACACATCTGGATTAAAATATAGGGACTGGGGAAGGGAAGGAGGGACAGACCTGCCCAGGATAAGATTTACAGAGACCAAAGGATATGTGGTGTAACAGAAAGCAAACAAATTCAATTTAATATAACATCCTGCATACAAGGTATCACCTAGCAGTTTACAGAGAGATAAGAGACTAAGATAATGCTTTGGAAAATTGGATACTGTGACTCATAAAAGAAAAACAGGAAAATACACAAATAAAGTTGAAGCCATTCAGATAAAGGAAAACTGCTCAATTTAAAAGCATCTAGAATACAAGCATATGTTCTTACAAAAGAGACACAACTAAAGGAAAAATGAACCTCAAATGATTAAAGGTTCCTTTAAGCATCTAAAGCCCCAGTGTTTATCAAAGCATCCCTGTACAAGAAGTATTAGGTTAATGGAAAACAAGTTTAACCTGGTGGAACTGGAACCACCAAAATCTCAACTTTTCAATGTGTCCAACACCTCTCTCTGCCTTAGGTAAAACCTTAAATAGAGATTTCAAAAAATGGACAAGATTTTCTGAAACATGAAAACCCCTGACTTGGAATCAGATCAATTCGGATTAAATCTCTTCTTATTTAGACACAATGTCAAAAATTCTGTGTTGAAGTAAGGGAGAGGGGAATAAAAAGGCATGATAAAAGCATGAATCAATCAAGAGCAACAAATATAATGAGAGAGCTGAAAGCACAACAGAGTCACCATTTCTGGATGCACTGAAGTAATAAAACCCCTCTATTTACATGCAAAATTTAAGCTGAAAATTGTGACAACACCACATTTTTAATAATAACTTCAGAAAAAGGAACAAGCAAGTCACAAGGTCAAGCACCAGAGGCAGAGCTTGAGAGGACTTCTCACATAATCTGTCTGGGCAGCTCCAAAGTCTGGGAAGCAGAAGAGCTGCCAGTGCTGGGATGCTGCCCCTGGATGTACCAGTACAGAGCTGTAGCACACTAGCACTGGGGGAGACTGTTCAAGAGGAAGCCAGATGCCCTGAACACTGGGAATCACAAAAGTACCAGCAGAAAGAGCATGAAGGATGTCCTCACACACCACTTGGAAGGGCAGATGGGCAGCATTTCAGGGCAGGAGGAGCAACCAACAGAGCCTTGACCATCTGCACTTTCTGCTGCTGGCAGCGAACAGCTGCACAGGGATAGTGAAGGGAAAGAGCTGCAGGATCATAAAGGTGGGGGAATTATTGATTCTTTCTTTTAGGTGGGAGATTTTATCCTAGAAACAGAAAGTAGTGGAATCAAAGAGGCAGCAGAATCTGGATGGACAAATCAGTGACTACAAGGTACTAAGATAGTGACTGACAGCATTTGCAGAGGGCATCACCTGAACAAGCTCTTATCACTTTCAGAACTAAACTTGTGAGAAGTGCCAGAGTGTGGCAAAAGTTACTGCAACTCTGGAAACCAAATTACAAACTAAGGCTCCCAGAAGGTGGGGACCGGGCTGCTCCCATGCCCAAGTGACAACTAGCCTGCCCATATCTATATCCCTCGTGGGCACAGAGGACCCAGCTCTACTGCAGTGCCCCACTCCTGCCCCACATCAGGCAGGTGGCAGCCACTGCCCAGATTGTCTCCTCCACCTTGCATGAGGCTTCTCACTCATCCCTCCTCTCTCCTGGTGCACACCTATGTCAAAAACTTCCAAACTTCCTTCCAAGATTAGTGCCCATGGATTCATTTTCCTACCATGTTTATCTTATTCTAACTCATGTTAACACAGCATAGTAAATAGCCCTGCTTTTCTCAGCACACAAGCACTAGTCAACAACAACTACAGCCACTGGAAAAGACCATCTCCTCTCACTGGAGCTACTCATTTGCCATCAGGTATTCCAAGGCCCCTCCCCTTTGCACCAAAGTCCGTCAGCCTCACTGCCTTGGAGCAACAAAAGGTGCAGCTGCACGAACAGCGACTCCCAAGTAATCACTGCCATTTGGTTTTACCCTAGTTCCATGAAGGAAAAGCTAGGAACAGTTAGAGGATCTTTCCAGGAAGTTTTCCCCTGAAAGCACTGCATTCCAACATTCACCCTGTGAAGCGGAGGTCAGAGTACATGAGGTGCCCACTGGAGTCACACGACAGATAATCCTTTCAAAACCACAACATACAACCACTGTTTCCATCAAAAAGAAAATTACATGAAAATCAAGGTGTTTCACTTCTCATAGAACCGCTACAGTACAAATTTTCATCTCAGCTATTCTTCTATGAGCACCTTCAGGAATATTTTTTGAATCTTGTAAAAAAACCCACAGCTTAGGAGAAAATGTAAGTATTGGATCTATTTTTCTTCCAAGAAAGACAGAAAATTTCTCAATTTTGTAAGCACAGTAGTCTTATGACATGAAACATTCTTTGCATCAACTAAAGCTGTTGTGTATACTAAAATGATCAATGTTGAAAGCTTCTGAAATTATTTCCACAGCTAGATACTGCTTTTTCCAGGCTTAAAACAATTCCCTTCTATATTTTTATACATTGGGAATCAGCCATTAAGATGATTATGTTCAAAATACTAAGTGCTTTTCTGGCATTTTCATTTCTAGAGTATACAAAAATATTCTGAACATGCCAAAAGTCACACTTGCAAATAAATTCAAGTACCTAACTAGCTCCAAATAAACAGGAAATTTCCTATGATGTAGTACAATAATTATTAAAAATATTTGATAGGTCAGATGATAGTTTGAATTCCTCTAGTATTTTATGAAAAAACATAAGTTAATTATATTTATTGAGCAACAGCACCAGTTGTAAAACAATTTAAGATATGGTGATTAACTTTGAAACCACAGGTGAGTCCAATTTAGACCAAAAGCCCACACAGCTGACCCACAAATAATGAGAACAGGTAACTGTTGCAATGCTTCAGTACCCGAACTCTATGATGAAAAGCGTGAAAACGAGCTTCCTTTTACAACCTTTTTCTACTCTAGAAACAGAGAATTTCCCAGGACAATTATTAATTGTGACAGATATGTCTTGGAAGTGAAAGAACTGCCATTACTTTCTACATAAAGATGTGTTGCAAATTTCAGTTGTAAAGATGACAAATTAGCTATACTGAAATCAAGCATTTCCTCAAAAGCTCCTGCTCTACATTTGTGTTTGTACAGGGTTGGGTTGCTTGTTTATGGATGTAAGTGTACATAAAATTGAAAAATTATGAGTTTAACTGGGACTCTTAAACCTCTTCCTGGTGTGCTCTAAGAGTTCACACAAGGCAGTTGATTTTGGTGCAAGGTTTAACTGCATCTCTATTAACCTACTGCAGCCATTAGAGTTTTATTCCATTAATTTACAGTAAATGATGTTGGCTTGATCACTGGTTAAAAATATTTTTGTAAAGCAGAAGCTATGCTGGAGTACTCACTCTTTGAGCAATAAAGTAAATAGTTATCCCAATTCTGTATATGGGGCAAAAGATAACAAGTCAATACTCAAGAACAGACTACTTAAGTGCCTTGAAAATTAAATTACATTGCAGCTCAATGTAATTTAAATTGTCAGAGAAATCAGAGGCTCTCACAGATTTTAATTAAAGCTCTATATTCAGACCTTGCCTTTTCCTCACCCTGCTACTACTATTCCTTTAAAGTTTATTCACTGCACTGCATAAAACCATAAAAACAACCAAATTTATTTCAACTTATTTACAGTAGAATAGTTTTTAAATAAACGAGGACAATGTTTCCCATCTTAAATAAAGAAGTGTTTTCGACAGTGGCATTTCAGAAAATCAAGCACACTCGTGGCATAATTTCATTGACAAGCTACCATGGAAATAGCCAGCTCAAATGTATGCTACATCTCAGTCACAGAACAAAAAATAGTTTAATATTCTTCAACCAGTTTCAAGGGGGGACATGAAGCCGACAGACAAAGCAGCAGGTAAAGGTCACAAAAAAGAGGCTTTGCAGGGAAGTTGTGGGAGTCAGGAGCCTGTGGCACTGAGGGAAGACACAGACGTGGGGTCACAGGGCACTGCCGTGAGCGGAGCTCAGCTCCCATACCTGCCAAGGGCTGCGAGGCGCCTCAGCAGCAACTGCATGGCTATGAGTTGAGGCATGAGAGGGGTGGTTCATGTGGCCAAACACACCAAGCAAAAGTAAAAAAACCCAAACAAGCACACCCAGTGGTTGAAGGGCCCTATAGAGCTGTGCTGGGCTGTGCAGCAGAGCAGACAAACCCTGCAATCCTCACAAAGCCCAACAACCTCCAGATTAATACAGCTCCCTTGAACACAGCCAAGATATTCCCTGCTGAAAAAGCAAACTCTCCTTGTCAGCCTTCCCTTACCTTTTATTCCAGTAAGCACATGGGGCTCGGGCCAGCTGCCAGGCCGGGCCGCTCTGGGGGCCAACATGAGGGCACTGGACACCGCCCACTCTGAAACGGGGTAGACGAGGCAGGGGGGGCTCAGGGGCAGCTCCTCGGGTCAATTAACCTCAGTCGGGGGCGTTGGGGCAGTACAGCCTCAGGGGCAGCTCCTCGGGGCAATTAACCTCAGTCGAGGGCGTTAGGGCGGGTACAGCCTCAGGGGCAGCTCCTCGGGGCAATTAACCTCAATTAATCATGGGCGTTGGGGGAGGTACAGGCTCCAGGGCAGCTCCTCAGGGCAATTAACCTCAGTCGGGGGCGTTGGGGCCGGTACAGCCTCAGGGGCAGCTCCTCAGGGCAATTAACCTCAATTAATCAGGGGCGTTGGGGCAGGGACAGGCTCAGGGGCAGCTCCTCGGGGCAATTAACCTCGATCAATCAGGGGCGTTGGGGCAGTACAGCCTCAGGGGCAGCTCCTCGGGGCAATTAACCTCAATCAGGGCCCAAGCAGGAGCTTCCAGGGTTTTCTCTCCAGCCCCCATCAGTTCCTCCCTCTGGAAATGTGGCAGCAGAAGACCATGAATGATAGTGCCAAAGGCGATTCTCAAAGGCTGGAGTAGGCAGGGGTAATTCATTTTCTATGAAAAATTCCATATCTTGTTTTATTTTTTAATATATTAAAAAATTAATTTGTTATTCAGAACTATTCTCCTGTCCGTTTCTAGGGGTTGTTTTTCTAGCTTGTTTCAATTCCCCAGGTAAAACAGTCGTGATTGCAAACTTTGTATCTGCATTCTGCAAATATATTGAAATACGTATTTTAACAGCTGTTCAAGAGACATTGGATAGCAAGGAAGTCTGCCACCAGAAGCCTTATCGAGATCAAATTTAGCTCACAGTCAACAAAATGATAATAAATTGAATTAGGAATTCAATATTTTTCATAGTCTGCAGTCCACTTAACATCACATATAGCAAGCACCATTAACATTTATATGCAAAAAGTACCCAATTGGACTGTTTGTAGGAAGTAACTGGATTTCTGCTACAGTATATTTAGCCTTTTCTACCTTGCTTGACACATTTTGAATCCTTTAAAGTGAGAGGTAATCTATTTTCCTTCCTTGGTGAGGTTTTTCTGGTTAGAGTTGGTTGAATGATAATTTTTTGCTGAGTAAAAGTTCTTAGGTTTTAAGTTTCTGACTAAGACAACATATGCAATTAGGAGCTATCGTGTGCCATACCTTAATCAACCTCTCAGAAATGTTCTTATCACCATAATTTTACAAAAAAAGGAAAATTATTCTTTTCATGTGGAATAATCCAAAGGGGAAAAAAATAATCAGTCTCAAGACTGCATTGCAGTGTGTCTTCACCAGCGTGTTAAGAGGAAAGCATTACTAACTGTTGTAGTAACAGCATTGTTTACAGTTTTGAGCAGAATGCGTCACCACCCTGAACTCATAACCACCTTTGAAGCCTTTGATAATTTATATTTTCATTCTGGATTGCTCCTGTCATGAAGAAGATGACACTGAATAGACTCTTCCTCCTTCACAAACTCCTTTTTATTCTTTTTGGGCTATAGAAAGAGGAGTTCCTAGCCCTGTTTCTGTGTCTCCATAGCAATCCTTCTGCATCAGAAAGAGCAGGCAGACAGAAGAGGTGCCTGAGCCTTCACCTGAGTCCCACTGCTATGAAATATTCCTAGGCAGCATTCCCAACCCCAGAAGGCTGGAAGCAGTTCCTGCCTAACAATGTGCCGGTAGTGGCCTCCCCACTGCTCATCTCAGCACTAGGCTTGAGGCAGGCTTGGGGGTGGTTCTGTTTCAGACCAGACTGTTCCCTGTTCCCCCACTCTCCTTCCTTCTCCAGCCTCTCCTGCCAGCTCCAGCCCCTGCCATTTGAGTCAGAGGCAGCTCTGTCCCCTGACACCTCTCCTGCTCAAAACAGGGTCTCATTTATAGAAAATCCTGAGGTGGACTAAAACTGAAGGAGTTTTGACTAAACCCCCAACCTGCTCACCCATTTCAGCCTTTAAAAGGAGTGGCAGAGATCCAGGGGTAGGAGTCAAGTCCTTGTTCTGCAGAGATAGTACCAGGAGAGCAAGAAAGAAAGGAAAAAACAATGAGCACAGGGTCCTTGCTCCAAATATCTGTGCTCCCTTGTAACATAAACAACTGTGACTCCAGAACCTTCACCTCCACCTGCATTACTGGTTCCCCTACTCAGGGATCCTCACTTATCAGTCAGTGTTTGGTTTGGTTTTTTTTTTTAGGTTTTTTTTTGGTGTGTGTGTGTGTTTTTCTTGGTGTGGTTTTTTTTTTTTTGTTTGTTTGTTTTGTTTTGTTTTTTTAATTGTGTTTTTTTTTGGGGTTTTTTGTTGTTTTTTTTTTGTTTGTTTTTGTTTTTTTGGGGTTTTTTTTGTTTTTTTGGGGTTTTTTTGGTGAGTGCAACAGGAGGTAAAGCGTTATATATGCTTAAACATGAGAAAGGCATTTGTTTACTCACAGCAACATTTTGAGGATTGGGAGAAAAGGAAGGAAAACCCCTGAATCCTCATACCTCGTTACATAAGTGGCATGTTGCCCTCATGTGGCATGTTTCAAAGGAATCTAATTTTCTTTTGTGGTCCTAAAATATATCAGCTGACATTTCTTGCTGTTATGGACTTTAGTTTAGACCCATGTCTTTATTTAAGCAGTGGATAAGCCAGACACCTGCGTTCTAAAAAATCATATGTCAGTACTGATTTTGTTACTGGTAATAACTGGTAATAATCAGTAGCAGCAGTAGCAATGATGCTGTGAAAGCTGCTTTCATAATGTTATTTCAACATTTGGGGACATTTTCCAATGAAAAATACAGAAACTACAGTCATAAATTTGCCTGCTTAAAGAGAAGACAAATTAGA
The DNA here is from genome assembly GCF_017590055.1 of Onychostruthus taczanowskii. Classification (NCBI taxonomy): domain Eukaryota; kingdom Metazoa; phylum Chordata; class Aves; order Passeriformes; family Passeridae; genus Onychostruthus; species Onychostruthus taczanowskii. Next base: position 297,832 of record NW_024507879.1, on the reverse strand, counting down.
CTAAATTAGACTAATTAGACTAGATTTCTCTAATATAGCTTTAGTTCTAAGAATACTACACTGGCACTTTGACTCAGAAGTTCCTCTGCCAGGTGCAAAACAAAGAAAGCCACAATTTGAGCAAGAGCAAGGAAAAATGTGACAATGAAGGCAAACTTTAATTGAATGTATGAGGCTGTGGCTCAAGTGAGAACACAGAGAGCGAGTGTGGGTTTCTGTGCAACCCAGCTTGCTTCTGCAAAAACCACTGCCAAGAAGAGATGGTTTATGAAAACAAAATTTTGATCTAGCATAGCCTCAAGCATGGGGCAGACTCAGGGCTGAAGTTCATGTCTGGACTCAGCTCATGTTCAAATGCAGAGGAGCACTTCAAACACCCTGCAAATTCACTGGCCCTGTGTAATTTCTGCACCTGCAGGCAGAACAATACTCCAACAGCACCTAAGCCACTGTGCAACCTGGCTGGGGGCATGCAGGGACACCTCCCTGGCCTGGGACATGGACCCCCACCTTTCCTCTCTATACAGAGCTGGACTCAGTACTTTATCCTAGTCAAAAGCACTTGAGAAAAAGTCCATGGTGTGGCAAATAAAGTTTAGTGACTAACTTAAACAGGGGTCCATTATGGTTTTAGTATATGGCTTCATATTTCAGTCCTAGAAAAAGTTCAATTTGAATATTTACTGAAAATTACTGTTTGTTTTTTCTTTTGTAGGTTTCCCCAGAAGTTTCCTTGAAATATCATTTTCAAGGATGCACTAACAATTAATACATTTGCTAAAGAAGCATCTTCATGTCAGAGTTGTGTGTAGCAATCTCTGTCTACCCCTGCAAACAGGCTACACTGCAATTCTAAAATACAAGGAAAAAACATATACATTAGTCCAAAATATTTCTTTCCAGAAGTGGTGTGTTCCTTTAGAACTTAGTAGTGAGGGTGGACAGTAAAAAGTAGGGCTGGGAAAATGAGACTGGCAGTGAAAATGGCAGAGCTGTGGATTAAAGGAATGAGCTGTAGGGAAGACAAGCAGAATATCAGTGGTTTTAGTGTGAGGCAAACACAGAGGATGAAAGAATAAGGAAACATGAGAAGATGGAAAAAAGACAATTGCTTTTGATGCAGAATACAATCAGAGTACACTGCTGAATCTGACCAAAAAGAAGTTGAAAGAAAAATACCCAACCATTATTTAATAATATTATGGCTTAATGCTTGTTTAGTTTTCATTGAAATTTTCTCATCTGACACTAACAAAGCCAGATCCTGGGAGTTTCCTAGCAGAAGCTGATGACATGGGTCTGGTTTGGAATTGTGCTGCCAGTGTGCCATAAAGGGCCTCACCTAACCTGACAATTATACCCAACTCAAATGTTAGATGCTGGATTTGAGCTTGGACTGAAAAGAAACCCATAGATGGTAAAAGTGGAATTGCATAATTAGGATGTGTATATATCCTTAATTACAGCATGAAGTGGCACAGTGGAGAGGAGGATTAAATTATCATCCAAGACAGACCTGTTTCTTTTTCTCTAGTGTGTAAACACAAATATGAGAAGCCTTAATTAGAGCCATATGGCCAGTGCATGGAGCCACTGCAGGGTATTGTTAAAGCAGTTTGAGTGTCCAAACTGTGCTCATTCACATATTGTTGAATTACTCTGAATAGTTACAGATAATAGTAATCAACTTTGGAAATACTGATTGCAAAGATCGTTGGTATTTCAATAATGGTAACGCTCCTGTGCTGTGTCTAACCACAAAATTCTTAGCACACCAATTCCATATCACACAAACATGCATCCACAGAGTGGCTCTGGTCTGGTTACCTTCACATGAACAAGCCATTTTGGAAAGAAGCCCAGAAAACCCCTCCAGGTACTGGTTAAATTACTGATCCAGGCAAGTGCCATTGAGCCATAGTACCATTTGGAAATAGTGCACAGGGGCACTCAGCATCTTATAAAATTAATCCGGTATATTTTAGAAGAGTCACAGGTCAACAAATAATGAAATAAGCAGCACAATATTTCCCAAAACAAAACTGGTGGAGTTTGGAGTGGTTCAGTAGAGAGCCAATGCACGTAAACATTGATTTCAGGTGCAAGGACAGATGAAAATAGTTTAGAGGTAGCAGAACTTTATTTCTAGATGATATTCTAGTGAAAATCTTAAAATATAAAATACTTCAAATGTGCTGAATGCTGCTTTGATTGTGTATCCCCTCATCACTTGATGCTCCAGAAGACAAATGTTTCTTTAACTGGCAGGTAACGAGGAATAAAGGCAAACTTAACAGGATGCTCAACTGAAGGTAGGAAAAGTCCTGTGTTATAAGGCAACACTTAATAAATAGTTGAAAAATGGCTAACAAGCAAATAAAACCAGTCAGTAAATTCCTTGTTGACTATAAACCTTTTGGTCATCTTTCCTCTTTCAACCTTTCCCTGCCTCCATATCCATTAGTAGAACCCTGGGGACACCAACACTTCCCACTGAAACCACCTGCATGTGGATGAGGAGTGGTCATTCCCAGCAGCCCAGGAGCTGCCATGGCCGTGCCAATTGAGCTCTGCCTGAAGTCCTCCCAGGTACTCAACAGTAATTGTTCCAAAGAGATCTGGGGGGTAGGGAGGGGGAATAGCACAAGTAGGAGCATTTTTACTGTCTGTTAAAGAAAAAAAAAGAAAGGAAGAAAAAAATAAATAAGGAGGATCACTTATCACAGAAAAAAAAAAAAAAAACAACAACAAAAAAAAAACCAACCAAAAACCCAGGGAACACTTTCTTTACAAAATGAAAAGATTTATAAAGTCCAAAGTGGTATCATGAGTGAAGAATGATGTAAAGAGGTTCTTTTTCCATCATATAGGATATTAAAATATGGGGATAACATTGCAGATAGCAGAATTTTTTGCTTTCCACTAGCTTTCATTCAGATTTTAAATTAAGAAAGATTAAAAAGCCTTCAAGAGCAGTACTTTCTTTTCATGTTTACTACAAGACACCACAATAAATCAAACACAAGCTGTACCTTCAGAGCCCCATTATTATCAAGAATTTTCTGTTATTTCTGTCACGGTCCTTCTTTTTATTTCCCTTGTGTGTTTCAGATCTATTGCCCATTAACTAGAGGGAGTAAAAAAGCTGAGAAGGGAAACAGCAGAAATAATGAAAAGAATGTTTTCTGCTCTGTGGCTACCTACAGACTGTGGCGGACTGACCCTGCTGTTCCTGTAGCTGCTGTCCAAACTCACTAGGCAGGATATTAAGGAACACCTTGTTTCTGCTTAAAAAAAATTTAAAATTAAAAAAAAAAAAAATCAAAGAAACTGAAATCTCACCAAAAGATCCTGCTCAGCAAAATATTCTGGTTTGCACTATTTTCTTATCCATCTGAATAAATTTAATAAACCAAACAATCTTGTTGGGACACTTTGATGTACTCTGCAACTGTGCATATGGGGTCTTTATGACATTGATAAAGTGAATAGTGTATGAAGAAACACAGTGTTTCTGAAACCTGCTCCAAAACTCAGATATATTTGTAACAAGAATTCCTGATTTAATTCTCCAGTAATTTTATATCAGTGAAGCAAACAAGGTTTCCCTTCCACAGAATCTCCCTATATTATTTTGTAATATTATTTCTTCTATATATGCAAAGTAAATGTCAAGAAACAGCATTAGTTTAAAAGTTAAATTGAAAACTATGTTAAATTTGTTTCAGAAGTTTTCAAATATTTTGTTTGCAGTTCTTGACACCACTTACAACTGTAATTGATACAAAAAATCAGCCTTGCTAGAAAGTTCTTACTAGTATAGATATTTGAGAACATTTTCTCTTATAATAAGATTTGGCAAACAAAGAGCAGAAGATGGCCCAGATGCCCACCCAGTTAGTACTTTTTGAAGGCCCTTACTCAAGCTTAAAAAGGCTTCCTGAAAATTGTGTCACAGGAAGACAGTGGGAATCGTTTGCTGTGTTGTTGCTACCTGCAGTCCTGGCAACAGGAGGGAACGTTTGGTAAAAGTGTTCCTGTGTAGGCAATGAACTCTCCACTGTGCTGTGCAGGACACCCCTGGCAGCAGCATCTTCTCCTCTCTCAGTTAAAACACCGCTGAATAAATTTGATGACAGTTAAGTCACCTAAAGCCCTGCTGGATGCTCCAACAAAACATCCTGTCTGTTTTCCACCAAAGTTGCTCTGCCAAGTTAAAAGTAATTTTCAAAGAATGATTTCTTCTAAACATTGGAAATATTTAAAGGAGTCACTTGTAATTTAAAAAACATAATAACATATAAAAGTAGTATTTCAGTCCCAATAATTGTAATTCAGTTTGCAGGAAAAGGGTTTCAGTGTTAGTGTCACTGAGCTATAATCTCCATTAGAAGACAAAGTATCCAATAATAAACATCAGTAAGACCCAACCAACAGGCAGAAAGAGACTAAACCTTGGACTGCTTTGAAAGATGTGTTACAAGAATTGCTGAGACAATTTAACCATCAACAAAACCTTGCTACATGCAGGTCTAACTAAATTATCTCTCTCAATTGTCATAGCATAGTAAATGCTGTTAAAGAAAATAATGGGAATGTGCACTCAACAGAAGTTTGTAATACTTACAAAAGAAATTTCTTCCTAATATATCTTTAAATCAATTTAAAAATTTATAGACTTTTTTCCTGCTAGCATATAGCTGGCCTCAGAAAAAATGTGCCACCTTCCATTGAGAATGTCTGTTCGACTGTCTAGCAACAAGTTAAACAGCACTGCATAGGAAGTTTTTCAGGGAAAAACCCTCATAAGAACAGAATAATAAGAATAATAATAATAATAATAATAATAATAATAATAATAATAATAATAATAATAATAATATTCCCCCTCATGGAAGGTGTCCCTGCTTATGGCAGGGAGTTGCAATGAGGTAAGCTTTAGGGCCCCATCCAACCCAATCCCATTCTGGGACTCTGTGATCAGAGTATTTTACCTATAATCTGCCTCTAGATCAAAGCAGTACAAACCCTCTAAGCCTCCAACCCTCCAGCTAGGGAACTGGCACTGAGCATGGCTCTCCCAGCTTTGGGAGGCTGCCTTTGGACTTCTCAAGAGCACATGCTGGATCCCAAACTAAGCACAGCTGCAACTTTGGTGACACTCTGATATGTAAATGTTCTTTCCCCAAGCCATTGCGCTAACACCTCTGTGTCTGCCATCTAAATTGAAGGGACGTGCCACACACCTGGGAAACAGAAGTGCTGGAACTATGGTGTGGAGCAGGAAGAACACACAAGCACAGCCCAACACCCTGCCATGGCTTGCCTGGGCACAGCCAGCCCAGCTGAAGGCTCATCCTGGATGAAATAACACTAGTGATGGCAGGGCGAAATGAGAAGCTGCATAATTAATCTGGAAGAAAAATAAAATACCATGCAGTATGTTGGATGTATTTTAGAAGACAAAACTACTGTCAAACCAAATCATTGCTCTTGTGCCTCTCCTGAGAATGTGCCCTCCTATTCTGAATTATACAGTTCTCCACATGACAAAACCTTCTTATTTGGCAAGTTAACATAAAAACATATAAATTACATGTGCCCTGGGGTGACTTTATGATGCTTGTATCCCCATTTGTCTGTTTGGCCCAGAAATAAGTTTGCACCTTAAAGACTGGTTCTGAGAGTGAAGGTGGGGCGTGACAAGAAGTGCACAGTTTGTTTTCAGAAACTGCACTTGCTCCCCCGCATCCTTCTCCTGGACAGTGTTGTCTGCAGCACGGACAGACAGCAGGAGAGAGCTTTCCTTTGCTTTTAGTTCGTTTTCAGATAGCTGAGGCAGAGAATTTCCCTTGGCTGTGGTTTTACTTTTTCTTGGAGCTGTTTGATCCTTCTCGGGACTGAACCCCCAGCAGAGCAGCGGCAGCTCCGCCTGTGGCCGCCGGGCCGGGCCTGGGCCGCGGCGTTTGCAGCACCAGAGGGACTGATCAGAGACTGATCAGAGACTGATCAGAGACTGAGGGAGCCGAGCTGCAGCCCACGGAGGGACTTTGTGAGTGTGTAATCTCTTTGGAGAAGCAAGAGGTTTTATTGTTTAATATTGTTCCTTTTTTTGTGCTGGCGAATGCTTTGCCTGTTAAATAAACAGGTTTTCCCACTTTCCTCCAAGGAAATCTTTTCCCAAACCAGCTGGGGGAGAGACCCCTTGAATCTGCTTTCTAGAGGAGCCCCTTTGGAGGTTTTCTCCCAAATTTGCCCTAAACCAGGACAACATATTAAAAATGTACAAACGCAGTATCACACTTCAAAGTGTGATGTTGTCTTCCAGTAGAAGTTCTAGACATTGGCCATCCTCATTATTAGGACAGTCTGCATGACAGAAATCTCCTCTTGATCACATCATCGTTTTACTACTAAAAGAAGATAATTATCAGTAGCACTAGTATTAAGAATTGCCAAAGTGGGGATAGGCCCTGATATTTTAAAACCTTTGATGCCTTTGATAATTGAACAGGAGCATTCCTCTTTTGCCAGATCTGTTGTGTTCTCCCCACTGCACGCAGCTCATTAGCTTTCACCAAGTCGAGTGATCCCACCTCACAGTAAAATATTATCTCAATATACTCAATAAAATATGCATGTACCCAAAACTGAGAATATTAGCCAGAAACTGCCTGTCAAAATTACTCCCTCCCTCTGGAAGCAGGATGTTTTCTGGTAGTTATGAATTTTCAGGTGGCTCCATTCAGTGACACTGGTTATGTTAATTTAACCTCTGCTCTCGTTAATTTATTCTCGCTTCCTTTTTGCTCTCTTAATTGCAGGTCTTGGGTTACCCATATCTGAAAACAAAGAGAAAAAACAATAACAAGTCCAGAAAATGAAACAAGGCATTGGCAAAGCTTCTGTGTACTTACCCTTAATCCTCCTTCTTTGGAGGGATAAAACATATTTGTTCAGTAGCTGGCATCCATGTTAATTGTATTTTTTAAAACCTAATTTCAAGATACACAGAAATTAGTTATTCTCTGTATTATAGATTGAAAGGATCCAAGCCCTGGGCCATTCCAGAGATTAAAGCTGATCTACTACACTCTGCCAGGCTCTCAACATTTAAAGTCAGCAAGTACAAGGCCTGGAAGCAGCAACACTTCAGATTTCAAAGTTTTATCACCTTTTGTAATTGTAACTAGTTCCATTTAATTTGTGTGCAGTTTCCAACCAAAATCTTTTAGGAGATTTATTTATTCAGACTGTTACATTTTTTATTTTGAAAATACAGAACTATCAATATTTGAACGCCTAACTCATGTTTACTTTCACTGCACTTATGGATTTTCTCTAATGGGACTTTTGACACAAATATTTTAGTTTAGGGTTGCTTAGTGTCTGCAGGAATTTTTACTTCAATTAGACTGTCTTAGTAACCTCTAAGTTACAATTTCTTGATAATTTATATTAATTAAGAAATCTGTATTGTTAGAACAATCAATATATAAAAATAAAAAAAATAAAACCAATTTTATATCATTTAGGTACTTCAGATAGGATTATTTTTTAATTCTTCTCTATGAACGAAAGTAAAAAATACTAAATATTTCCCCTTTCACAAAGACATGGATGGGATTTGCAAACATATTGCTTAACTTCGTGGTCTCAATGAACAGGCTGAGGGAAGTGAAACTGTACATTTACCATCAGCACTCTGTGGTACAAAACAACATGCAAATACATATTGTTACAGGCTGTCTTTCTGAACGAACACCTTGGGTCTGACACTCAAAGGCCACACAGAGCCTCTGGCACTAATGAGAGAAAAGAAAGGAAATTGCTTTTTCATATGTTTTCCCAGTTCCAGGACTCTCTTCATTATATTATCTTGGAAGTTTGGCAGCAGAAATTTTTAGCTTTGTTCAGAGTTTGAAACTGGGAGTGGAGAGAGCAGAGGAAGAAACACCAAGTCACTTTGTGATCCAGCAAATGAATTACTAACAGAATGCCATCCCCTTGAGAGATGAGACAACTGGGCCACGACAGGGAACAATGTCCCAGTCAGACTCAGCCTGGACAACACTGCTCAAGTCTGAGACAAAGAGTGATAGTGACCATACTGATTGTTATGTTGGCTCCTGTTCAAAAAAGAAAACTTGGAGCTATTTTAGAGTTTGAATAGCACCTCTTTCAAACAACCAAGCACAAACATTTGTTTGGCTCATTCGCGAAGAGATTGTGGGGAAACTTCCACTCCTCTCTTCTTAACAAACAAGTCTGTATGTGAAAAAAATTTACCAAGCAGCATGCACAGCCCTGAGAACAGCACATAACAGACTGATTCAAATGCTTTACAGAGCCATCAAGAGCTGGCTTTTCTCTTTCTCTTGTGATAAGACAGGAACATTTTTATGAACCCTGGAATGAGGGAACAAACATAAATGCCACATTCCTCTCTTCAGGCTCCTTGCTGCTTTCTGTTATGAGCATTTTTGGTTAACTGGTGAAATTAAGACCTGCTGTAAAGAACATAGATGGCATTAGGGTACTTGATAATCTCAAACAGATGGATACACTTCTTCCAGTTCAGAGATAAACTGAGTCCCATCTTATGTACCCACCAAATTCCTAAATAAAATTTGTGCTGCTTCAAAGACTAAGCCCTGTAAACAATACTTGGATAAGAATAAAGGCAGGAGGAAGGAAACTGTTTTTAGCAGTTACTACGAGCATGTTCATGTGACCAGCGCTTAATTAGGTTGTGCCATGGTTCCAATCTGACGCTTCCTTAACGGAGATTGTTACCTGATTTTCTGTTGGAAAGCTCAAAAAGCCTTCATGTCTGAAAAAATAACTTTATCATTCTACCTGATTCATATGTGCTCTCAGGTGTACTCTTTGGCAGCTCAGTGTCAGCAACCTCAGGGGTACCTGCGTGTACTCCTTTACAATTTTTGTATGCCTGCTAATTTTTCAATTCAAATACTCTTTTGCAAGAGAAATACCACTTCCAGACAAGCTACAAATCTCTTGCCCTGGATTTGTACATCTATGCATTGACAGATGAGGGCTGGCCTCTACTGAATGGCCAGTTCAGCAGTCCACATGCAGTGACTGTGGTGTGTCCTCTCTCTGAGAGTCCTTAATATTTCATCAGGGTTTCACATTTCACATAGAATTCAGACTGCAAGAGCTGCCCAAGGGAAGCAAACACCCACAATTTATGTTTTCAGGGCACTTTAAATCCTTCTGGTAACTTTGAAAACCTTGGCCTTTGTAGTTACTGTTTCTCTGTACTTAGGAAAACTGAGAGAAGAAATCTTGTTCTGAGTAGAAGTCAGCACAAGCTTTGCTGTTGATTTCAATGGCACCAAGAATTCACTCAAACCCTGGCTGACTTGGACCACAGGTTTGTAATCATGGGGCAGCATTTTCTATAGACACAGAAACCACTCAAGGCAGGGGACTGTTCTTTGAGTTCTGCTCATTGAGACAGCTACGCTTGTCTGATTGCTTATGCCATGCTCAAGTCCATTGTTATCTGCTTTCTAGACAGGGTCTGAATTGAACATCCCACATGGACAGACCCCATTAGGTAACCCCAGACTACTCTGTTCTCAGTGTTGCTGTTCTGAAACTCCTTTGCAGGTCATTCTCCCCCATGCAGTCCATGGCACTCATATGCCTTCTTCCATAAATACCAAAATGCACCCAAATTTGCACTCCTTTGCATATGTATCTTCATGCATATACTTTTAAGAGAAATAAAATACAGAAAGCACTGCAAATCTTGATTTTCCTGCTTCTTAAAAATACCATCAATTGCAAATACTTTTACTGTATCTTAGAACTGGTCAATTTACTTAGTATTTGTTAATAAAAAGTATTAACAAGAGACAAGCATGGGTTTGAATCTACATTTGAAAAGGTAACAGGCCAAGATCTTCTCAAATGAGAAATTACTGAACTAGTTTAAACAAAATAAACTAAAATAAGCACACCCCGGAGACAGTCCAGCTGAAACTTTCCTTTAAAACATCTGGAGTGCTCAGTACCTGGCAATTTCCAGTCAATTTGCCAGAAGGAATTAGCAGCTGAGCTTTCACTGTGCATCTCAAATGCATAAAATCCATCCATAAATGGGCATTAAGACAAGTAAAAACATTAAGAATTGCAGGAGGCAAAAAAAACCCATTAAAGGAAAGAAGTTCTATATTGAGTAGTATTGAGAAAATCATAGGGTTTAACAAACTTAATATGATGCACTGGGAAAACAGTCACGTGAAGCAATATATAGAAAATGTAGTTATCTTTCACTTTCTTCCTTCCTGTACTAACAATGAGCATGAAGAAAGCTGTGGGACATGATGCATCAACCACCTGCAGATAGTCACCCACAGCAACAGACTTCCAGTCTGTTTATCAGGAGGATCTTGCACCACCTATGAGCCACAAAGGCAAACATTTCTTGTGGCAAAAGCATCAAAGCCAGAGAAGTACCAACAGTAAAGCTCACAGGGTTTAAGATAAATGCAGCTTTAGGCTTAGCACAGAATCATTGCCAGAAATATCCCATCCTGAACAAAATACCTAGTTAAGAGTTCAAACAGGTAAGACAGCTGTCCTTACTGTACTGCCACAATTAGATTAGATAGTTTTATCCTGTTTCCTCTTTTGAAAAGTGCCCATCCTCCACCCTTCTCTTGGCATGAATGAAAAAGTTCTGATCTGCCATGTTAAGCCTATTCCCACTGCCGCTTTCTTTAATCCTGTGCATGCAGCTCAGCACACCTACCTGCCCACGATATTTTACTGCTTTCCTACTGTTTTATAGGGCCTCACTGACGCCTAACAAAGTCAGCTGCAATTTAAAATGCATGAAGATGTCATTATTCATCAGAAATATATTTAACCTTTACATTAAAGAAGAGGCTGAGTAAACTACAAATATGTTTTCCATCCTGTACCTAGGACAATTCCAGTTCACTGCTTTAACCTTTTGGAATTGCCTTGTGTATTTTTAAATGCATTTTATAGCAAAAAGAAAATTTTGCAGACAGTGGTACACTTAAATATTTATTTAGCTCACACATCATTCTGGCATTCACTGAACAGTAAGTAGCAATGAAAAACACTGCTTCCATTATTCATTAGATGCAAGAAGGGGAGTGGAGCTCAGGAAATGCCACCCTGTGCTAATCTCTGGATCAGGGATTTAGCAAGCTACTCACAGTTGAGCAGGTTTTTCTGCTAACAGATGGTTGTATATCAGACCTTCAAGTAACAAAGGTCAGTCCTGAGTGCACACCAACACTTCGAATGAGGGCCCTAGTTTCCATAAGCAGTATTTCAAGCTTCCTCAAATTTGTAACTTAACTTGTTTATGCTACTTAATCTTGGGGCTACATGGAAACTCGGGAGGGTTCATACAACGCACAGCTTTGTTATGCAGGTGTTAGCCAAAAGCACTGCTTTTTGCCTGTGTACTCTAGGTCCACACAGCACCTACAGATCTTAACCTTCAGGAATGTGAGAGAGGTACCCCTCTCACAAGAATTACTAGAAATAATGTGTAGGAAACAGGAAACAGCAAATACCTCTAAGAAAGCACTGAGAAACACATCAACTTGCAGTTTAATGAAGAGGGTCCCTTGAAAGTTCAGTGCACTTCAAACTCCAAAGTTTTCTATTGCAGCAGTGAGATGAAACACCTTTCCTCTGGTTACCTTTAGCACTATGATACAGTGTTCACACAGCAACTGAGAGGAAGACCAGGAGGTGTCGTGAACATGGATGTGAGGCAAATGTGCTACAGCAGTTATCTCCAGACAAATCTGGTTCATGCTTTAATGCCACCACTTTTAAGACAGAAACTAGGATTATAAAAAGTAACCCATTTCTTGATCAGTTACAAAAGACACGTCCAGTTGCTCTGAAAGACATTTGATTAATAGAACATTCCTCAGCATTTCAAAGGTTAAAATAACAAATTGAAGACGCACAAGGTAATTGCTCTGGTGGAATAAGGGCTAGGGGTTTTTTAAATCTTTAAAGAGAGAAAAGAATTTCAAAGCTCCAGACGTTTTTCTGCATTAACCTCCAGCTTCTCCCTTGCAATGCTGATAGATAATAAATTACAGTACTTAATGCTTCCAGAAGGTTGAGAGGGGGAAGTAAACTGTAACAGATCATTTGCCTTTTTGAAGCATCATCTTACAGAAACACAGTGATGCATCTGGAGGATCAGGCTGACTTTTACTGAAGTCCCACCACCTGGAAGTCTCTGTTGCTCTGGGCCAGCATGGTGCTTGTCACTATCAGAGAACAAGTTCACCTCCTTGCATTTGTTTTTAAAAAGGTTTCCAGTCAAAGGCTCTCACACTGTGAACTGCTGAGCTCTCCACTAGCAAGGCAGTATGAATTACATTCCTGATATTATATTGCTCTCCAAACAAACACTCAAAGCTAAAGCCACTGGTGGACAATGCCAGTGTTCCACCTGTGATTACATTTTCACTTTTGCTTTTCCTGCACTTTGGAATGTCATTCCTCAAATGATGCCACCGCAGCAGAGAAATCTCAACAGTAAGGTACAAATCCACAAGAGCAAAAGGATTTGAATCTAATCCAACAGCTCCATAAACAATTTTCAAAGTTTTGGGCAGAATTTTTGTAGATTTTTTTGTTTGCTTTTCTTAGCTCTGTCAAAGTGACAAATTAATTATTTGCATAACTGTTCCCATAGAGCAGGCACGTATTTTAGTTAACCTGACTAAAGGCACCATCTGGACCAGAAGAACAATTTGTTTCATCACAAGTGTTATGAGAACAGTTGAGAGAAAATCCTAATTTATACACAAGGCAAGTCCAATTTTGAAATAATTTCTCTAGAATTTATAATATACAAATTTAAAGTAAGGATGGCACACTTGGTGCAATCACTTGAATACCAATAAGCTGTAATGTTTTTCCAGTGCCATATTAGTTGAAATTAAGGAACAAGTTTGACTAGAATTTTCAGATACATTTATTCCCTGTGGGATTTTAATGTCATGTAATAGGAGATGCTATAAAAGGAAATGTGTCTTAATGCATTAGCTGTTACGTTACCTTTGTTTCAAATGAGTTTTTTGAACGAATTTTTTACGTTTCACAACAACAAGCAAAAAATAAAACCCAGAAAAGAAAAGTGGTGCCAGAACATGCCTGGCCATGAGGCCGTGAGGACTATGTCTTCCTTCCTCAGATCTCCCAAGTATTTCCACACAGCTGTCATATCCTAGCATGCAAGTATCCTAAACACAAGTATCATTTGCACTTCAGAATTACTGAGGAGGACGCTCGTCCCACCTTGGGTCAGATATGGGATTGATCAGCTTGCTCAGGTCACACTAAGCTCTTAGTGCTTTCTGCAGTAAAATCAGTATTGCAAAAACATCAGTAACCAGCTAGTTGGCGTTTGTAACCTTTTGAATCCTTATTTTATTATGAACAATGAGAAACTAGGCAGTCCTAAAGGAAGAAGAGGATGAGAGAATTTCAGTTCCACAGCATACCAGGGAGTGGATGGTTTGGGTAATGTTACTGAACGCTGCATTGTTTCTGCTGTGTCTCAAACTGTAACCAGCAGAACTATTGCTCCATTTTCACTGTTGCCCTCAATCACTTTCAAGTGTGCACAACATGGAGACTTCATAAAAATTCACATCCAGCATTTCACTATCCCCTGCCAGAGGTTTTATTACGCTAGTCATAGATCTTATATGTTAGCTAGCACTTGTGCTAATAGATTTTCCCCTAAAATTATATCTCACATTCCTTTCCGGATTCTTTTTAATTATTTTCAAATTAGCATTATTATTCCTTCCTGATGCATAGTTCTGCTATTTCAAGTGAGATTTAAATTTCATTCCTGGGATCAGTCTTCAGACGAAAACACCTCTTGGAAGGTTTCACTATCAAATGTGAACTTAGTTTTGTTTCACATTACAGGCTTTTAAGATGTAGGTACTGACCCTACAGTTCACACTAAACCTTTTTGCCTCTAAGAAATGAAGACTTTAAAAGTATATTTTTCACACCTCTCTGCCATATTCTTTCCTAATTTGTCTTGGTTCCATAGAGGCTTGGCCATTCCAGAAAAAGTGAGGTTTGGTCAGAATATAAGACCTTTCAACTATGTTTGCTATGTCCAACTCTGTTCACTGTAGATAAAGCAAAACAGGATGGCAAAACACAGGTTCAACACTCAGGGGAAACTGTCTTGAGTTGGCTGAAGGATCATTTCAAGTTATTTCTAATTTTACCTTCCCTTGCCTTCAACCAATGTAGCATTAGCCTGTCTAATGATATGGAAGTAGTTGACAGAAACAGACCAGGTGACAGCCTGCTTTGATCCCCTGCTCTTTGGCAAGCCTCAGAGATGCACTGAACTCAGTGACTTCACTTTTACAGGGTTCTCAAAACTTTGTGTGACAGCACTCTCATTGTTTAAATAGCAATATTCTGGCTCTGCATGGAGGAGTGGTATCACCCCTTGATTACTCTTCCAAAATTGAATCTGGAAATAGATTACAATCACCCAAAGGTCCTGTCACCAGCTTCTGAGCTATATGAAACCACTGAATCTATCTGTAATTCCCAGACAGGCTATTACATCCCTGTGGGTTATTTCCCATTTTATGCCTACACAGGAAAACAACCAAGACCTACTCTGAAACACCACCAAAATTCAGTCTGAAGTGGTTTCTCCTCTGTTTCAGAAAATACTGTATTTTACAATTTGTCAAGCTTGCACATCAGAAAGGATAGTACATCTGCATGAGTACGTCATACGGGTCACTTAATTCAGACTAATTTGAAACAAGTGATGTCAACTTGCATCATATGCAAATAAAAATAGAAAGATGAAGAGCTTAATCTGAAATTTCAAGTAAGAATCCTGGAAATAATGAAGCACTTGATATCATAAAGTATTATCTTTTTAATCTGTATAAATTACCATTTTTCAAAATTTATCACTTTCTAAAAAAAGAGACAGTCCTTTGTCAACATTGTAATAACATCTAGTAAGATATTATTACATCATTGTAATCTTATCTAGTAAGATTAAGAGGATTGTAGTGATACCCAGGTAGCGGGATAGTCTCCTGTGAGCTTCAGGCACCTCCTTGGCCCCAAGAGGCACAGGTCCTGTGTTTTCCATGAAGGGATGGGGCTCCCAAGTGTGCTCCCCTTGGCTGAGTGCAGGGAGGTGTCTCATTAAACTTTGCACTGCTCTCATGGAAGCTCTCAACAGAACGCCAGTCCCAGACACATCAGCACGTGCACCATCCTCTCCTCCCTGGTTTTTCTGTGACAAACATTTAACTGTAACTAATCATCAGATAAGGCAGGGTTTACCAGGTTGCAATTTTCTAACTTGCCTCTAAAGATGCCCATATCATCTGTCTCAATATCTAATTATGTTTCTTGGCACACAGTCTGCTTGGTGTTTTCAGCAGCTGCACTGCAAATCCCTCTCAGGATTACAAATTACTCAAAAACAAACAGTACCTTACTTTGTAAAACAGGTTCCCAGATTAAATATATATATATTAACAAATAAAATAATTTTAGTTTAAAGGTAACTTGTTAAGGTGAAGAATATGCTTGTGGGCTTTTGTGTCCACCTTCCAGTGAAACAAAGATTTAAGTGCCTTTCCTTTTTACCCACCTTCATTCACTTTTAGACAAACTGCTTTTGCTGGTGGCATGAGGGAGGACAGTGATTCTGGCAATGCCAGTGAAATA
The DNA here is from genome assembly GCF_017590055.1 of Onychostruthus taczanowskii. NCBI lineage: Eukaryota > Metazoa > Chordata > Aves > Passeriformes > Passeridae > Onychostruthus > Onychostruthus taczanowskii. Next base: position 282,049 of record NW_024507879.1, on the reverse strand, counting down.
AGCTGAATTTTGAACAATTGAGCAGTGAAGACATTGGAGGCAGTGTGCCTGCAATTCTTCAGTTTCAGTAAACCTCTACCACTTTAGGTCTGCTTTAGGAGAGAGGGGAAATCATGGTTTCTCAGTCAGTTTTGCAATTCCTCCCATAAGGATGGATGCTCCACAGCATCTGACCGTAGGCAGAACAAAGCTGGCAGCTGCTGGGCTGAAATGGTAACAAAACCTCCTGTGCCATCCCCAGCAGCAGAGTCCGAGGTACCGTGACTGCTGCCAGATGACAACTGTACTCATCCTTCCCCCTTCCAGCCTGCTGGGACACCAACCACTGCGGAGCAGCATCTGGAATTTACAATGCAGGGGGTGCTTAAGGAGAGACTAGGGGCACTCATCTCCCACCACGATGGTTTTCCTACATGGGCACATGAAACCTTGTTTTTCTGAGGCCAGAGGGAAACAGGAACCATGTTTGTAAAAAGCACAAGGAGATAAAGGCTTAAGCGTCACTTTCTTTGGAAAAATGGGAGAAAAATGGCTTTCTTCCATAGCACCCTCAATAGAGAGAGACATTTATCTCTGCAGTGTTTTGTCAATTAGATTCAACAAGACCTGCAGAATTGTGCTACCCCAGGCACAAAAACACTGTTCTGCAATAAGCTACATCATGATGTAATGTGCATATACAGATCCTACCTCCTATTTCTATAGGAGACAAAATTCATGACAGTAGATTTTTTCTGGTTTATCTACGGGAAAGATAAACTGAAAATTATTTCCCTCCCTATTTCTCCTCTAGGGATAAGGTGGCTGCCTTGGAGCATGATATTATCTCATTGGAATACCTGGTAGCTGATGCTATTAGCCTTTATAAAGTAATAACATTTATTTTTCTGTGATCTAAAGGATCAGGATGGCTGCACCTTGAAAATACCACCTGGCATTCCTCTGTGATATTCTGTCTCTGTTGGGTTTGGTAACAGTGTAGGGTTTGGGTCTTTCTTCCATTGAAAGAACTACAGGTTATTAAAATTATGTAAGAGAGGCAAATTAATAAAATAAAAGGGCTGAGTCACTAAGATGAGACATGAGCTAACAGTCCTCAAGGTCTGGTGTCATGGTTGGCACATGCAAAGGGGAACACTGGAGTGAAAAGAAGTGCAATGACAGAAAATAAAGACGTAACATTTAGCTTCAATTTATGCTTTGAAAATGGAAACCACAGAAATGTTGCACTTTAGAGAGCAAACATGCTATTACCCTCCTACTGACCTCTGCATGGAGGTGCTGAGAAATTCCATACTTGAAAAGGATGAAATTGGCAATAGTGATTTAGGATCATTCAATAATTAGTACTTAAGAAAAACATTTTTTCTTGAGAGCTTTCAATCAACAACAAGAAAAAGATTAGAGCAAAAATTATTCAATTAATTATTCAATTATCAGTAATATGATACTTTGGAACAGAAATGGGATGTGTTTTTACTTGTGGAAAGTCAGGCATGTCCTTGGTTCTAACTGTTATTCTAGTATTGGAAAAGACAAGAGCAAAAGATAGAGAGCACAACTCAAGAATATTCTGGGCCAAGAAATAAATAAGCAGGTATTGATATGGAAACTTCTGAGAAGAAAATATCTGTATAGAATTTAGAAACATAATATAATGAACTGTTAATTCTAACAAAACTTATTTGCCACTGAAAGGTTACCCCAGAGTGACCATATCACATTCCTGGGATACTGTGTCCAGATTATCTCAGCTTCCCACCTCTGACTCCTCATACCCAAAGCCTCACTCAATGACTTGGCTCTTGTGCTAGCAGGCACTGCTGCAGCTCTGGCTCAACAAAGTTAACACTCACCAGTCTCAAACAGGGATCTCCATCTCTTTTTATCATAAATCAAATCTTTCTCCTCTGGTCCTTATACTGACTTCTAATAGGTTTTCACTGACTCCTATCTGCAATTTCTCTGTGTCTCTACTCCATCCACTTTACTGTGGTGACTCCCAAGCCTTTCTGAAACTCTTCTTTGATTGTTCTATAGCATATGCTATTTCTCCTTGGAAGACTGAGAAGATCTCCTGAACAACTAATAAAGGCACAAGGCTGTTCATCTTCACACAGCCACTCTCTCATGATGTCTTTTCATATAAAACTGTAAGGCAAAAATCAGAGCAGCGCAGGAAGGGAATCCATCATCAACACTGCTAGGAGTATGAATCCACCCCATTTAATTTTACAAGCTATTGTGAAAACACAAGACTATCAAGACCACTGGGTTTTGGTGCTTTTCTCCACGGATATTTTTTTAGTCCTCTCTTCAGTTAATGCACCCTGCAGGCCAAGACCCATGTGCTTGCCCAAGTGACAGACTCAGCATTGCCTGGCACATGCAAAATTCGCAGACCAAGGAGAGTTTGGAGCACTTCATGTTGAAGTGATTTATGGCGTGAGTATTTCACAAACTGTGCTTAAACTTTTTAATAAAACAGCCAGAGCATTCACATAATTAAGCCAAATGTCACTTCCAGGAGGTTTCCAAGTCAGGGAGATTGGTTTTATAGTAGACACTCATGCAGTGTTCCCAACCTCATTCTCTCTTTTTCAGGATGTGTTCATACCTGTCCAGAAACTCATTGCTTGCTTTTAACCTAAATGCATTTTTCTTCTTCACTGTTTTCCAAGTGTGTAAATCTGTTCATTACCTTATATAATTTATTGCCTTCCTTGAATACTGCATTTGTTAGCAGCTTTTTGGTACCCTTTCTGATTTTAGACCTCTTTTTAACACTTCACCTCCTTCTCAGAGCTTCAGTCACTGCAGCCAAAACACAGAAACTCCCTCTTCACCCACGATGCATTTCCCCACACTTCAGTCATCTTCACTGTTTCAAAGATGACACTCCCTCCTAACCAACCATCTACTTCCATAGCTGAAAACAGGCCCCCAGTGCTGAGCACCACGGTTCCCATCCCAAGGAATTCACACTTTCTCTCTAGATTTTAATTCCATCTTCAAGGAAAAAGAAGACAAGCCTTTCACCTTTGCAGTGGTTTACCCAGCAGGCAGCCAAACATCACATGGCTGGTCGCTCACTCCCCACTGTGACAGGATGGGAGAGAACTGGGGAAAAAGCAATCGCTCACCACTAGCTCCTGAGCAGCAGCTCCTGGAGAGCTTTCCCAGGTTTGCTGGCAATATCATCTGCCTTCAGCTGCAAAGATAAAGTACCTCAGAAAATAGAGAGTTTGTTTGGCTGGCTCTGAGGAAAGCTCTGCATGTTCCAGAAGATGAACTGTACTTGGCTTCAAAGGATGCCACGTGTGACTCTCCCCTTCTTTGACAGCACAGGTTGTTCCACACATTACACTGCTCATCAGTGCCAGTCAGGAATCAGTTTCCTTGCATTTAGTTTTACCCGGATTCAGGTAACAGAATCAGACACACTGGCAAGATTTGTGCACATGTAGCTGAAGAAAACCCATATATCGAGTTTTCTATTCAGTTTGTTTCTTATATAATACTACTCAACTTTTTTTGAGATGTGGGAACAAGGACACAGAAAAGAGAAGACAAAAAAACCTCCTGGCCAGATTCACATCATTTCTTATGCATAATGTAATAAACAAAAGTTACATGGGTCACCAAAAGGCAAAATTTTTTACCTGTATGTCATAAAGAGTTTTGTCCTTTCTCCTGCCCTTGTTTCCTAAATTGCTCCCAGCACAGCCATTGCCTGCCAGGGTGGTGACTCCTCTGCCTCAGGCAGGCCAGGTGCCACCCTGGTGCAGGGCACACACAGACCAGGCTCAGCACAACAAGAGGGCTGGCTGGCATACAGACAATGCAGGAGCAGCTGACTGAGCTCACAGTTGCCCAGTGTGGCTCCTAATCCTGCAAAGACATGTGGGATTGTTTGCAAGCCAAAGGAGCCCTCACAATGGTGCCCTGGGCAGCACCTTAGCAAGAGGGAAGCTGTGTGAACACCTGCTCATGTGTGTGTTCACTTGATTGATTCAAGGCTTCATTCACCAGTGAAAGTGCAAAATCAATTTCATATAAATTGGAACATACATACAAAATCTTAACACTGCCTAAAGATATATTTCCATTACTATGTTCTCTGTTTCTTTCAATCAGCTTAGTATTTATGGGGTGGCTGGAAAAGAATCCTATACATTATTTATAAACATTGATTTTAAGCAAGTCATTCAATTCGTAACCATGAATTACCTAAGAAAATAGAGTGTTTATCTTATTTTTTCTCGCCAAAGAAAATTAGATGTTTAATTATTGATGGGATTTTATTGTTGAATTCAGCAAACAGGTCCTTAAAAGTAAGAAAGGGGGACAGAGATAACTACCCATTGTACAGTTAAACAATGCCAATAATAATTCCAGTGTTTTCTGCATTTCTTAATGTAAGGAAGTATTGGTGCTGGTTTAGAAAGAGAGCCGCATCTAATAAAAGCCAAATAGTCTCTCATCCCAGTATTTTCTGTATTTACATCTGAAAAAGGCTCATATTCACCAGAGGCCTTTATCTTCTGTGTAGAGAAGTTCTGCTCTGCAGATCACTCATTATGGCAACAGGCTGCACTGAAAAATGCAGATCAATTACTCAATGGCATTCTCTTACTGATATTGATTAGATCATGCATTGTTTGACTACCCCTGTGATTCCTTCTGTCACAAGGAATTAGTTACACCCCTTCTGAAGGGCAGAGGAAATGGGATTGATGAAAATGAAATTACTTTGAGGTTTATAAAAACCCAATGTCACTTGAATGGAAAATGGCCAATGAAATACTTAAAGAGAAAAACACAATAGAAGAGCACAGGCCCAGATCTTTGCTCTAACCATGCCACTCTGTAGTGAGATGATTTTGCATGGTATCTACCATATAAGCTAATGACCAGATCAAGAGTATCCAGGGATGCCACTCAGCCAAAGTACTGGCTTTCAAGCACTCTTTTAGATAATACTTTTTTTCCCCTTCAGTCTTGATCTCTTACATATTCACACAGCCCCTGTTTCAATTTCTTGCGTTTTTGGTTACCCCCAGTTTTTTGTTATCCTTAACCTGTAAACGTTGGCATCTTTTTTTTTTTTTTTGTCATATCTAGCCAAGAGTATACAGAGTTGTTCTGCTAACACATTCTTCTGATTAATCTGTTGCTTTAGCAGTCCTTAAAATGTCGGCTTTTTCATTACTGCAATATTTTTTACTCCATTAAAAAAACTTACAACTATTAATTTTTATGGGTTATCAGTTACAATCCATTTATATCCAGGCAAAATGTAACAGATTATAAAACTGTGTGTTGTATGGTATGTGACTGATGAGATGCTATAACCTATTAAGTAAAAAATATTTCCCTTAGCCTGCTCTTCTGAAATTATTCTTACAGCTGAGAAAGTGTCATGGTCAGGCCAAAGCTTGGCTGCCTACAACTGCATTCCTGCTTGTATTTATTGCTCTGGCTAAGGAAGCCAGGAGCATCAGCAAGGAGATGCAGCCTGCCAGAAAAGGATAGCTTGTAGTCTTAGCACTACTGCTGACTTCCTAAGCCAAGGCAGCCAGGAAAACACACAGGGAATAAAGGCTCTGCAAGTCCCCAGGGTGACCCCTGTGCAGTGTCTCTCATCCTCTGCATCACAGAATTGTGCATCACTTGTTCACTAACACTGCTGGAGCCAAAAGGAGTTCTCACCTGTAGCCTTACTCTGCTGTGCTTTTTACCCTAACCCTCTCTCATGTGCCTGGAACTCTGCTTTTCAAGAGCCAAATTCTGCAGCCCAACTCACACACATAGTGTGGCAAGTATCACTGCAGCTCCCTGCTCAGGTCTACTTGTGAATGCTGTGATTCCCTGTGCTGCCCTTTTCCATGCCACGTTTGCCATGAAGCTCCAAGCCTCCTGAGCACACAGCACCCATCTCTCACAAACATCCCTAGTGTCTGCTTGTTTCCCCCCACAGCCCCACTGTGACCCTCTGCCTGCCCTTCAAGCTCTGTGCCTTCCCAGTGATGCTTTTCATTCCCATTTCCCTCGCAGGAGAAGGGCACCCTGCCAAGTGCCAGCACTGCACCCTTGCTGTCACTGAGACAGCAGAAGGCAAAGCCAGTGCCTGCTTTTTGAGCAGCTCACTTCCCATCTCCCGCTCACATCTCCTCCCTCCTCTCTCATCTTCTGCCATTTCAAGGAGGCCACAGCTTTATGTCCTGTGAAAAAATATACATCTCTATAAGGTAAATGCTTCCAGAGTCAGTATAGTTAATTCTTTACAGCTGTTCCACTAGAATAAATACAGGCACCAGAGGGACTGAAGTGCACCAGTGGGAAAGGTGTGTGCGTCACCTGCACACAGAGCTACTCGAAGCTGGCAGGATCTTTTTCACCCAGGTAATTCTTCTGGAAAGAGGATTTACATGCTGGTTTTGGAATGGCAGGTATGCAAGGGGGGAATGACAGTTAAATCCCAAAGGCAGACTACAACGCAGAAAAAATCCTGGGCATTACTTTGAAGTTTCTAATCCACTCCTCTGGAGTTTTTAATTTGAATTAAGGGTGCTTTTAGAAAGACATAGTGTCTTAGCTCAGGGAACACTGAGAGCAGAAGATGTTGTTGTGTATCTTCATGTATCACTCAGGGGTGCTCCAGAATTTAATCCAAAAGCAAAACATCAAGACATTTACCAATTTCAAGGTGGTCAAAAACCTCTTCATGTTGGCTGGAATCTGCTCTGACTTCGTCCCTGGTCCATTTCACACTTTTGGCTCATCTGTGTCTTCGCAGTTCTGTAATTTGAAAAGTAAGGCTGATTTTCAATTGGCAAAAGATTAATACAGAAATATTTCTTCTTGCTTCAAATTTCTCTTGAAGCAAGCCCAAGACAATCCTAGGGCCATTGGGGGAAGAAGCCTGTCCTTGCTGTCTCTGTCAGTGAAATACAAAATCCAAAGAACCTCTATACATTTGCATCAATAATGTTTCTAAATTATTTTTCTTTCTATTAATATCTTGTTAACCATCACACTTTGACACTGCTTCTGAAAGCTACTGCTCTGCAAATAACCCAATGCATTCTTAACTAAATTAGAACAAAGATAGTAAAGTAATTTTTTTTGTTTTGTTTCCCACCCAGTTTCATCAATAATTACTACATATTACGTGTAACTCTATTGCTTTCATAAAAGCTTTTTATTCATTACTTTGGGGATATATTTTGAGAAGTTACTATATTTAGAAACTGACTGTCCATGTAATTTTTAAACTTACCAAAACTTCTCTTTCGTTCACACAGAGGGGGAAAAATAGAAAAAAAATTCCCAGTAGGTGTGCAACTGCATTCAAGATATAATATCCTGGAGATTTCAATGTCCTACTCAGTCTTCTAGTTTTTTAAATTGCATTTTCTTTTCCCTTTCAGTTTCTAGCAGAGGCAGGCCAGCAGCCCCTTCAGCATCTCAAAGTGACTGTGTGCTCCACACAGCAATTGGGGAAGGAAGTTGGTTTAAAAAGCACACGATAACCCCATGAAGAGGTAATGTGCTATGTACAATCCCTGCTCTCTTCTGCTTTTAGAGAAAACCACCTTGTACAGAGGCATTTTAATGTGTCTGTGAACTATTTTTCCATAATTTTAGGGTTTTTATCATTTTAGAGCATACATATTCTTTCCCAGCTAAATAAAAAGGTGCACATAACGCATGGGCAGATTTACTTAATAGTACTGTATATACAGGTTCTAACATACCTTAAATATCACTAAAACTAGAACAGAGCAGTACAGAAGTTGTTCTGCCTAAGTATTGTATCATCATCGGAATGCTTGAGAGGAGAAAGAAGTACAATATTCACACTTGGTATTCACAGCCAGTTCATTACACATTTCTAGAAATGTGCCCCCCCCCCCCCCCCTTTAATTAAAAAGAAAGCTGAAAGAGTAGGAAGAACAAAAATGTTCTCAACTTCAATGACACTATTGGAAAATAATTATTTCCAAACTGCTTATCTGTTAAAAAAAGCTGGCAAGCTACCAGGATCTTGATTGCTGTAAGCAATTTTATAACTGCCCTATACAGATAAATTTAACAAAGAAATTAATTTCAGTCTCATAATAAGTCTCATCTCATTACCAAAACATCTGTAATGCAATGGAGCCTTGTGCAAAGAACTGCTGGGAGAGGATTTTGTCTGCAGACACTCAACAACTGCTTAGAAAAACTCCACTTCAGAATGCTGAATGCCATTTAACACTTCCTTCTAAACTTAATTTCTCCTAATTGTAAAATAGAAAGTGAAATATTGTGAAATGAAGTGAAAATCTTCCCTGTTTCACTTGTATTTAGCCCACAGGATTTGAGGAAAGTTCCCTGACTGGGTGGGTTACCTGGAATACCCTGCAGCTGGTACAAACAGGTCCCTAAATGCCTGGGTAGAAGGACAAGGTGCAGCTATGGAGGGAGGGGACCAGGCAAGGTGCCATCCGTGACCTGCTGCTCGTTAACAGAGAGGCTCTGGTGACTGATGTGGCCATTAATGACCATCTTGCCACAGTGAGCACAAAGCAATCGAGTTTAAACTCTCTGGCTAGAGGAGGGAAAGTGCCACCAAGACTCCATCCTGTCATGTGATGGGTGAGCAACTGGGCCCCAAGGATTACAGTGAGAGGGTCACCTCAGACTGGTGACCTGTCACTAGTGGGGTTCTGCAGGGCTCCACCCTCGGGCCTCTGCTCTTCAGCATCCTTCTCAGCAATGCAGGGCCCAAAGTAAGTTTACCAGTACCATCAGATGGGAGGAGCTAACTCCCTTGAAGGCAGAGGGGTCCTGCAGAGAGACCTCGACAAATCAGGGAGTTGGGCAATCACCAAGTGCAATGTGGGCAATTATAGCACACATGAACACACCATAATTTCTGCAGGAGTGCCAAATTACTTCATGCACGAGTGCCCTTGTGGGTCTCTTTCAAGCCAGGATATTCAATGTTTCCTAAAAAAGTGGCCTCCTTCCTTTACACCACCATGCTGCCTTTTACAGTGACTCCTCTTCACTCAGAACATTTCTATTACATCTTCAACTCCTCCAACAAGTCTTTGAAAACATTGGAAAATACAACATGACCAAGATCCACAATTGGAACTTGACAGCAGATACAGCAATAAGCTCTGTAAGCTTTGAGCCAATTTATGGTCACTGTGCTTTGCAAAGAAAGGCCCAAAACAATAACAGGGTGAGTAGAAGCCCATCAATCCTGGCACGGCAGCACTCATGCTTGCAGCTCTCAGATAGCACTGCCTGAGCAGCAGTGTTATGAATAGCCTGGCTTTTTCCTTTTACTGTTCTTACTGGTGTTCTTGTTATGGCACATCAACCAGGGTATAAAAAAAAAAAGGACGTGATATATCCTGATGAAAAAATCCTGCTATGGATTTCAGTTCTGTTAACGCATAACTTGGCTGCACAGAATCCCATCTTTGGGAGCCACAGTGCCATTTTCTGCTCCTAGACATCCCATCCAACAAGCTGCAGAGAGCAGATTTACTGGCACAGAAGGCATTTTGTTATGGGGTACTCCTCACACATTCGCTGCTCTACATGACCATGCAAATCAATATCTCTTCACAGAGCCCATGCTTAGAGCAGTTAGAAAACAGAGCATTTTCTCCAATCCAGCACATCATTGCAACTTCAAATTTCTGTCATTATTTTTTCTCAATTGCAGAATTATTCTGTTCATCAATTTTGCTTCCTTGGCATAAATTCATCTACACTTTTACAGATATTTAATATAGCAAATAAACTTTTTTTGTTCTTGAACTTTTCCCCAGAAAATTAAAATCTTCCTGTAAGATTTTTTTGGCTGTGACTAAATGTGTTTGATTTTTAACCTAACCTTCCTGACCTATCTCCTCAAATATGGGGTTTTTTTCATTGTTGCTTTCCTTGTTTCCACAGCAACTTTTTCATGACTCTCATTAAGCCTTTTTCCTGTTTTCTTCTAATTCTATAAGGAAACCATGACTTTAGAGTTTTGTTTTATTTTGATCTTTGTGTTGTAACAAATGCAGAGATATATTTTATTTATGTCTTAAAACAGAACAAGGATTCCAGTACAATGATCATCTCCATCTCTCTTGCAGTAATTAGTTAATTCAGTAAAATTTCATTTAAATTAGTGGTAGTATCATCAGTCTGTCATTTCACCAGATTCCACAACCATCACAAGCTTTTTACAATCCCAAGTGGGGCAGGAGTCTTCTCTAAGCCCTTTCTAAATACTTCATTTGAGAACATAAGTCAGCAGGACTGAAGGATGGCATCCATTTAATTTAAAATTTTTCAATCCCAGTTCGCACTTAGGGGGAAAACACTGAAAAAAAACATTTCCAACATCACAGTTGAAAGTATTGGTGGTAATCCACATAAAGACTGCTCACTCTCATCTGAGCTGTAGAAGGTACTATTTCAAAGGAAAACAGAGACTTAAGCCGCAAGCTGTGCCCATTTATGCTATTATTGCCACCCATTTCTTCCCTTTCCTTGCTCTTGCTCCCAGTATATTTTCTTGGATGCACTAGAAATTACACTACAGCTTAATAGATTCTTACATGTCTCTGTGCTGTAACTGCCAGAAGTGCATCAAAATATTGGAATAGCTCATTTAAAACAATGGGAAAATAGTGTCAGGTTCTGTGCAACTCTTTCCAGAAGATATAAAAATAGACCTTTCCTCCACCTGAGACTGCAACTGAAGTCAAAGACAAGTCTGTTTAGGAGCTGTCGTGGTTCATAAACTAATCCAGATGGACAACGGGTTGTTTCTCTCTAATCAAAATACAGTTGAAGTTCAGAGGTACATCTTTTTCTTGGTAACAGGTAACAGACAAAACTTCAGTTAGACTTCATTGCAAGCACTATTAGATTTAATGTTCTGTTTCATATAAATAAATAATAAAGACAGGAAGTTTGCATCCTAACTGTTTCTGGACATTGTTTACACTTAATCTGCTTCAATTCTGATAACAGATGTGGAATGGAGAAAGGAACTGTCCCTGGCACTGTGCATTTTACACTCTGTGACAAGTGGCTTCCAAACCTCAGCTGAGTTTTGGATATATGAAACAGAACATTAAATCTAATAATGCTTGCAATGAAGTCTAACTGAAGTTTTGTCTGTTACCTGTTACCAAGAAAAAGATGTACCTCTGAACTTCAACTGTATTTTGATTAGAGAGAAACAACTGAGAGCATTAAGCTCAAATTCCAGCCCAGACTTCTTCCTCTCCTCCACTAAAAGCAAATGCAACATTCAATGTCACTTCTGAATTTATTGAAAAACATATGCCTGAGTCTTCTCAAAAGCATTCTCTTTATTGGCTCTATTTTTTCTGAACAGGTTGTTAATGGGACCTGTTTGGGGTTTTCCTACCTTAAAGTCAAGTAATTTCTCAGTTTCCAGACCTCCTCATGTTTTATGCATGCATGTATAAATGTTTTATACTTGCATCAAGGGGTAGATTTGCTATAGCAGTTGTTCCTTCAATATTCAGTGGATTTCAAGCTTTTAAAAGTTGTCACTAAAACTGGAACAAACCTTAAGGACTGTTAATTTCCCCAGTTTGGAATATACTAATAGCAACTTTGAAAGAACATATTCCTATACTATGTGGAAAACAAAAGTACAGCTAAATGAGAAGTTCTCTTGAAAGATTCTTCTTTGCAAATACACCTTTCTACTGAGGCCTGACCTTTTAGGAAAGTTACCAATTTTAATTAAAAAAAAAACTTTACTGACAAATACCCCTCAGCTCCAAATTGAGTTTTCAGCCCAAACCATATTAAAAAAATTGTGTGCACCCATTCAGAGCCCACATTGACTGTCCATGATGTAACTTGACCAGGGAAGTGAGAGCTACACCTTATGCCAGCTGTCACAGGGACCTGACAGGAGCAGAGCTTTTAGTGTTTGCAGGGGCCTCATGCTTCCAGCAGAGCTTTAGTCAGCTTTGGCTTTCTGGTTTGCAGAAATACACACATTTTTCTCCTGTGGCCCTTAGGAAGTTTTTCTCTTTAGCACCTCTGAGGTTTTGCTGGATCTGCTCCCTGCTCACCTGAGCAGCTTCTCAGTTTCTCTGTGTGAGCTGCAAATTCTCAGAAGGTTGCTTCAAGCCTTTTCTTCCTGAACCTCATCTGCCTGTCACTCTAAGAAGATGGAAAGCTTTGCTCCCCTAGCAGGGGCTGCATCCTAAAACATCTTTAGGTGTAGCCCAAACTTTGCTCGAAGGAAAAGAGCAATACATGGTTCTATGTAATTTTAAGCACTGGCAGATCAGTGTGCTGCCACGTGCCACATCAGCTGCACGTCAGCAGAGTCAGGCACTCCTGCCAACAGCACATCTGGACAGAACCAGTACAGAGCTGCTGGCATTACTACTTTGCCAAGGAACTTTCAGTCTAGATTTAGTATCTCCTAGAGACCAAGGATTGCCCACAATCATAAGTTTTCCTCTTTAATGCCACAATTGGTGGTTTTGATCATAGTCTGATCTTAAAAGTCATGGAGAGTTTGTGGAGTTGGGATTTTTGTTTAGCAAGTCAAAATACTCGTGCAACTTTTCAAAATTATGGAAAAATTATGGGCAGGAGAAAACTTACTCCTGACAGATACTGCAGATATTTTCTTTATCTTCATAATAGTAATACCTATTTAAATACCTTTCATTCTAACTTCAAAGCTTATCTGCTCTTGAAAATTTAATTACAATACCTCAACTGAGCCCTGAATAATTCTTATGACAATTAACACTTGCTCATCAAAAATAAGGTACATTTAGACATTTTAGGTTGAATTTCTTGGTATCATCCTTTCCATATAAGCTAATTTTAAAGAATTCTGATTGAATGGTATTGCTGGTTTCCTCAGCTCATGGATTATACTAGAGATAAGTCAGCCATTTCTTTCAACTGTAACTTGCAAACTTTGCGATTAATTGTAAAAAATGTAAGTTAATTGTGAGAGGGAAGTAGACGTAGGCTGCTAAAAGCAAATCAGGTGCTGAATAGTAACATAGTAATTTCCTTACAAGCTGCCAATTCATTCTGAGAGAAATAGCAATCAGGTGCTAAGTAATATCTACTTATTATAGCCCTCTTCAGCCCTCTGATGAGTCAGAGACTAGAGAGGCTCTGACCTCTGCCGCTCTCCCTCGGAGGAGGGACCTGAGACTGCTCTTCAACCCCACCAAGTTTTGGCCTGGCAGCAGTCAGTCTGCACCTCAGCACTTTGCACATCCTCTTTTATCCTCCACTTGTATTGGATTTAGTTCCAATATTTTGGCAGGTACGCAGTAACCTAAGATACGCACATCACAAAATTACAACTACAACAGATTCACTGGACTTCTTCAAGGAATTTTTGTGCCCAGGTTTTGGTGGTGTGTTCCTCTCTAATCAATGCCATTTGCTCCAAACTATTTCCTGGGAAGTCCCTGTTTTACAGATTTACTCAAAGCAATTTTCACAGTATTGCAAGAAGCTTGGTCATAAACTTCGCAGTACATTTAAACCAGTGGTGCCTGAGGAGCTGAGCCTACAAAAGGCTGAGTAATAAAAGGTTTTTCACCAGCTCCATTAGAGCCAGTAGGGTTTTTAAGTGTGTTCTTTTAGTGCCTTTTAGGAAATGCTCCAGAAATAGACAGGAGAATTTCGCCTGTAACCTGTTAGCAACTACTGAAAGAGCAGCACAGATCTGCTCCTTCCCATTTAGGACCAGAAGACATTTTTGAAAGGCATTAAACTCAAAAAGTGATGCTATAAGCCAGCTACATGTGCGAAAGTCCACATACAGCCCACCTGGAGATTGACCTACAAATAGCTACACATTGTCAACCATCTGCTTCTCCAATTAGCACATTTACACAAACAGCTCAGTGCTTGTTTCTTTCCACTGAAACAATCACTTTTTGAACATCCAGATTTTCAAAATAAGTCCAATTCTTACCCCCAGCTGCACTGTTAAGGCAAGATGAAGCAAAACTTATCTGCTTTCTACGTTGTTTACAAGGTGACTGAGCTGTTTGTATGTAGGGAACTTTTGTCAGACTTTCATAAGGCATGTCTGTTTTCTAGCTTAAGCTTTCAGTTTTATTTTTACAACAGATATAGAAATAAGTTTAAGGTTAAATCAATTAGTCTTAAAACATTACTGTCTTTCACTGGTGCCAGATCACCTCAGTACAAGGCACTTAATTTGCATTGGCTTTCAGTTTTAAATCAATCACTCCAAAAGTTCATATGCATTATTCTTGTAACTTTTTGCAGTTAATAATGAAAGACACAATGACAATTAAATCTACAATAAAAAAGCTTAAACATTCTAAAGCCATCTGATTTCATTATGCAAATTAGATAACACGTTAATAGCAACACATTCCATTTCAGTAATATGACTTGACTTTGTACTTAAGTAATTTCAACTTCATTAATGATGTAGATGGTGGAAGAGTCAATTTAGGTCATAGTCAGGTACCACACACATATGGAAAGACACCATAAAGAATACCTATGATAACAATCAAATAAAACTTTCAATGTATTTGTTAGTTGCCCTCTTAGTTTACTGTGTGAAGGACGTACTTGCAGCTTTATTGTCTGTGTCATTGTACAACCCATTTTTTTAAAAATCAGCTGTCCTGGTCCCACAAGCTCTTCTGGGGTAGTTGAGCTTTTACACAAAGGAGCTGCTCCCTTCCAGCTGGACAGAGAGACGCAGTCCTCCTGTCCCACTCTCAGCTCAGCTCTCTGGCTTGCAGCAGCCAGCACACAGGACACTGATTTTTCACCAAGCACACACAAGCCATGTCAGAGGCGCCTGTTTGCCTGCCCAGAACTGCTGGGGATCCAGGATCAGCAATCCTGGGACTGTGGGGCTGCTCCTCTTTGAAGGGACTGGAGCAGATGAAGAGCACCTTCTGTTCCTGTGGCACTGCCCATCTGCCCGACAGTGCCTCAATTTGCTCAGCACCCTCCTCAGTCATTAGCACAACCTGCCAAACTCCAGCCCTGAGACTGCTCATATTGATTCATATTGACTCTGCAACTGCCATCTCAGGCTTCCGGCATGACTGCTCAGCTTGCTCAAAGAATGGAATGCCAACAATCAGGATAGGAATCCAGATGCAATTTTTCTAAAGGCTGCCTTGAAAGAAGAATGCTTTCTGATGGGAAAGGAAAAAAAAAGGTATTTTGATTTCAGGAAACAGGTTCTCTGTTAGCTCATTTTTATAGATATCCAAAAATAGACATGCAGATTAAAGTAGCATTTGAACGTTCACTTAAATAAGGTGCAAAAGCTTTTAATAAACAAGGGCTTTAATTGAAAAGTGTCAATCAGTTTTGCAGTAAATGATATTTTTTTGGGTTGAAATGCAATAAAAAGTTCTTACACTAGCAAAAACATATTTTCAATATAGATATAAGATTAAAGTGTTAAAATATGGAGCTAAAATTGACTTATAATCCTTGACTGTACATATGCAGCCTTACTGAAGGCCACACAGATGGAAATCAGCTAAATTTTAGTTTTGATCTCATTTTTCAGGTAATATTTCTGTTAGATTTTGAAATTAAAAAAAAAATGATGGAATGTATGTGATGTACCCTGCATTCAATACATATGCACTTAAAAGTGAGAAACAAAATCAATGACTTCAGTGATCAAAGACTGTACACAACGGTCCTGTAAACCTTGTGCCAGGACAAACAATTATAAATATAAATCCTGCCTTCCAAAGTAGGAAATACGGAAGAAGGTGGGTGTTTGCCTCATCAAATTGGAAAACCAAATTGGAAAAAGCAAAGTGTGGTGATGTGCAATGAGCACGTAGGCTTAGTGACCTTGCACAGCACCAACAACTACGTCCCACGGCAGCACAAGGCGGCAGCAGCGCAGGCGAGGCAGGAGCACACGCCTGCATGGCTGATAGCTCATGAAGCTCAGGGGCACATATCCTGCATGGCTGCTAGCTCATGAAGCTCAGGGGCGCATATCCTGCATGGCTGATAGGGCATGAAGCTCAGGGGCACATATCCTGCATGGCTGCTAGCTCATGAAGCTCAGGGGCGCATATCCTGCATGGCTGATAGGGCATGAAGCTCAGGGGCACATATCCTGCATGGCTGCTAGCTCATGAAGCTCAGGGGCGCATATCCTGCATGGCTGATAGGGCATGAAGCTCAGGGGCACATATCCTGCATGGCTGCTAGCTCATGAAGCTCAGGGGCGCATATCCTGCATGGCTGATAGGGCATGAAGCTCAGGGGCACATATCCTGCATGGCTGCTAGCTCATGAAGCTCAGGGGCGCATATCCTGCATGGCTGATAGGGCATGAAGCTCAGGGGCACATATCCTGCATGGCTGCTAGCTCATGAAGCTCAGGGGCGCATATCCTGCATGGCTGATAGGGCATGAAGCTCAGGGGCACATATCCTGCATGGCTGCTAGCTCATGAAGCTCAGGGGCGCATATCCTGCATGGCTGATAGGGCATGAAGCTCAGGGGCACATATCCTGCATGGCTGCTAGCTCATGAAGCTCAGGGGCGCATATCCTGCATGGCTGATAGGGCATGAAGCTCAGGGGCACATATCCTGCATGGCTGCTAGCTCATGAAGCTCAGGGGCACACGCCTGCATGGCTGTTAGCTCATGAAGCTCAGGAGCACATATCCTGCGTGGCTGCTAGCTCATGAAGCTCAGGGGCACATATCCTGCATGGCTGATAGCTCATGAAGCTCAGGGGCACATATCCTGTATGTCTGATAGCTCATGAAGCTCAGGAGCACATATCCTGCAGCCAGAGCTCACCTGCAGCTCATCCTGAGGGCAGCTAGCAGGCTCTGGGGACTCTCTGAAGGTAAGCTAGAAGGCACATCTCCCACGGGCCAGTCTGTACAGGACCTGAACCTGAGCACACAGCTCGGCAGAGACTCCCAGGAGGTTTCACATTGGCAAGGGCTGTAAGAGCCACAAGTCAGTCCTGAAAACAACACAGTAACTAACACACACTGTTCACAGACCAGAGCTGCTTCTGGGACCTCAACAACTCATTTGTTACATTGCACATTCTAGGAGCCAATTAAAAAGTTATGTCGAGTTACAATGAAAAGCTTATTTCAGTATCCACCAGCTTTATTTATATTTTTGTAATATTTGTCTTACTACGACAATTTTGATGCTACCTCAGGAGATTTTCAATTTACTTCCCATTTTATTTAGCATTTGCACTTTGGTGGAATGCTATAGTCAGGACCAGGCCCCCATTCCATGAAACACCACATGTGCTAATCCTTTTTAAAAACTAGTTATTACTCAGTCTCTGTGGGAGACAGCCCTTGGCAGGCTTTTCAAAGCCAAAGTGCTTCCACTATCGAATTTATAACTGTAACATAGTTATTTGTTTTTTACATTGTAAAAATTACATGTTATATTTGTAGACCCTGCATAAATTCAATATGCATTCAGTCTTCATAGAAGTTTCCCTTTTTTGCAGTAATTAACAGATTTATGCTATGTACCAAAACTGAACAGTTTCAGCTGAGACCGGTGTAAACATCTGTGACTGCTGAACTTCACTGTCATCAAACAAACAGCCAATGAAAGTTGGCAATAATTTATGGAGGACAATACCTGTATCATTTCCAAGCACAGGTGTAAATGTGCATAGGGCAAGAGCGCCTTTCCAAGTGAATTCAAATCCTTAGGAAAGGCTGTACCTGCTGCAGTAAAAGCAGTGAATAGGGCAGCAGCTGTGCAGAACAATGTGCAGGATTGTCCAAGAGAGGGGCACAATAAAGAAATTATTATATATGATTATAGACAGTCCTCATACTGCATTTCCAAGCACATCCTGTTTACCAAGCAACATCCTGGATTTTGAATTATCGCATTGCCAGTCAGCTCAGAAGAAAATATGAAAACCACACTGAGTGATGCAAAGCTAACTTAAATTTTTAGTGTGAGGACAAATAGCACTATCCACTAGAGAGAAAGCTGAGCAAAGAAATATCACATTTGCCAAAGCTTACAGTCAAGGCAAACAAATGAACACAGCTGTTGTACCACAGAGCAAATATTGCTCCTTTTGACCAAAATACTTCCATAAAGGCATAGATATGATTAAATTGTAACTCAGTCACCATTAAGAAAATCTCTCTCTAATGTTACTTTTGTTGCACAATAAGAATTCCTGCTTGATGCAGCATCTTACTCATCCTGCTTAGAGCTTCTGATGTGACTCAGTTTTTTTTACAAATAAGTGTTTTTACAAATAAGAACATCTTTAATATTGCTATTAAAATCTACTCAGTAACTCTTAGGTTTCCCAGAGAGGATGGTGTCCTTACTACTGATTGTCAGTGAAAAAGAAATAAGGACACATTCTCAATAAGATCGTCTGTAAGTTTATATAACTTCTTACTGGGACAGATTTGCAAAGCAAAAAGCATTATGAGAGTAAGTGTCCATAAACTTCTTTCTACTAAGTTACTGTGTTATCAAATGGTTTGGTCATGCCACCTGAAATTCTTCATTTTCCTTCCCTCTTACTCTACACCTCAGAGTCTGAACTAACACAAGTAACTTCTCCACAAAGACAAAGAAACTGGGAATACATATTTAACAGTCAAAGGACCCAAAGACAACATCCTTAAAAGCTTTGGAATTTTGAGGAGGCTGATAAAACTGTTTAAGGCCACTGCTTGAGCTCTTTCAAATTTCTGTGCAAGTCATTCATCTTTTAAAGGCCATGAACTGTTTACTATTGTTATTTGTGTAAGTCACGTATACACTTTCTGCTCCATGCTGCAAACAACCGTGCCCCACCATTATTTCAACAACTACTTGACTGAGCCAGTGGAAAGAATAACCAAAAGGACAAAAGAGAACCATTTCACATAAACTGTTAACAAAATAAAAGTAATATTCAAGCAGTTGTACCAATTGTTAGTAAATGTTACATGGCTGGAAAATTCCACAAGATTTACAGCTCTTCCTTTACAGAATGGGCATAATTCCTTTACAGCCTCATGCCCTGTAACCCTTTCCAAATTAATGACACTAATAATGCTTTAATGCCTACTCTGCAGTGTGTGTAATAATATCACATATATCCAAATATTTCTACAGAATACACACCAGTTAACATCTACTTTTACACTTTGTGATCAAGGCCCCAAATTGCTACACCTGGGACAGGCAATGCAGAGAAGCAGATCTGTGTTCCTGTTGTGGTTTAGCCCAGTCTCCCTTCTATCCTACGTGCAGGGCTGGATGGCTGCCTGCTGTGTGCCTGCATTCCCTTGCTGCTCAGGGCTGTGCCTCAGTTCTGCCTCACTTGGCATCTCTGCTCCTGCTTGTTAGGATTCCCTTTGGTGCTTTGGATTTGCAACCTCCAGCAACAGCCTGAGGAAACACCAGCATTTGAAAAAAAAAAATCTCCCTTTTGGGAAGGAGTTGTCAGCTTCCTCAGAGAGGAATCCCTCTGGCTAACAGGTGTTCCTGATGGTGCCCAGCAAGCACACAGTTTTTCCTGGCTGTGAACTGCGATCAAACTTACAATTATGTGTTTACTCATGTCCTTGACAAAAGTTCATTCAGACACATTAGGCTGTTTGTTTTTTCCTGCCACCTTCTTACATGGAATTTTAAGTTACACGTTAAGTCTTTCCCTTCCTCCCCAGCAAAATTCATGCAATAACCAGGTTTCAGCGCACTTGGCAAGATTAGCAGATTTGTAAAAGTAACAGTTGGCAGAGGCATCTACTTGTTATCCCCTACACCCAGTGAAGGTTTCAAGGCCCAAACAGAGCTCAGTAGTGGGAGAGATGATTATTATTCTACACTGCATGTATCTGCAGCACAGATATCCCCTGCAGGGCAACCACCTAAGACACAGCACCAGGCACCACTGCCCTTCAAGAGCTGGCACTATTTACCTCGGAGCAGCCCCAGCAATGGCAGCACATGTGCACTGACCAGCCTGCTGCTGGTGTCTGCCCCACAGCCTGCCCAAAGACAGCTGCTAACCCTGGGCAAGGCACAGCTTCAGTACACTTCCCAAGCTTCTCCCACATGCTCTTCCTGTCAGATGCAGCACAGCTCCCTGCCAGGACCAGCCAGGAAAGATGTCCCTGCGCTTTTTTGAACAGAGACTTATTATAAAAATTGTTACAGGTGGATGCTGCTGTACATTTGGTGGATGATTTGCAGGCCTCACAAATTGTCAAACAAAGGTTTTGGCTGGGATAGAACTAATTTCCTTAGCATATGCTCAGTATATAAACTGAGGGGGGGAGCTACCTGGAAGGGGCTGACTGCTGTTTGGGGATGGGCTGAGGATCAGTCAGCAAGCAGAGAGCAACTATATTGTACATCAATTCTTTGGTTTTGTCAGGTTTTTTACCCTGAGTTTTATTAACTTTTACTATTAGTAGCAGCATTACATGTTGTTATTATTATAATTAATCATTAGTATTATTATTTTTCACTTTGTTTCAATTACTAAACTGCTCTTTTTCAATCCCCAAGTTTTTTCCTTCTTCCCTGTCTCATCTTCCAGTCCCACAGCAGCAGGGATGTGAGTGAGTAGCTGCATGGTACTTAGTTGCCCACCCAAGTGAAATCACAACAGTCCTTTTTTGCTGCCAGTGTAGGGCTTGGAGGTTTGATGTAACAGCAGATGTGAGCAGAGCATGTTAATTTGTTATAAGCATCCACTGCACTGGTTTAATAACCAGTGGTGGCAGCGTTGATTTATTTGCTCTCCGAACTGCTGTGCTTGTTGCCAGGGCTGTGCTCTGTCACACCTCGCTTGCAGTCGGTGTTTCCTGGGCTGATGTTTATCGCCCTTGGGGCCTGCACTAAGGTTATCATTTTGGGGATACACTGTAGCATGGTCTTCTGATCTGACAGAATTGCTAGTCATGACATTACTGACGTCCCCTCTTTATTCTGGGAGACATCTATTGGGAACTAACAAATACACTTTGGGCCTATCAGAGAGATAGCCTATGGGGGAGCATCTTCCTGCACCTTCCTGTTTGCCTTTCAGAATCCTTATTCTCCTCCAGGTTGATTACAGAAGCACTTGAAAAACGTTAAACACTTTGAATATCCTTTGAATACCCTAGAATCCAGCCTGTTCCCTTTGCTAGGAAACAGCATGTTGCTGAATGTGGTTCAGTTCTTGTTTAAAGTAAATGACTGTTTAAGAATCTCACCAAGAGATCTGTCTCAAGGCTGGATAGTTATGAGTGTGTGGGATAATATGGGTGAGTGCTTAGGACTGTGCTGCTGCTACCATCTCTTAATTTCTACTTCCTTTCCGCTGTCTTTCTCAAGCACCTGTATTCTCTCCCAGAATGACTCCTTTGACTGTCCTCTGCTTCTGAGCTGCCGTTGCTGTCTCTTGCTAAATAATAAGAACCTGCAATCACCTCCTATTTCTTCCTGCCATCCCTCATTTATCTGGCTGTGGTGGTTTTGTATGGGAGGCATTCACAGAAGCGATGCAAATCTTCCAGCCACTGGAAAGCTGGACACGTGTTGTGAAAAACACATGTTAAAGACAAAAGAAACCCAGGAACTTTCTCTTTTTCCTTCTGGCCAGCAAAGAGGTGACACGGCTGGCCCAGGCTCTGTCTCGGCTAGGCTGGGCCAGGTAGCTCCTGCCACAGGGCACCCACTGCCTCCCACTGTCTGCCGGGCAAGGGCAGAGGAGAAGCCATCAGCCCCTCGCGGGGCGCTGCTGCTGAGCTCTGGCCAGGCTGCTGACATCCTTGCCGCGCTCCTGCTGCAATCTGCTGAGCCTGGCCAGGGCCAGGTGACCATTGGCAGGCCCTGGGCGAGATGTTACTCTTTCAGTGCTGCAAGCCTCCCTTGAGGGAGAGCAAGGAACAATAGGCATCTAGGGGAGCAACATCAGGACGTCGAGATCGAGAAGAAGTCAAGCCCCAGATAGAAGGGATGAGGAGATGCCTTTAGTTTTGGGCTGAAATCCTCTTGTAAAATTAGGGAGAAGGACTCTTCTTTCCCTATAATGCATTAAAGTATGGGGAGAAGAAAGTGTTCAAATTATAGCTATCGAACAAAGGCCTCCACGCTGAAGTAAGCAGATATTAAAGTAGCTGTGATCCTATAAAAAGTTTGAACAGAGAGAGAGAAAAGAGTGATGAAGATCCTGTGCCCCCAGGAAGAGAAGGAGATCTCTGTTCTTAGAGATTAAGATGACTTCATAGATAGATAATGAGAACCTTTGCTTTTAAACAACTCATATTTAAAACAGTATTCCAGTTGACAGTATAAGTTGACATAACCCATAAACACAACTGTGGGAAAAGCTTGTTGAAAATGGGAGGGATTTCACGATTGCCAATGTCCCCAGGCAGCTGCTGTTTGTGGAAAACTGAGAGCCATGAGAGAACTGTTTTCTTGTAGAGAAGTCTCCATAACATTAACAAGACAGACTTCTCTCCATAAGTGAACTGAAGAAAGACTGTTCTAGAGGTGGTAAACTCACTGAAAATTTTAAGTTTTGTCTCTTTACATTGTCAGTGGGAAAGAAAAGGTTGTGGGAGAAGTGTCCTGAAGGTTTTGTGTCCCAGATGGCATGGCAAGATGTATTCTATTGGCCATCTGTGTGGCAGTTGTCGTTCGTTAAGTGAGCAACTGTCCTTATCTCTTCCACAGCCACTCCTCCCTCCGGGGGGGACATCTGCTGATAACAGGCTGTTGAACGTCATGTCACCGCATGACTGATATGAACTACAGCATCCACTGGGAGATGCTCCACCCAAAGGGGAGAGCCAAGCATTCTACCCTGATGTAATCCGAAGTTTCTGGAATACCAACACAGCTTCTTCACTGGATCTCCCAGAGGAACAGCAGCTGCCTCTTCTTCCACTGGATCTTCAGAGGAAAACTACACCTCTTTCTGCAGGATCCCTGCTCCAGCAGAACCACACCTGACACTCCAGTAGGACTGCAGCCACATTTCCAATTGGACTGCTACCAGCACCCTGACCAACAGGGTGTCAAGTTGTTTTGACTCTTTCAGTGTTGTTTTACTTTACTGCATTGTTTATTTTATCCTTTAATTTTCTTCCCTGTTAAAGAACTGTTATTTCCTGCTCCCATATTTGTTGTCTGAGAGCCCCTTAATTTAAAATTGATAGCAATTTGGAGTGGAGCGGGGGTTTTCACATTCTCCACTTCAGGGGAGGCTCCTGCCTTCCTTAGCAGGCACCTTTCTTTCCAAACCAAGACATTTTGTTCTGATTCTTATTACTCTTTCTTTTAGTTACTGTTAATAATTTTTTCTTTTTACCCTTTTAAAGTTTTGAGCCTGCTTTGCCTTTCTCCTAATCCTGTGTGACAGCAGGAAATGAGTAAGTGCATTCTAGTGACTGCACTGGTGATTGGCCAGCACTGAACCCATCACACTAACTGGTGCATTGGCCAGGAAATCTCAAATTGGCAAGCCAAACCCAGTACATTGTCATTGAAAATTTTAACAGAGGAAGCACTCAAATTACTCTGGCAGTGCCACATAGAATTTGTCCAGTGTAGGCAGAAAAAGTGCATGGAGTACATTGTACAGATGCACATGGTAAAAATCATTCCTAGGATGCTAAACCCTTATTCAAACAAAGCATATATTCTTGCACTTCTTTACCATTGGGATCTTATGGTGACAGTAAGTAAAAAGCTTGAAAAAAGGAGCATTATAAAACCTTCTTTGGTTGTGTTAAATGCTAGACTTTGAAAGAAATTAAGGCAAGAATGTATATTAGGAAAAAAACCTCAGGACCCAGAGCCCGTTCAGCACTGAGGGTTGCATTGCTAAAACCTGTAAGCTCTCTTTTTTTGCTGCCTCTCTTGCCATACTAGCAAATCCTCAGTGATCATTTGTAAATTATGGAATCTTATCGCTGGAGAAAAAAGATGGGAACATGAAGTACTGGTGTTTTCTGACTGAATCCTATATTTTTACACCACTCCTCGAACATGGCTCAGCACTGATGGACACATGCAGTGCCACTTTAGGGAACCTCCATCAAACATCATGGAAAAGCCCTGAACTCCTGCAACTTGCAACAGATCTTCCAAAATGAACCTGAATCAAAACATTTCCTCCAAGACTTAACAAAGCTCATATGCCATGAAGGGACACAAAAACATCAGGACACAGTGTCATCTCACAAGTTACATCCAAAACATTAACAGCCCATCCCCAAAAACCTGCACTGCATCATCCCCAGTCCAGGGGAGCATCACCCCTCTATAGTTATTCACTATGTACTACAGCCATGCATCAGTTAGCATGCTGTCTCGTCCTATCTACTCAGAAAATCATGACATATAACATTTCTAGTCCTCTGTACTCACAAAAATCCTTTCAGTTCTTGTTTATGGGCTGGCTTTGAACAACACAGAAGCTTTATTGTCACAAATTAGTTTTACTGTCATTTTTTCTCAGTTCAAGTCAGGCAATCCACAGGCTGAATTATAATTATGTAGAAGTAGGGGGTTAAAAACTGCAGTTCAGGTTAAAGACACTGCAGGTGTGCAGTTTAATGAGTTCTTAATTGAGTAGTGGGAGAGCATAAAAAGGAAGTGCAAAAAGTGATTACAGGGCTCTTTCTGCAAAGGGACCAGTGCAAGCACTGAACTCTATAATCAAGAATAAAGAAAAAAAAAATCACCTCTAATTTTTCTCTGTGCTGTAGCTTTTGTTCCTCATGCTCAGAATGTAAGATTAAAGATTACACCATCAAGTTAACAGATAAGATTTTTTTTTGAGATGCACTTGTTTTAAGACTAAGAAAAAAAAAAAAAAAAAAAAAAGAGAAACTACATAAAAAATAACTTTGATCTGAAAAATACATTGCTTTCACTCCTGTTTGCAAATCAGTCAGATTCCTCTCTGGCTTCTGCTATTGAATTAACTTCATAGTAAAACTGCAGAGGGAAAAATGGAAGGAGACACCACACTGAAGGGAAAAGACAGCTACTTGGGGTTTATTTTGATCTCACTCCTCTCTCCAAGAAACAAACACCACAAAACCCCAAAGCCTCTTGACTCTATTCAGGGAAGCCACCTACAACATGACAGTGCAGCAGTGTTACTGCTTTGGCAGACACTGCAGGAAAACACTCAGATATTTCAGTAAATGCTCTGGAGAATTTATATTGACTGCAATCTTGGATATCCTGGACATTGACTTCACTCCCACACACATATCTAAGAAGTGCTCAGAGCTATTTCCACCTTCATTGGGGCAGAAAAGTCACTGAAAGCCCAGTGCACTATCACTTAGCACAACTCTTTTATTTCCCAAAATAAGATGACTAAAAAAAAGTAAGTAAAAAAATTAAGCATCTTCACTAGTAGTTCACTGCAATTCAAATGTTACTTGAAATATGGGGAGTTTTATACAAATTTATTATTTAGAACTCTGAAATTCATGAGAAAGCACAATCTGCCTCAACTTCTGAGGAAAAAAGAATTTTTTATACATAAAGGTTTCACTACCACCTCAGTTTTATGAGAAAAGTTTTTTATTTGTATAGCTATATCAAACTCCTGTAATCACTTTGTATGCTACATGGGCTTTATTTTTTTTTAATCTAAGGATTTTTTTCAAGTCCTTTTACATCAGGCTTTAAGACTTCAAAGTTTTTGTTATTATTGTTTTCTCCTACAAACAAACGTTTAACTGCATGTTGCTGGCAGGGAACACTTAGCTACTCTTCAGAAATCCACAGCAGCCTCAAATTCACCAAGCTGGTTGCAGTTACTGATTTTTCCCCAGTATTGTGGGCTCTGTTTCTGACTCCAAGAGTCTTTTCCATGTTCTGTACAAGCAAACAAGCACATTTGTCCAAGAGGTGCCCATTGGCATCAGCACTTTAGCGGTTACTGAAATACCCCCACATAAATACTTCTTAAATGAAGGTCAGGTTCTTTAACCTATTATCTATCATTATTACTTATTGTTTCATGTATAAAGCAACATGTGTTCTTTTAAAGCAATTTGCTGAAAGTAAAATCTACAATGGAAATGTTAAACTGTGTATTTCAAAGGATCTTGTCACCCACATCAGGATTGCACTGCAGACCAATGCTCAGAACACAGATCAGGGAAATAAACTCCAGCCAGATAAATGAAAGAAAAAAGGCAGCTCACAGTAACTTTTCAGGGAGTGAAAGAAATGCATGAGGTCGTTTCAAGTTGATTGTGCTTGCTGGTTTTTTCCTTGATATTTCACAACTGTTTCAAATTCAGGTCTAGCAAGTGAATTCTCCCATCCTGGGGATATTGATGCAGCTACCTTCGAAAACCACCAGAAGACAAGATTTCAAGGATTGTGCCTTCCAAAAGGTATTTTTTCTTTAATAAACTTTACTTCTTCATATCCTATCCCATCTCTGAAGTTTTATTGAGCAAAACCTAAAAAACTAGTACTATACACAGTATTTTTAAACTATGGGTTTATATTTCATTATTAATCAATACGAAGAGCTGATATTTTTTTTTCCTTACATCCAATTAATAGATGGTAAAATCCATGCTCATGGAGTTCAAGTCTGAAAGAAAAAAAAATCTGATATATCTAGTTTATGGAACACTGGGAAAATTTGTCCTGCCCTTCCTTCCAGCTAAATAAACACTCTCAACCTGTGTATCTTCAAATTCAGGGCTTCCTGCCAACTTTCTAAATCACTAACAAACCCAAACAAGCACCAAAACAGAGATGAGCTCACCACAAACCACTGCTTAACAAAAGAGAGCTGTTCACAAGCTGAACCAAAGCAATATCTAAGAGAAATCTAAAAGTCTAACTGCAAAATTGTCCCTCAAACCAATTAAAACACTTAACAGAACAAAACCACTGATCTGCTGAATTCACAAGCATCAATCGATAGAAATTGCAGTGTTTAGTTACACATCCCAATTTAAAAGTTCAACAAATTTAATCTTTACCGTGACAACATGTAGATATTTGGAAATGAGTTATTATCCAATGAATAAATCACAACTTTGGAGTTAAATATGCCTTACACATTCTTATCACAGATTGATGAGTCCTCTTATACATCCTAACTTCTTTCTCTGGTGGTGTAACTTCATGCGGAAAAAAAAAAATTCTACATAACACAGCAGGTTTCAGATAGCATCTTCTCATTTTTGTTTTAAGGCATTATCACTGCCTATTCCATTAATCATATCATATGTGGCAATGCCTGATGTGGCACACCATTTATAAGGTAAAATTGCAAATAAAGCCCTTTACATGTAATTTAAGCTTAATACCAGTAAAGCTCTATCATCTACTCTGGAATACAGACACACTTTTGGTTCTGCCTTTGTTCCATTTTATCATCTCACTATGTACAAAGATGCGTAAAGATAAAGCAAGGGATATCTATACATATACAAAAGAGACAAATTTCCATCCTTTCACCTCTACTATACAGTAGCTGTGCAGAAAACATCTTCTTAAAGCAAATGTGAATTAATATCCTGAAACTTGTTTTGAAAAGCCACCCTGTACCAGAAATTCTAAGGGATGGATACATCAGAGATAGCTACTTTTAAAAAGCAGGTTTTTTAAGAGGAAATAATCAGTGGGAATATTAGTACTCAACTGCCTATTGCTGCAAGGACTATGGCTGCCCACACTTCAAGGAGTGAGACAAATTCAACTGGGTAAATATATTAGAAAAAAACCCATACGATCAACTAGTGCAAATTTTTCCGTATTAACTCCAGTTTACAAAAAGGTTACTTTTGTAACATCGTTTAGGGCAGTTACAAAACAGTTTTCCTATTTATTTCAATCAGGCAAGTTAATTAATTTCAGCCTTAGATGGTCATGTCACTTAAAAGTTTGCATCACTGGGGTATATATCTATTTTTCTGTATCCCATTCATATGAGAAAAATTGACAAAGCCACAAAAATGTTGGAATGATAAAGGTTGTGAGGGTAACAAATCATACACATAGGCAAAAGGGTAAAATATAATTATGCAGATGGCAAAATAAAAGAAGGTAATTTACAACTGATGCAGAAAATGAATAGCTTAATAAGCATATCACATAAATCAGTTAGTTAACAACCTAATTTGTAACTTTCTGAAAAAGTGCAAAGACAAAGTAGAGACTAGAAAGAGTTTAAGTGCCTCATGTCTTTCAGCAATGCACATACTAAGGACAACATTAATAGACCAGCAGCTCATTAAGTAATTTGATGCCACATGATTACCCCACTCCCCTCTGCTCTAATGAGCAATTATTTCTTCTGACGACTGATTCTTTTCAACAGGGAAAATAGGAAAAATTTTGCCACACAGAAATAGCAGAAGTCCATAGGTGTGAGGTTATCAGCTGAAAACCTATTCTTTTTTACAAACATCAGCAAACACTCCTCAGGCCAGAATGACTGAGGCCCTTCAGTGCATTCTTACAAGTCCATTGGAAAGCACCATAGGAACTGAGACCTGTCTTCTCCCTGCACACCAAAAGGCACATCTGAGTATGCTTTTTTGAAAAGCTAGACAGAATTAACTATTTTAATAATAAGACACTTAGAGGGATTAAAAAAAAATAAATTGGTAACTCAGAAGGAACAAGTAAGGTCATGACCTTACCATGACCTGACACCTGAGTGGCATTCTGATAATACCAAACAGTAGGGTGGCATAATGCAGCAGTAGGTACAGGTAGGGATCCAACATGCAGCCCTGTGACTAGGGTGGTAGAGCTGCAGCATTTATTGCAAGGAGGGAAGCAGCAGCCTTTGGAGTCTGTATTAAGGTTTCAGAAATAGTCTTGGCAGAAATGAATAACAAGTAACTGTCAGGGCATTTCATTTGTGACATTAAGTCATTAGACTGATTATGTGTCCATCTGCTCTGCTTTGCAAATTGGCCTTCTGTGTGCATTACTAATCATAAACGGGGATATATTGTGGTGCAGGCTAGGAAATACATGTACAAACAGTCATGAGCAGGGCCCTGAGAGCATTACAGCTACTCAGTGTCATAAACAGTAATGGCTGAATCGTGCAGTTAGCTGACTGCAAGTTAGCACCTTCAGAGCAAACAGAGTACAGGACCTACATCGAGGAAATAAAGGAATTTTCAGTGTAAATACGCATAAAGGACTTTAGCCTACCAAAACAGAGAGAGCTGTCAGTGAAGAGAGGGCTCAGCATTGTAACTGTTCATCACCATCACCACCTTGGCATCACTTCTCACTTGCACAGCGGATTCCATTACACACAAAGGTACCAGTCATTTGGCTCTGCTTCTCCTTCTATTCACAGGTCTGAACTGTGCTTGTCTCTGCAGTAAAATGTAGCAATACCAAAGCATTGCAAAGCATGCTCTGACCTTGTCCTGGAACAGGGGCTCCTGTGCTGCAGACCTCCGCCCCTCTCACCCTCCCCTTTGTTCACACAGGTGCAAGAGTGCTGTGCTATGTTGGCATCGGGTCAGGGAGCCAAATCCATTCCTGCTACACTTACAGGGATAAGCTTGGTGCGGGTGCTTACGATTCAAATGAAAACCATGTTCAAGGAGCTAGAACTCCTCTGGATGTCGAGGAAGGAGAACCCCTCCAAGAGCCATTTAATGGTTTATACATTATGATAGCTGATAGTTGAATTATTTACAGAGTGAGAAGTTGTACTGTAAAAGTATTTTTGTTAGCTATGTATTCATGTCAAGTGAAGCAAAAATAGTACAGTTCTAATGGATACATTTCCATTAGTACATTCTGTGTTTTTCTCATTCTGCCCTAAGGCTATCATTAACTATGGTAACGAAGGAAATTAAAATGATCCCTGTTGTCTCTCTTCTTTATTAATATTTAATGATTGTTAATTTGAAAGCTTTAATCCATCCTTTCATAAAAAGGATAAAACAGTAATTCGTAAAAGCCTTTTGCCATTTTTTTTTCAGTCATGCCTTTATGCAACAAATCACCAAAAACCACATAGGAATTTTTTTTCTGGTACATACTTGCCTGTTTCATCAGTATTCAGAGAACCAACTACGGGCATGAACCTGCACCCATCACCAGCACAAGGAGTGATTCAATATAGCACATGTGCATGTTTCTCTATAAGCAGACAATTATGTTGTTTCTTGTTCAACAAAGCATTAAAGCAAAAGCTGTTAACTATAAGCTGTGCTCACTGCCAGGAATAATCTTTCTATTATTTAAATTAGACTAATAAAGGTAGAAAACATGCTGCCTAGGAGTGGTTTAGGAGGAGAATCCAAGCTTGATGAGCTTTTGTTTTCATCCAGCCAAGAAAAAAGGGGAGGGAAACGTGGATTGTGGAAGTCCATCCTCTGCGGCTCGCTCAAGAGCTAAACCCAGGCTGACCTCAACCCAGAAATCACTGCCTGCTGAGGGAGGTCCTTGCTGGGTGCTAGAAGCAAAGCTTCTCACAGTCTCTCTAGAGATCTGCTGTCACAATTCTGACCAAAAATAATTCACCACCCCCATCCTTATCCAGGCCTGTCACATTGTTCCTTCCCACACTTCTCTGGTCTTTGGGGACAGCACAAGCATCTGCCTTGATTACTTCAGGGCCACGTGGAAAACAGGTAGAGAATTGAAAAAATAAATTACTCCCCATCACCCCAGCTTAGGAGCTGAAGTAGCTCATTTTCTGATTCCACATTTCACCAATCTTCATTAAATACACTGCCCTGAAGCCTTCCGAGTACTGCCCAGACATAAACTGAAGTTAGAGCGGCACATACACCCCAAACTACTCTTCTGGAAAGTGGTATTTGAATAACACACAGAGAACATTAGAGCATGAGAACCATTAGCTATGCCTGGTCCTTCATGTATATTGGATTTCCTCATGACACTTACCAAAACACAATTAGTCAGTACTTTGGAATTTTTTTTTAATATATTTAAAATTTTGCATCACGACAAAAGTTTGGAACAATTCTCCTCTGGCTACAAATGAGCAAACTGCCCTTTCCCTGGATTCAGCAGCCAAGAAGTGTGGAAGGCAGGTCTTTCTGAGTCCTAATCAGAGGGGGTGGAGTAGGACATACCATCTTCCAACTTCAGAGGAGAAGGTATGTGTAACAGAGGCTACAGGGTATGTTTTAACAGGCAGGGTAACTGTCTCCAACAAATACATGTCAGGATATTGATTTGCAAATTTCAGATGTTCTGATTGATCCACCTTTCCCACTGGAACTGTTCCATTATGTACAAACACCCAGATATTTGTTTATACACATATCTTCTGCGGACAAAGAGAAGAGGGGCCTGAAGACTGGGGTCTGTTTTTGAAGTAGGGGAAAGCTCAGTCCAGTCTGCACTCTAAGAACAGCAGGATTTTCACCCACACTGGTACCTTAACTCCCCACAGGTCACCCTGTACACTCAGCTGCAGGGCAATGCTGATATTGGTTTCTTTGAACAGAACAGCTAAGAAAAGCTTCAAGTTCAATTAACTAGCTTCCATTTCATTTCTCTATCTTGAATGAAAAAAACCCAAAACATTAAAAACCCTGACCCAATTATTTAATACATAAAAGGAGCCTTTGTAGCAGGTGTAATATTCCTAAAAGGTGATTAGTCAGAAATATACATCAGACCTTAAGTGGAATGAGGCTTTGATGTTGGCTGGATTACCTGGTGTGCCACTGAAGAAAAAGATCTCAAGGGAAAGAGTTAGCAGGCATTGCATGTCTGCTGGGGGATGCAACAATTGGATAGGACACAGGCTCCCGGGCTAACTATGGGGAGCTTTGACTCCAGGGGGTTTACTTCAGCACCAAACCCTGTCAGACTTCAGTCCTTAAGATAAACTAAACAATATTCTAAACAACAGCTGATGTAGAAATAAAATACATTTTAAAAAGCCAGTGTCTGAAAAATATAAAGTAGGTTTTTAGTTTCTCCAGCACACTGAACTTAACTGAACCAAGAGGATGTGAACGCATTTCTAAGAAATGTAGCATTCAGAAGAGTTGCTGTGATCAGAGAGTCTTTAAAAATTCACAGTGACAGATATGTGTGTGAAGGCCATTTGATCTGGATGAGCACAGCACTACTGCACAAAATCATCATGGTTAACCAGAGGACCAACAAAAACTCCTTCTCCTTTCCAAAAGCAGAGGGAACTCCTTTTGCCTTGGGCTCTCCAACTTGCTCAAACTTAACTTTGCCATCTTTCTTTTTATTGTTTGACTGGCACAGTGAGAGTTCTCCCACTTTGATTTATTGTAGCCACAGGAATGGGAGCAGCTATACCTTCACAGGCCTTTGTGCATATAGCAGTAAGCACAGCGGGAAACTCATCTTTACAATAAAACCTTTCCAAATTCAAAATACAAAATGGCCACATGCTTCACATGCAATATCCTAGTAATGAAAAGAGGCAAATGACTTAAAACTGTAACAGACAAGAAACTGTACATACTTTTTCGCATTTCATACTATTTGAAAAGCCAACAAAACCCCCTCCAAAATACAGCTGCCTATTGCTGTATCAAAATGAATATTTTTCAAATGCAACAGCATCTAAAAGGCTGAAAGTGTTCTCTTGTTTCAGGCTCAAAAGTGATTTTCATAGTTGAGTATATTACTACTGTTTAACAATGGAACCAAAACACCAGCCCCCAAGGAAAGCAGGTAGGGCTGCCATGCTCCAAGACAGTTCTTGAGCACTTCCCATAAATTACCAACATTGTGTCATGCCTCTATGCACCTACTGCAAAATTATTCAAATCTGTGCATTATACTCATTTGTACTTGAATCTGGCTTAACTTCAGGTGAGTTTGGGAGGGTTGTACTTGCTATAAACTTTAAGAGAATATTAACACCCACAGGGCAGCTGATATTTAAATCTTAAAATAAACATAAATTGATGGCATGGGGGCAAGGGGCAAGAAGGGGGGAAAAAAAGGGGAGGAAAAGAGAAATAAATGAGCTTTGTACAGAAGAACATGATGAAAAACTTGCCACTGAAGCATCAGCTTGAAACACCAACACCTGCCCTGTCAAACCCTGTTTAGGAACTGTACACAGAAGTGACTAATATTGTATTCATTGTGGGAAGTGCTTTCCAACAAAAATGTGAAATGTTTGTGTTGATTTTTCATTGCAACAGGAATGTGCTTTGATCTGTTTCTCAATGTATTTGAATGATTCTTGCATAGAGGTCTCTTTCCTGTGGTCCAATGTAAGAAAAAGCAGTTTGAAACATTAAAAGAATTACAATCTCCCTTTATGTACATGGTTTCCAGCGGTATTGCAAGCATTCTACGCAGTCTAGACACCAGTCTAGACACCAGTGCTCTGCAGAAGCAGGGAATGCCTGTATAGGATTCAACACGACCCCCGTGGCAGGGAGAAATAATGAGGACTCTACTGATATCAGAAGAATTAATTACTTTATTATACTATATTATTCTATACTATATTACACTACATCTAAACTGAATCTGCACAAGCACTCACCTCACTGAACACAATCCTGGGACTGTCTGCTGACTGACAGTCTGCACACGCGCTTGGCCCTGATGGGCCAAGGAAACAAAACACCATCACTTTGGGTGAAAAAACTCCATATTGCATTCTACTTTTGCACAAACACAGGAGCAGAAAATGAGATAAGAATTGTTTTTTCTTTCTCTGAGGTTCCTCACTGCGATTCCCAGAAAATATCCTTGGGAAGTTGTGCCTTGCTTTTCTCTGTGAAGAAAAATGTGGCCACATGCCTGTACTGGTTTAAGCTTTGATCCTCCTGGCAAATTTGCTAACAAGAGAGTTGACTGCTGCCTGACTGCTTTTATGAATGTTTGTGAACCCCATTGGTTTTCCCAGCTTAAGGAATAAAAGAGATTTTGAAATGTTCCTGTCAAGAGATCATAGTGTTTTCACTGGAAGAGAAGAGGCTTTCACCTCAGAGCTCCATATGGAACAGAGTTGTAACAATTTTCCAGCCCTGGATACACCCAAGCCTAGAATAATACCCCTCCTTGGTACCAGACACATTTGCAGACTGTGTTAATCAAGGAGGTAAGGGACAGACAACACTTCTTGAAGACTGAACACCTGAAATTTTAATGTTGCTTTCATAAAAAGTAGCAACTTCATGATGCAGGTTATCAGCTGTTTAAAAATATTGTAAAGGTGCAGCCTAAACCCTTTATGATAAACCAGGACTGTGATTACAAATACAACACCAGTTCAGTCCCCTAACACACGTGATTTATGGTACAGTCTTGATCTACACAACTGGGCCATCCTGAGTCCCATCTGAATCTACCTGATCCTTGACATCCTTTACAGAGATTAAACTGGATTCAACTGATGAGAAATCTAGTAAATTTTGTTTGTTTGTTTTGCTTACTAATTCTGTACATTTTAAATACTGCTCTGGAAGTCTTAGTTTCTTCTGTATGCTTTTCACAGTAGAATTGAAGATAACCATCCAAAATAATTTTTGCAAAAAGTACTCTTTTACACAATTGCTCTTCATCAGCTTCAGCACAAAGTCATATGAGTTAATTTGTGGCTCTTTAACATAAAGGCTGTTTAATTTGACTTAGCTGACTTTGCAATGAAGCAGAAAAGATCACTGCATGATCAATTCTGCAAGGATGAGATGACACAGTTTTCAGCATATGGAAAATAAGAAGCTGATAAGAAAATGAGGGAAAAGGCAGCATTATCTTAAGAACTGCAGCTGTTCCTAGACTGGAAAAATATATTCCATGCCCACTGCACTTAAGCTTTCTTTTCCAATTGCTCCTCAAATTTACTGTACCTTCATGACAGCAGTCTCAAGAATGGGAATTATCTGAGGCCCCTACAATCATTCTCTCCCCAAAGTATCGCTCATTAGAAACTCAGTATTTTTAAAGCAATCATGGGCCTGGTTTGTGCCATGGTTACAAGGGTCCAGAAAGTGAAAGGAGTTTTGGCAAAAAGCTTATGAGCAATTTTGGGTCAAGTCACTGATCTCACCATTGTTGAGGAGCTCACCAGAGAAGGCCAGGCCAAGAGTCCATTTCCTTGTGCAGAATCCAACTGGCTGAGGGCACATCTGCCTTGTCCTACACCTTCCCACTCAGTATTCACCTTTCACATTCTGCAAGGAACACGGCAAACACCCTTTTTCAAAGTTAAATGACTTGACATACGTTATTCTTTCATCCACTAATAGGTCAGTGCTCTGTACAACAAATAAACCATGCGTTATTTGGCAGCTGTAAACTACAACCTTAACCACTGTCCTCATTCCCTCCTATTTACCTGTTCCTTTCCATCTGCCTTAAAAAAGGGAAAACGTAGTTTACAGAAATTGTTTAGCTGTACCATTTTCCAGATTTTTAGGTACATTACTTTAGTACTTTAGGTACTTCACAACATTAAAGGTGATTTTCATGCCTGTGTTTCTTAGTGCATGGGGGAAGTGGGTGGAGACAAAGAGACCACTCACCTGATGTTCATGTGGTAACAGAGAGCGTTTATTCTCCAGCTCTTCCTTATAAAGGGCATTTGAAAAACTTGGTCTGGATAGTCTACTGGTCTGGTCTTTATGTCCCCCCAAGTCTTGGACCAGTGATATGCCTGCAGCCTTAGGAAAGACGTGATTAGGCAAGGCCCCTGTCAGTCAACCCAGGGGCTGGTTAAGTTGCCTAGTACAAACTAGCTTGTACTGTGATATGTGGCAACATCTCACCATTCTGTTTTTATAAAAATTGCAACCTGCTCTCTGTCACCCATCTGCAAGGGCCCTTTGCAAACAGGGTGACAGAAGGGCAGCAAGGGTTTAATTTGCATGACACTGTGTATCACTGGAGCTGCAGCATTCAGGTCCAGGATCTGTTAGGCAAGAACTTAGACTAACATGTCACAGGCTTGATGCTTAGAGGTTACAAGCTACAACTTATCACTAAAAGCCAAGAAACTACCTAACTTTTAAAACTGTTAAAGAAAAACTCAACTACTAGAAAAAACAATCTGTAAACAGAAAAACAGTTTGTAAACAGGAAAAATAATTTGTAAAAAAATCAAGTCGTTACATGAACTGTCACTTCAAGAGTCCCAGATTTCCATGAGGTAGGTCATAATTTGTTCTCTTTGATGTCTGTTGAGGAGTTATCAGGCAGATGCTCTCTGTGGTTCTAAGCAGGACCTAATGTAAGCCAGACACATCTAGCAGGTATCTAACTGTGGCCACATTTCACTTCACAGAGAAAAGCAAGGCACAACTTCCCAAGGATATTTTCTGGGAATTGCAATGAGGACCCTCAGAGAAAGAAAAAAACAATTCTTATCTCAATTGCTTAGCCTCTTGTTGTGCACAAGTGCAATGCATTATAGAAGATTGTTTACTTGAAGGGGTTTGGTAATTGGATTCTGGTGTGAGTGTTTTGATTCATTGACCAGTTGAATCCATGTGTGTGTGTGTTGGGACTGTCAGCTGACAGTCACGAGATTATGTGCAGTTCAGTGAGTTGAGTGCTTGTGCAGATTCAGTTTAGGTGTAGTATAGTAGGTATCTCTTTAATATAATATAGTATAATAAAGTAATTATTTAGCCTTCTGATATCAATGGAGTCAGATGCATAATTTCTCTCCTTCCTTGGGGTTGCCATGATTTACTACATTTAACATGTCCCATTGTCCACTGAAATGTATTTACCTTGGGTTCGGGTAGCTGAATATCATAGGATTATTGTATTGTTATATGATTGATTGAAAGACATGAGAACATTATATTACCTTAGACTTAAAGGAGGGTGTACATTCACCCCAACCTTTTTGCCCCATTTCTTTCTATTAATAACTAAAAATAGGAATAAAGCATGGATTTTGAACAGCATTAATAAGGTAATATTACTTAGAAGGTTGCTAAAGGTTTATTTTTTCCTCTATGAGGACGTAAAGGAACCTCTTCCAGATGAGAATTTCTTGTATCTCAAAGGAAAAAGGGTTTAGCTTTTGCAATATTTGCATAGAGTTATCCAGGTTTACTAATATATTTTTCTTTACCAGCCAGGTTCATGGCTTGATCAGGGCCACGAGCTTGGTTGGGAGAGGTTTTCTGCATTTATATTTTAAAAACAAACTTCTGTTAACATCTAGTGCAAAAATATGGCTGTATTCCATGGAGGTTGGATTGGGGGCAGGGCTCTGCCCCCTGATGTACACTGGATTGGTGGTGTAGGTACGTCTCCCGATGGAGGCTTGGCTAAGCTCCACAAAACTGGGGGTGTATCTGTGGGGCTGGGCCACCCAGCCTCAGGAGGAGGTGGTCCTGGTGTTTCCATGGCAATGGGAGGTGCAGGAAGCTCTGGCAAGAAAGGT
Source organism: Onychostruthus taczanowskii (assembly GCF_017590055.1). NCBI lineage: Eukaryota > Metazoa > Chordata > Aves > Passeriformes > Passeridae > Onychostruthus > Onychostruthus taczanowskii. The sequence goes on along the minus strand of NW_024507879.1, from coordinate 244,613 downwards.
GGTGGGGCAGTCCCAGCGACCACATGGCGTGGCGCCATGGCCGTGGGATTCTTGCCTAGCTTGGAGGTGCAGGGAGGGATTGGAGCGGCCGCCATGTGGTCCGGTCCTCCAGAGCAGGGCGGAATGGTGTACCCAACTGGACTGGCGATATGGTAGCCCATGGCAGCTGGTGGTGACTCAGCTCGGCACCACAGTCTGGAGTGGTCACGGAGCATCTCGGCACTGCCAGAGCTGCACACATCGCTGGGGCCATGGTGGTCACCATGACTCCCCATGGCTGGATTGTGGCATCTGTTCCGCTGTCTCTCTGGGCACTGTTGGCAGCTGTGGCGTGGGCAGCCCTCAGATTGTCTCTGTTTGCTGGGATTCCGCAACTCCCTGGGGCTGCGCTGTTCCCCACCATTGCTCCACAGCGGTCAGCCCCAGCTCCACTTCAGCAGGGGGCATTCCGTAGTGGCTGGGGCCGGCCAGCACCAGCGTGGGGGGCACAGTGAAGCGGCAGTGCTGCTGCCCAGAGTGGCTCTGCAGTGCAGTGTTTCCCTGCTGCCTTGCCCTGCAGGGGAATGCCATGCCAGCAGAGCGTTCTGGCATGCGCTGGCCCTGTGGCTCCGCATGGCAGGAGAATGCCCAGTTGGCACATTATACCTACCCGGGGCGACTTCTCAGCTCTGCACGGAGGTTTCACGGCCCTCTGTGGTTGTTCCACCCATCCTCTTTTGCTCTCGTAAATGAACTGTTTTATCAAATCCAGGCTGATTCTCTGGCTTTATAACATTGATGGCTGTGTCATGGCCAGTGGAAGCTGCTGCAAGCATACATCATCCATCCTGCTTCCAAATAAGTAAGTCTAATGAACATCAAGTTCATGGCTTTCACACCACGTGACCAGGGCTTGCAGAGCCTGCTCATTGTAATTAATTCCTCTTTTTTTAAGAAAGAAAGTCCATACCTTAAGAATGGGATCTGCTGGTGCCGAAGTCTAGGCCCCCATAGTCCTGAAGGTGATTCCAACCAACAAAAACATGGTTGGAAACTACACAGCACTCTTTGCTTTCAGCTGAGGGGAATTTCACTGCAGCTTTCCACTGCCTGAGGTAGTTCCACTGCAATACTATTTACCCAGCATTTCCATCTCTGATGCTGTGTATTCTGGTTCTAACACTGAAGTCCCAGTTCTGACACCAAATTCCCAGCTACTACACTGAAGTCCCAGCTATTACGCTGCTTGTCCCATTCTGACATTGAATTCCCAGCTCTACACTATTTGTCCTGGTTCTGACACTGAATTCCCAGCTATTACGCAGATGTCCCTGTATTACACTGTTTGTCCCAGTTCTGACACCAAATTCCCAGTTCTAATACTGAATTCTTGGCTCTGCACTGTTTATCCTGGTTATGACACCGTATTCCCAGCTATTACACTGAAGTCCCGGCTATTATGCCATTTATTTCCCTTGCTCTGTGGGCAGAATATTGCTGAGTCAGATCACGTCGTGGGTCACCACATGTGAATGTGTGGGGGAGCATGTTGGAGACAGAGATGACTCACCCAATGTTCATGTAGCAACAGAGCATGTTTATTCTCCAGTTCTTTTTTATAAAGGGCATTTGAAAAGCCTGGTCTGGATTTATTGGTCTGATCTTTGTGCCCCCCCAATCTTGTACCAGTGATATGCCTGCAGCCTTAGGAAAGATGTGATTGGGCAAAGCCCCTGCTAGTCAACCCAGGGGCTGGTTAAGTTGCCTAGTACAAGCCAGCTTGTACTGTCGTATGTGGCAACACATGTTCTTTATGTTGTGTCCATTTACAATTATATATTTAAAGAATTCTTGGTTAGAATGTTGCTATTAATACATTACCTAGTTCCAAACATCTAGAAATTACAACTAATTTTCAGGCCACCTCTTTTAATAAACCAAAATGCTATTTTATGAGGCACAATTAAAAATCACCATGTCTGACAAATGTGATAAATTTATAATCACAATCTTGTTATAATTAAAACAGAAATATTGACATGAAAAACATATCAAACATTCTCAATAATCTCTAATTAGTCCATTTGCAGCAGCTTTTTACTGTTGTCTAGTAAAGCTTGCACTTCTGTTTAAAAATGAATTTGAAACTAGAAACCACACACCTATCAGGAACAAAATGTTCCTGTGAGTTAACAAAAGGTTACAGTGAGTGTAAAGCCTCAGGCTACTGCCATGCCACTTTTGCTGAGGCACTTTTGAAATGAGAGTCCTGCAGCTGCAGGGAGATGCTGCAGGAGCTCCTGGAACACAAAAGCCAGTGCAGGAAGTGACCTGAATGAGTGCTCAGAGACAGGGAGCTGGCACAAATAAGCCAGCTTGAAGAGCAAGCTGCGTCACTAATTATGGAATTATGGTTTTGGTCAGTAATTACAGAATGCAAATTTTTGCTTTTAAGATTATTTCAGTTGCAAAGCCAGGAAGGCCTTAGCACTGTTACACCTTTCATCTGTTAATTGAGGTCATTCTGCTCCTGGACCTCTTTACTGCACATTCTCAGTGGCATGTTAATAGAGCTAAGTGAGCAATGCTGACAAGCTATCAGTCACCGGGCAATGTTGTCCAGGGGAATAGGGGATCCAGGTCTAGACTCACTATAATTAGGGCATTATAAATATCCAAGAGAATTCATGGATCATCCTGAAGATATTTGTTTGGTGTCCAACAACCTGTTGAGTCACCAAAGCAGTTTTCTTATCACAGCAGTTTCCTGGTTCCATGAAGTCAGGTGTGCACTCATGGATAACACTTGTTCATGGGAGATGCACTTCAGTACATGAAGTTCTTTTCTACAACCTTATTCTATCACGTAAAGCTTCCAAGTGAAATCTTGACTACAATGTATTTCCCCATGGCCACTGATAAAATTATTTGAGGATCTCCAAGTAAAATAAACTAATCAATTGAGGAGCAATTCAGTATGCTAAGCATGAGCAGCACAGATCAACTTAAAATACATTTATGATTCCTTCTGGAAAGAAATGGAGTTGTGATTGAAATTTTTTCATTCACTGTCCTGAGGGAATGAGTTAACCCTGTATGGGTGACCTATACTGCATACAACAGACTCCAGGTCGCACACTGAGCAACCATATATCCATTTGGAAACTCAGATTAATTTTAAATGGGACTCTTACTTGGAGATGAAAACTTTCAGTGAAAATCTTATTAATTCATATACACCTTTCCTGAGAATCCTCGTAACCAACACACAGGAATGTGATCCTAAGGGATTGGGACCCATGCCGGAGTGTTAATCTGCAAGTTGCAGCAAAGATAAAGCCAATCCATTTCTAGTCCACCTCTGCACACAGACCCTTTATACAACTCCCTTTTTTCCCTCTAGTAAGAAAAGTCTAATTTAAGATAATTTGAGTATGTTTCCTACCTATAAGGAAAACATAAGTTCATTGCAACTTCCAATAATAAAAAAAGAAGACATAGTCTTGAACAACAGGAGAAGGAAACTCCCATAGTTTAACAGAATAGCAATGCTTTAAGAAGGGAAAACTTCACTGTGTACCTCAGACAGCACCATCCGTTCAGACCTACCTATTCAACAAAAAGTTATTGAACAGTCTAGACATTTGTCTGAGGCAGTAATTTGTTTTCCTACTCCAGGAGACCTGCAGGAGTTCTTAAAGATTTTTATGGACATCTTGGTTCCTGTCACCCCTAGAAAATACATTTATCACTTTTTCTGTGCTGCTCTTCAGCTGCAACCTCAAATTTGCACAGCAACAAAGGAGACTGTAAGTAAGAGCTCTGAAGGCCAACCTGAACCGTGAATTTCAGCACTCACAGGTGGGAAGAGCAGGGCATCCAAAGCATCACCACAGCCATGGCACTCCAAAGTAAGAGGAATGGGAGCCCATGCAGCACTTCTTTCTCTCCCAGGGTCATATGAGTCCATTCTGGCTCAGCAGTGCACTTGGTCACTGTGTTAGACCATCAAACCCAAAGCACTGAACAGTGTAACTCCAAAGAAATATACAGAAAATATAATACATAATATGTATATGTGTGTGTATATATATATATATATATATATATATATATATGATAAAACGGTAGGGTAAAAATCAAGGATCCCTGAACAAGCAAGGAAACAATTTCTCAGGAGAAAAGAGTAAAAGCTGGATAAAATTAGTGTTACAATGAGGAGGAACTGGTATCCAGTTGGAAAAGAGAGCATGAAATAAAGTTTCCAGTGAGATAACTAACTGAGAGAAATATTTATGATGTGTAATTCATCATGCAGCAAACCCATCTCAGAGGGTTGGAGCATGTGAGGGGACCAAAAAAGCACTGACTGAGGTAGCAGATTACCACTGCAGAGTGGCTTGACACTTTCCAAAGCAATTTTAAGAGCAGACAGCCCCTCACACCATAGATTCCTACAGTGTCTTCCTGAAGCAACTGGAGACATACTCACATCACCCTCCTTTAAGCATCCACCTGCCAGAAAAGCTGTGTCAGGTGAGCAACAGGCAGCAGCAGCTCGTGTCCACAGTGATTTGTAACAAGCAGGAGACAAACAGCCTTGGCACAGACTAAAAGGCTCTTCATTAAGTCTTCTAGTTGGATTCAGGGAAGGGTTCCTATCTGTTCTTGCACTACAAATCTTCATCAACTCTTGCTGAGCCAGGACACAGCAAATTTACCTCATAATGTCTGAAGGATTAAGGAGCAGGATTTATTTTAGGCATCCATGGGCCAGGAGAGGACCAGAAAAAACAGAAGAAAGGTCCTCCATGCTCCAAAAAAAATCCTTTTTCAAGATGTCAAGTGCACATGGGATGTTTTCCTCCATGACCCTGCATGGGAGAGAAGTGCCAAGCACAGCATGTCTTTCCTGGCTGAGTTTAAGAGCTCACCTTGCCGTTTGATTTTCACAAGTGTTACAACAGAAGACCAGCCTTGATGGTCACAGTGCTTTAGCATCTGCTCCTTCATTGATCTTGGTGGCTTCTCAAGGACTTTGTTGAGTGCAAACCCTGCCTGAGGGTTTCCCCCAGCCTGAGGAAAGGAGCAGAGGTAACATTCTCAGCTGCTTCATCTCTTCTACCTCGTAACTGCCAAGGAGAAAGAGACATTTGTGCAGACTTAGTAGGGGAAAGTCTTAATCCAAAACAAAGGTATCTCAAGGATAAGTGTGGGAGATTTGGGAACAGGGGTGTCATTTGTTCTTCACAGACAATTATTGGCTATGAATCATTTACAAGGAAGATAATGAGACACTGGAGAGTGTGATACTGAATTAAAAATTATAGTCTTGATCTTTATCCTTTTCCATTTTCCAACTTAATAAAATTGCATGGGATTTTCCTAGATAGGAGAAGCCCTTGCTGCTAATTAAATTATCTTTAAACATTTGGAAGTAAGACTGTAACATTTGGAGAATTAATACACAGGAGGAGAAGGCAGCAGAATAGCAAGCCTCTACCAAGACACGATTATTTCATGGTTTTGCAACTACCAAATTGATGCCTTCGGATTTTAGCTTTTACATTTTTCATATGTTTGTAATCCTGTATTTCTTTAGTGTATATGTCTAAACTCTACATACAGTGCTAGCTACTGCTTTTCCACTTTGGTCAGATAAAACAACTCCTCTCTAGGCCTGGGAATCAAGGACACCTCACTGTCTCAAGCCCCAAGAAATGTAAACAAAAGTGAGGTGGGGGGAGCAAACTTGGGGTAAATTACTTCATTACCTGAAGCTGTAATTGGAAGATTAACCCCCAATATGCAAATGGACCAAACTTATAAAAGTGTGAAAACTAGTGATCCATCATCCATTTTTGAGTGTAGCCCCTGAGGGGGTCTTTGTCTGCTCTAAATGTACCTGAAGACCTTTCAATAAATAGAACCACTTTTTAGTCCCTTGATTTTGTCTGGCCTCTGTTTTTAGGTAGTCCCCAAAAGGCATCAAAATCCATTTCCACATGAAAAAATACAGCTTTAGGGAAATATTGGTTTTAATTGTGGCAGTGAGGGTTTGAAGATTATATGTTTGGTCTCTCTCTGGGGCTGTTTACCATCTGTCTTCCCGCCTTTTCCCCATGGCAGTTATGATAATTCCAGATTCTTCCCTGTCTGTCCTCCAAAATCCTGCTCCTGCAGCCTGTCTGTCAAAATTTTCTACACCCATTTATCCAGAAGATTCGCTGTCAGTTATGATACTTCCTTTCTCTCATTGATATGTTTCTTTCTTGTTCCATTTTTTATTGGTATTATGTTTACATTTGTCCCCCCAGACCCCTCCTGTCTAGACCTTGATTTGTTAGTCTCCTCCTGGGAATCCACGTCCCCTCTACAAAAGCTGCTGTTTTTCTCTGTTTCCTGCTCTTTGCCACTGCTCCCTCTTCAAGCTGCGTTGCTTCCGCGCCCTGCCCACACCCGCTGCATCCAGCCTCGGCGCTGTGCTCCCGCCACAGGAAAGAATAACACCTGCGCGGCGCCGCAGCACCTGCGCCGCTTCCGTGCAGCATCGCAGCTTCAGCGCCACTCCTGAGGCAGGAAAGAGTAACACCCACACGGCACTGCCGCTCCCATGTGGCACTGTCCTGGCGCCGCTCCTGCGCAGGTAAGAATAAAGGCAACTCAGAGAAGCAAGCAAAGAATCCTTCCTTTTTCCTTTACTCCGGCCCTTAGACGTGGGTCCGAATTTATCGGCCACTCTTGGCGGTCCGGGATCCCAGAGAGTGGAGGAACTGCGATCCTGCCTGCTGGCAGCACCGGCGGGGCGTGGCCACTCCTGGCACACGTGCTGAAAGCGAAAGGACATCGGGCCGCGCAGGCGACCGGCACAACCGTCCCTCCCACAACGGGGGTGCAACGTCATTTAATAATGTGTATTTATGGGAGACTAAATTACCTTGTTTCAAATAGTTTGGATCAAATAAAATTGCTGGGTGTGATGCCAGGAAGAAATTCTGCTTTGAATTCAGCTGTGAACTGCTGGTTTTTACAAGCTGCAGAATGAAACTGCTATGTCCTCCTATCACAAACACAGGATCAACTCCTAGAGCTGACCAAAAACTTCCCACAGTACCTCTTCCCTTGCCTAGCCATCACTCTGTGTCATGGGAGATGGGATCAGTCAACAAGCAGTGACAGAGTTCACCCACACCGCTGCTAGCAGACCTGGCACCTTAGCTGAAGGAGCTCAAATTTAGCCACAAGTGCAGCCAAAGAAACCAACACTTTCATCTTCCCTAAATTAGGTTTTTAAATATTTTAACTGATACGATTTAGGAAGGAAAAATGCTGAAATATATAATTTTTCTACAAAATAGAAATGCCAAGTGTTGCACAGCTCTGGATTTTGCTGCCAATGGTTTGAATGACAAAATAAAGCATGGTTATCACTTCCATCCACAGCCATCAGTACATGCTTGACACAACATATTAACCTGCTGCTTTTAATTTTGCTATTCTTACTTGTTGCAATCCAGAATCTTCCAAAGTACTTATCTGTAAATGTATGCTGAATTGTTAATTTTTTTCCCTCCACTCCTCCTATGCTTTGAGCACTAGAGAGTCAAATCTTTACAAACTATTGACATGAAGGCTAGTTTAACAAATACTTTCTTTCTTAAGACCTTTACTTTGCCATACTTTCTATCAGCTTATCCTGGAGCCAGGATGACAAATACCTGCACAATTAAACCTCTTCCCCAGCACACTTAAACCATCTTCCACAAAATGCCCCACTACCAGTAATTGACCAAGTCCTGGGCCCAGCACCGAGGTCATGACAGCCAACACAGCTGCTGAACACACCCAGGAGCTCTGCATCAGGCTTTTACTGCAGCTGCCTGCCTACATGTAACATAGGGCATAAATGAGATTCTTACAGACAGTAGAAAATTAACATCACTCCACTTACAGGAGGTGGTGAGATCAATCAGATTTTCTCCCCAAAAATACACTGAGGTTTTCATCATTTCTTTTCACAGAAACTGCAGTAAGGCACACTGCTACAGAGATGCTCTGATGCACAGCTCACAGCAAGCACGTAGTTAAGTAGTGGTGCTGAACTAGTGAGCAAAGGTGAGTCTGCAATGGATAACTCAGCTGCTGTTAGCTGACAGCAGGCATGACAACACACAACCCATAAAATCTTAATTCTTCTCTAAAAACTTTAGAAAAGATAAATAAAAATTTTTTAGTTTTATTAAGACTCCTGGTACACCACGGTTTAGAACTTGTGCAGTAAGTCCCACCTCAGTGTGAATTTTTCTAGGAAGTCCAGAAAATATGGGTTAACTGCCTAAATGGTGACACAGTCATAAATGTAATGGAGAGAACAGAACTGCTGTAATTTCTGATACAATCCTATCAATACGGTCAGTAGATAAAGGTTGCCCCAGGAGTTTTACTTTTTATTTTCATTCTCCTTTTCTCAGTTAGATTTCTTGGGGGTTCCTGTCATTTCCCTAGCTTTTGTGAAACAGACCTACAAAATGTACCTCTTTGCTTATGGTGCGCTACTAACACCAGGTGACAGCCATTAGGCAATCTTTGCTGTAGGCAGTTGGTGCAAAACCCAGAATCATTGGCTAACAGCCTTGCACACAAGCTGAGATGAAATGAAAGAGAAAATTTATTTGAAATTGAAAGAAATGTCATATGAGAAAAGATGCAGGAGATTCTAGCTCAGTTACACATGCATGAGCTACTAACACAACCTCTGAAGTCTGGTCTGACCTGACCCTCAATTGCAGCACCCTGAAGTTGGCTGAAACATCTGAGAATATGAGTTACTTTATTAACAGTCCTATTAACTGGTGTAGTTAAGCTACAAATAGCTCACAGTTTGTGCATTCCCTACTTTGCCTGCCACTTTTGAAAGATGAAGATGAGGAGACACATTGCTCCTGGAAAGATTGCTAGCTGGCCAGCTCAAGGCAGTGTCAGCACCATGAGCTGGCAATGGCCCTAAACTGGAACACATCAGGGGCTGTTTCTTTTCCCTCCCCAGTCTCACCAAATTTCCACCCCATGAATATGAGGCCATCTGATCTCTAACAGTGCCCAAAATACTCTGCAATATAAGCATTCAGCCACTCTGCAGCAGGCTGAGGCTGTGGGCTTATTTCAGATAAGGAAACAGAAATGAGACAGATAACCAGCAAGTAATGGGCAGAGTCCAAAAGGCAGGCAGGTTTCTCAAATATATTTTCTATTGGGGTACACTGTCTGGAAGTGAATGATTTACAATCTCATAATGCCAATTTTTTAAGCCAATGATGCCTTCTGTGTCTCTTCACCATGAGAGTTATCATCAGGCAAACTACGTTTGTCATAACTGTTCCAGTCATTACTGCATTCAACTTTATGGTACGCTAACACATTTCTGATAAAGAAAGCATATAACGTTCATTAAAAGGGAGCAGTCAAAGAAAAATCCAGTTTTCAGTTAGACCCAGCTACTGTTATAAACCAGTTTTGTCAGTGACAGTTCACTGCAGTTCCAGCTTTGTCCACTGTTTTCTACAATATACTGCAACATAGAATGTCCATTACTGTCCTTTTGATAGAGTAGCCAGGTTCATTATTATTCAGCTATGCAGAATTTCATATAAATTACCTGCAATTACCTCTCCATGATGAAAGCCAGTTAGTGGCAAGTAAAACCAAGCCTCAGCAGAGAGGTGAAGACTTCCCAGAGGATGCAGCACAGCACCCTTTCCTCTCACAGGGAACTTGCAGCAAGATGCCCAAAGCCAAGACCCACTTCAAGGGTCTGAAATGCTGCTTTTCCTAGGCTGAAGGACTTATTTTGAAACTTTCCAAGTTCTACAAACCTGTGTTCCAAAACACAGCAGCCATTTCACCAAGGAGGAGCAGGTCCTGGGGAAATATTTTGCTTGGAAAGACTGAGTTTCATAATTTCTAAAATTCTTTTTACTTCCTCTGCCCCAAAAGTTAAGAAACTTTCTGGCAGATACAAAACAACAAACCACAGCTCTCTGCACTTGTATTAATATCTTCATCCCAACTAAATTCTCCAGGTTTCACTGGTTTATGTATGATGTTTGCTTCAATAGCAGTAATTTCTTCTGCCTTCACCTACTTTTGATTGCCTAGTAAGAGGAAATTAGGCATCACATCACTCTGCCCTAAGCACTGAGCTTTGGAGAAGCTACCATTGTACCTAAAGGCATTCCTTGCCCACTCCTAAGTTATGGACTGAGACTGAAATCAAAGCAGTGCTGTTGCTCCACACCTGCACAGAGCCCACCTGAACTGAATCAGTTCCTACACCACAAACACCAGCAGTGGGTGAGGATGATGTGAAGAAGGAGTCAAGACCAATCTAAGTTTTTTCTTTTACTTAAGTTTTAAAAAGAAGACATCACCTGAAAGATCCCTCTAGCACTTTAAGTGCTGTGAGCTTCTCTCCCTGTTCTCATACTTGTCTTATGCTGTATTAATTAAGAATTCATATTCATCTTATGCTGTATTAACACCACACTTTGACACAAATCAAATCAGCTTATCTACTGTGTAAAATGAATACATGTTCTGCAAACAAGTCTTTTGAACTGGTTTTTGAGGAAATTTCTTGAGATCTTTCTTCATCTTCCTGCTCTTGACTCAGTCTTGAGGTGGCATTTAAAAGAACTGATTGTGACTTATAAATACTGAGTGGTAGTTAGCTTGCCATTACACCCAAGGGCTGATTTATATATTTATTTATTTATTTTAAACCTTGGAAACCTTTTCCTTTTGATTGCTTGTATAGTGGTTTTGGTTCACCAGTTTGAGATTTCCTGGCTAATGCACTAATTAATGTGGTGGGTCTAGTGCTGGCTAAACGCTAGTGCACTTACTACAGTATACTTACATATTTTCTGCAGTGAGATAGAAAGGTTAAGCAGACTCAAAACTTTAAAAGGGTATAAAGAAAGCTTTATTACCAGTACTAAAAGAAAGAATAATATTAATCAGAATAAAACCTTTAGAACATTTCTCCTCCCTCCCTACAACCTTTTCTTTCCTACTCACAATGTACAGAAACAATTCAGTCACTTTATCACTTCTAGAATGGTTTGTCTTCAGTTCACTTAGGGAGAGGAGTCCCTCTTGTTGATTTATGCAGACTTCTCCATAAGAAAACAGCTCTCTCATTGCTTTTAATTTTCACAAATAGCAGCTGCCTGGAAAACCTGCAATCATGAAGTCCTTCCCATTTTTACAGCTTTCCCCACAGCTGTGTTTATGGGCCATGTTAACTTATGGAGTACTATTTTAAAGATGAACTGTATAAGAGCAAAGGTTCTCTTAATCTATTTCTGAGATCATCTTTATCTTTGAGAAGAGAGATCTTCTTTCCCTGGGGCAGAGAGTCTTTATCACTCTTCTCTCTCTTTCTGTTCAGACTTCTCATGGGATTATACATCTGTTTACATCTGAAGCAACATCTGTTTACTTTAGCATGGAAGCCTTTGCTAATATTTACAATTTGAACATTATCTTCCCATACTTTTTCAACGAGTTATAAGGGAAAAGAGTCTGATGTATCAATTACATCTTTCTCTATAAGTTTATAAAAGGATTTCAGCCCTAAGACTAAGGCATCTCTTCATCTTTCCCATTTGAGATTTTACTCTTTTTTTCACTGATCTTGGTGTCTTCATGTTGTTCCTATACTTCTCACTCTGTCTTTTTCTCTCTCTCAAGGGAGGATTGAAGGTTAACAAGCTTTATTTGGGCACTGAAAGAGTTAAGATTTCATCTGGGACTTGCAGATGGTGATCCCTACCAGATAGTGGTCATAGCTGTTTGTGGTAGAGGATTTCTTCGGTGGCTCTGCTGGAGGGGGAGCAGCTAAGATCTCAGCTGCCAAGTCAGAATTCAGCAGTATCACGCTGGGGGCTGATGGTTTTTCCTCCCCCTGCCCGGTAGCTGCAGACGAATTCCAACAGTGGTAGGATCTTGGCTGAGCCAGTCCAGCCCGAGAGTGCTCCTGGGCCTGGTGGATCCTGGCTTGGCCTGTGAAATCAATAGGGCAGGAGATATTTCTCCTTTTTTAATGGCTTTATTAAAAAAATCAGCTCAGTTTGGGAGAACCGACGGGTTGCGCCCATGCCGCCGCTGCTCTCAGGAGTGGCACGGAGGAGGAGGATGATGCAGCTGTGTCCGCTGGTGTGCAGGCAGAGCTGGGGCTTCTGTCCTCACGAGAGAACAGGAGATTCTACCTTTTCAGTCTGACATTCGAGGTGCCTTTTCCAGTCAACTTTTTTTTTTTTTAAGGTAGGGTGAGAGGTAAAAAGGATCTTAGCAGACATGGGATTAAGTTCCTCACCTTTAGACATCACTTAGATTTCTTAATTCCATGTTGGCTCGTTGTTTTTAGGGGTTTCCTTGCGAGACTTGGTGAGGGGCTTCCTCATCTGCATACCAGCTCTGACGTCACCTCCCCTCCGCTACTTGCAGCCTTCAGGTGTCACCTCCCGGGAAACAGCAGGGGGACACTTGAGCTGATTTCTAACCATTAACAGCTCATTGAAGAAAAATTATTAACAACAGGTGATTACAACATGAAGTTATTAAATGCCTTTGGTTTAACTTGTTAACTCTGCAACTTAAAAAAAAAATGGACAACTTTTCTACTCATAACAGCCTGGACCGGCAACAGGGCAGGGCCTAGTAACAGCGAGATGTTGGCAGCCACGGCATGGCCCGGCCCAGCCTCGGCCCCGCACTCTCCCCTCCCCGGCCACCGTGCTGGGAGGGGAGGGGGAACTTCTGTCTCCAAAAGCCAGAAGCAGGAGAGTGTTTTCCTGGGCTTCCTTTGTTTTTAAATGTGCTTTTCCACAGGGGCATGCTTAATTTTTTTTAAGTAGTCTAACCGGATGTCAATCTGAGCTAGCTGAGTGGCCCTTCAGAACTAGCTAGTTCCTTGGTTCCAGCAGGTCCCCACAGAAAACCATCCTCCCCCCCCACAACTGAAAACCAGGCTTTCATCAAACCACAACAGTTCTCTGCAGCTGAGTGTGTGCCTGGCCTGTTAACTCTGATCCTGTGGCTCAACTGGTTCTGTTCCAACCATCCAGTACTGCTAGCACAAATCCACCACACAAAATTACTACACTTTTTCCTACTGCAAATATTAGCTTTCAGGGGTCAGATCAGTCTATGGAAGACTAGGCTTGAATTCTTCCCTCCATGACTTCTACTTCATGTTTCACATCTATATAGAGAAACTGATGATACCAACATCCCAAAGCCTAAGGTTTCCACAAGTGGTCAAGTTATGGTGCTAGGACAATTCCTTACTCTTATATTTCCTGTCTTTTTTGGTATCTGTGGGGTAAATGAGCAGAATAATTAATTTGAATTTCTTAATTTTGGTGTAAGCTCTGAAAATTCCACCTTTCTGTTTTCCTGCTTTTTTTTTTCTGCCTCCTTTGAGGCTTCCTAAGTGATAAAAAATTGCAGTCTTGTCTCTCCTTACACCAGCTTTAGTCTATTTTTTCCCATGAATCATTGCAGATGGTGCAGAGCACAAATAACAAATTTAATTGAGAGCAACAATACTGTCCCATTAAAGTTTATGGACTTCAGACAAAGATGAGAGAAGGCATTCCAGGCTCACCTTATAGTGTATAGTCACTAACTTGACCCCACTGAAGACTGTTCTTGTTATTCTTTTTGCTCAGAGGACTGGCATGCCCCTCACAATGGTTTTGCCAGCACTGTCATTTTCTGCACATCTTCCTGCCTCCTGATGTCTGTAGAGATGTGGCAGCCTCCCCTTCAATGCTCCATGTGTTTTCCATGCAGTCCACTTCATTTGAAGGTCTGCCCTTTGTTTTGTCTCCATGTGGAATCTGTGCATCCTTCTGCATGTAGTTATTTTACTTGAGATTTCAGCCAGTTCAGGAGGATGGAGAAGTGGCTATGAGGAATAATCCAGCCTGTGCTAGAGAGATTTTTGTACTAGAGTTCTGTTTGAAGGGATCAGGATCACGGTTACTCACATCCCTGCCACGGGTTACACATGTGACTGCCAGGTTATATTGCCCCTTTATCAAGCTGGTCCCTGGCGAGCCCTCTACCCTTCCACACTACCTGGCAAACACGCTATGTCCTTTGGGTGCTAATCTGCTGGCCTTGACAATATCTACTTTTTCTGCAGTGGTTTCTCTCCAAGTACAGGTATTATCTTCCAGCTCCTTTATCCCCCTCTGTCACTGTCATATTTTCTGGGAAAATCCCTTCACCAGGATTTCTCTCTCCTGGGAAGCTGAGAAGCCTCAGAGAAAAAGGAAAACAATATAATCTCATTTTCTTCTCTGGTATTTTACTGTTTGGAATGTGGTTTGGAGAGTGTTTATCCAACAGGTGGTTGTTTCATTGGTTTCATGTGAATTTTTTTACTTAATGGCCAATTACGGCCAAGCTGTGTTGAGGCTCTGGACAGAGTCACGAGTTTTTCATTAGTATCTTTTTAGCCTTTTGTCTGTATCCTTTCTGTATTCTTTAGTATAGTTTAGTATAGTAATCTTTAATATAATATAGATCATAAAATAATAAATTAGCCTTGTAAGAACATGGAGTCAGATTCACCATTTCCTTCCTTCATCTGGGAACCCCACAAATATAAGACCCCGCCTTCTGGCTTGCTGGTCCCTGTGTCTATACAGATTTTATTGATACTCCTTTTAGATCTCAGCTGAGACCATTACAGAAAAAGCATTATATACATACACACTGGTGCTCATTTGGCCTGGGGTAAGGTTAGTTTTCTTCACAGTAGTTATTATGGGCTGTGCTTTGGATTTGTGCTGGAAGCAGTGCTGGTAGCACAGGGATGCTTTGGGCATGGCTGAGCAGAGCTCACACAGAGCCAAGGCCTCCTCTGGCCCTCACCCGACCCCACCAGGGAGGGGCTGGGAGGGGACAGAGCCAGGACAGCTGAGCCCAAGGGATCCAAAGGAGATCCCAGCCCATGTGGGGCCATGCTCAGCACACAGAGCTGGGGGAAGGAGAAGGAAGTGGGGACATTGAGACACCTGTGAGTCCATGGGCAGTAGGGGATGAATTCCTTGTTCTACGTTCCTTGTACAAATAGCTGTTGCTTTACCTATTAAACTGTCTCTATCTCAGCCCTGAGTTTTCTCACTGTTACTCTTCCAGTTCTCTCCCTCATCCCAGAGGGGAGGATTGAGCAAGCACCCATGTGGCCCTGAGCTGCTGGATAGGGGTAAACTACTCAGCACTCCTGGGGCTCTCTGGGATCAAAGACTTCTGGGCCCAGTCACCTGCCCCTCTATAAAATAAAATCCACAGCGAGGGGTGGTAAGTAGAGAGCCACCCTGGGCATCCTGCCTTTCCTTTTCCTGGTGGCTTTGCAAAATACCTCACCCCCAAAGAGCTCTGTCGAGGTGCTGATGCTTTGGCGCCTCTGAGGAAACACAGCACATCCCTGGCTTGTCCTCCACCAGGGCTGCACATCTGGGAATGAGCTCTGAGATCACAGCCCCATTTTTCACTACATTTCCATGGAACCTAGACTACAAAAATTCTGTGTTATGCCAGTTTTGACCCTGTCTTAGAGTCTTGTTTACAGACAAGTAAAATGAAATTGTTATGATCATGTTATTCTGGTTTCCAATTAGCATACTTCATTCTATTACATCCTTTAGGTGTTGTAAAAAGATCACTATTACCAAATTAGATATACCACACCATGGCTAATATCTAGATGTCCAAAGCAACTTAAGATAATAGGATCATAACAGAAAGGAAAAACTTAAATATCTTCTGAAAATCTTAAAAGAGAAACAATACTTATTTCATAAAACATGTGTAAGGCAGTAAAAACCCTTCTGCCCTTAAAAATGTTCAGGCCAAGACTTCAAGACTGTATGTTTGAGTTCAAAACTCTTTGGTTTTTTGTTATGCCTTCTCCTCTTCCTTCCCTTCCTTTCTTCTCTCCATCTATGAGGTTTGTCAATGCCAAGATATCATTTTCCGCAAGTAAGTATTGAAGTTTAGAATAATTTTCTCATTTTAAAAGTTATCAGCATTTTCCAACTTCTATTTACTGTTCAGTAACCTAAAGTTTACTCAAGTATAGCTGCAGATGAAATGTGACACAAAGCAAGGAAAGAATGGGACAGAAATCTCCTAACAGTTCCTGGCCCTGAGTATAAAATCTATTTCTGGGCTGAGAATAAAAAGAGGACCTAAAGAAATCTATTCCCTAGTCAGAAAACAAAGAGGCTGGCAAAGAACAAGGAAAACCACTGATGTCTCAGCTTAAATTTTAGAGTGCCGAGTGGCACCTCTGGCAGTGGCCCCTGAGCACTGTTCCCAAGCCGATGCTGGGCGTGAGTCCAAGGGGACAGCGGGGATGCGTGTGGCCAGGGACTGGCAGCAGCTGCACTCCTGGCCTGCCTCTGTGCTGCCATAGGTACCCTGCTAATGACACTCACCGAACCTGATAAAATCAACTGTTTAGGGCGGCTCCCTCTGCTATTTTTTTGTTCCAATTCAATGTTCCATTTAATTTGAACTGTACAGCAAATGACGAACAAGAAGAGAGTGAGAAAATACCATAAGGTCCTGTCTGTGGGCAATAGAGACTTCTTGTACAGCTGACCATACTGTCTGTAAACCCAGCTAAAATTTCCATGTGTTTCCTTATCACAGCCATGCAGACAGTTTGCCAAAGGCTCCTTTGATTTCAAATACAGAACCATACACTTCTGACATACTTATGAGAAATGTTCTTGTCATAATGTATCTCTACATTTTGCATGCCAAACTGTAGAAAATAATTATTAAAAAACATATGCCTGCATTTCTGCTTGAAATCTAATCCCTACAACGGAGATGGTTCCTCAACAAGGCAAAGGGAAGGTGGATGTCTTTCTTATTCTCTCCTTCCTTTTTTTAGCTCTTTAAGAGGGATTTTCTGGGGTTATGGTCGGGAACATGTGAATACAACTCAGAGTGCAGATACTCCATAGCTGAAAAATGAGTATGAAGTAAAATTAGAGAATTTATATAACAAATAGATCTTGTAATTTGATAAATATCTATTCCTGTGGAAAAGCCTGATGATCCCAATCCGTATCATGGTAACAAGGACTTACTTCTGAGATTTTTTTTCCCAACTTCCTTTACTTATATCTACACTAACTGAATAGCAGTACATCAGGATAAATCTCAGACTCTCTGCCATGAGCAGATTAAACTTCCTAATTACTGATCAATTTTTCTTTCAGCTCATTTCTCATTCCAGTAGCCAGTGATTTCCCTACTCAGACAATATGGCCTTTAAAAGTACATGGGAAAAAAAGCACATTTGATAAATCTGAAACCTATCTGTAAAAACACTGGGCAGAAAGTGGCTGACACACCAAATCACCCTCCTCCTCCTCAACTGCAGGCATGGAGCTAGAAGAACCCATGTCCCAGACACACTGTTCAAAATAAAATGACCTAGGAAAGATAAATCAAAATGAGTCTCATCACCATGTGGTTGATCATCACAGCCACTGAGGGGACAAGCTGGAGAGCACCACTTGACCTGAACAGCTGTACAAGGTGGAGTCATCTATGTGGCAAGAAATGACTGAAAAGAGAAATACTTTCCTTTTCATTCAGCTTTGGTTATCAGTCCAGTGCAGCGGTGGCTGGCCTCGGAGGGGAAAGACGATCCCCCCTTTGGGACGTCCCTGCTAGCTGTGGCCAGCACCGCCAGCAGCACTGGGGCACTCACCCGATCCCTGCTCCGGTCAGGAGGGCGCCTGAGGCTTTCGCCTTAAGGGACGAGGATCCGCAACGAGAGGGCTGCTACGCAACAGGAGGAAAGGAGACGGACTCCAGCTGCAGTATAGTCCAGATTTATTAACTCCAGGGGGACTGACGGCTGAAGACCCCAAACTGGGGTCTGACACTAGCTTATAAAGAGGGGAGGGTACAGAAGTGGAGTTTGGTCTTCAGCCAATCCACAGGAAGGTGGGAGTAAGGAGAGGGTGATGGACACAGTGGAACAATCCATAGGGAAGAGCCTGGGGAGGGGCCCTGGCCCCTGAACCAATCACTCAATGCCCTGACTGGAAGATTCTAGATGGAAGGGATGGGCTACCGAGTGATGGACAGGGCACCAGGGAGTGACTAAGGAACGGATACATGGGTTGCTTTTGGAAACGGAGAGGGGAAAACTGGACTGACGGGCAAGGAGAGGGAGAACCAGGGTAGAACCGTTACAAATAAAGGGGTGCATGGAACGAACCAATTTACAACTTAACCGAGCTAAAGGATAAGAAACACACCGCAACAGTCCAGTGATCTGATTTCAGAGTAGGAATAATTTAGTGCCCACAAATGGGTGCCCTACAAACACAATGCATTTATTCTTCAAGTTAAATTTTGTGTGGACACAATTAACCTCCTCCTGGGGTAGCCAAGTGGGGCATCTTCTCCAGCAGCTTACTTCTGAACTGATTTATATAAACTGCTATGAAAGGAAAAATAAAAAACCCAAACCTCACACAAAATCCCATTCAACTTACAAAAAGAAATCCCCCAATCCAACAAAGTCCACCAGTATAAAGAATGCAGACAACTAGACAACTTTATCACTGCTAAATTCCACATATAATACAGGTTTCCTGTGATACTGAAAAATAAAAAAATAAGTAAAGCAGCAGCACAAAGCATATCTCCTCAGCTCAACAAAAAAAGCACATATTGTCTATTTTGAAAGGCTACACTAAACATCCACTACCGTTACCAAAAATCATTGTCCCAGAATAGAAAATTTTCAGTAGAAAAAAACCCATTTGTATCAGAAATGTTTTAACCTTGCATTAGAGGAAAAGGAGCTACTACATGTTGTCAGTTATTTCTCAGACATTTCTCAAGATTTTTCTCTCTATTCATTACATATCAATTTTCTCTGTATCCATTACATATCAATTACATATTTACTCAAACTTGATTGTAACATATTTCCTTTGTCAGTATAAGTGTTCTTTCCATATTTGAGGATATTAAGGATCTCTGGGTGGCATTTATTTTGGAAGTCTAATTTCCTGTGTTGTTTTTATGAGAAAAATTTTGTGGTATTCACATGCCCTCTGAACAGAGAGAAGCTGTGAGACAAGCAGAGAAGAAGGAAAAACATAATTCTTATGTCTCTTGTTGTGCTGAAGTGGAATGCAATATAAAGATTGTTTACCCGAAGTGAGGATGTTTTGTTCTCTTGGCCTATCAGGGCCAAGAGTTGTGTGTGTGTGTCAGACTGCCAGGAGACAGTCACGGGAGAATCAAAGATGAGTGCAGTTCAGTGCAGTTGTGAGCAAGGGTGAGTGCAAGGCAGATTCACTTTAGACGCAATGTATATAGTATAGAATAAGAAAGTAATTATTTAGCCTTCTGATAAGACGGAGTCCTCCTCGTCGTTCTCCCTCACACACATCTGAGTCGCTCATGCAGTAATAAAATTTCATCAGCATTTTCTGAGACCTGTAAGGTTATTTTGACAGTTTGTGTTTTCCTTAAAATTTGTAAGGAGAGACAAGTGATGTGAAAGACACCTATCCATCTGGCTAAGCTCAGCCTTACAGTACTGCAAGAAAAGATTGCACATGAGAAAAATTAAATTGCCATATAGGAACTTCCACTTGGTTAATTTAAAGCATGGGTAAAGGTGCTAAGCAGGGCTTCCTCTAGGGATAAAAAATAAAATGAAGAATAGGAAACAAACTACTGATAGGGAAAAAAAATCCCAAAAACCTGCTTGGATAGACTATTTGCATGCAGGGAAGCAGGAACAGCTACCTTGTGATTAAAAAGTGCCGTAAGTTACCAGCTCCAGTAAAACTTGCTGCTGGTCAGAGAATTATTTTGCTCAGCTCCTTTCCATCTGGATAACATGGGAGCAGCCAGCCTGTGCACCCCAGCTCTCAGCAAGCCCCCAGTGCAAGAGGAGGCAGGAGCAGCACAGCTGGAGCCCGCAGAAATGTGCTGCACGCGGCACTGGCCCTTCCCACTCCACGGCCTGGATCCGACCCACCCCGTGGAGCAGGAATGCCGGGCAGGGCTCCACAGCTGGAAGGGCTGGGCACCTCTGCACAGCAAATGTTAAATACAGTACTGCAAAAAATCAGTTCCTGGAGAGGTTAAGAGAAAGGATAGAAAATCACTGCTTAGAGCTAGTAAGACATAAAGTCCAAACTCAATTTATTTTTGAAATTAGATTTCTCAAATGCAGCAGGTTACTTTGCAGCCAGCTCTTATACCCTGGCCTTTTCTTTCCACCTGCAGATCTTGCAGGTGGCAGCCATCAAAAGCACTAGACAGCAATGCTAGTACCTCAGTTTATAGACACCATTTCCCAATAACCCATTTATTGATCACAGAAGTGGTAAATGTCTGTCTATCCTTGAGAAGAGACAACAACAACAACACAGAAGTCCTCACAAAATGATTAATGAGATAATACACTCACCAAGCAAAAGCTATAGAACACAATATTTACATGCAGTCTCACAAGATGAATGGACCCTTCTTTATGAGACTCTCTTAGCTTGGCTGTAACACTGCAACCTGTGAATCCCAGTTTTGATAAATTAACATCCAGATCACAATCCACAGCAAAATGGATTTGAAACAGCAGCATGGGGACAAGTACTGAACATAAATCAGCACAGTTTTTTGGGCATCCGGAGCCAGTAGGTACTAGGCAGAAATCCTGCCATTATAAATTACTCTTGAGTTAAATATAGTGTAAGACATTGCCTGACATCCATGGAGCTGTTCACAAGTCTGGGTAAAGTACTAGTATTGCCATTATGCAGCACTTTACACACACCTTGCATGCATGAAATTCTAAGTCTCAGGGCAGATAACGAAGAGAAGAGCGATTGACAAAGTATAGATCTATCTTTTAGGATGGACAAAACACTCCAGGGAATATTTCCTACTCAGTAGAAGAGTGGGGTAATTTCACAGACAGAAGAGACAAAAAAGCTTTTGAAGACCAAGTGACTGAGAGTTTTGCTTTCTCCAAAAGCAGCAGTGCAGAGGGAGGGTGGCATTGCCTCCTCAGCCTGTGAGACACCTGGTGGAAATCCTGAAGGAACTCCCACTTCCCATTTAAATAATGATGAACTGAAAAACAAAATAAGCAACTTAAAGAAATGTAACATTACCACTAAACAACACTTTGTCCTTCACAAATGAAACCTTTCCAACATAGTCTGTCACTGTACCATATAGACTGACCAAATATATTTGTTTTGGTCTCTGTTACCTACTTTTAATCTACAGTGAAAGAGCATTACCTCCCAGGATTTGACATTTGTACTAAGAGATGGTAGGATTTCACTTATTCTGATTTGAAGTGGTCATCCTTTCTTCCATTTCCTGCTTTTGAAATACAAAATTGCATCCAGTACACACCGTGTCACATTGTTATTGGTATTTGTACATTTTGCTACCTCTACCTCCAGTAAAAACACATTCCCTCAATTGCATTTATATATATGAGTTACAGTGAAATGAAAGAGCAAAGTGTCTGTGCTTTAAAAATTATCTTTAGAACTTTGTTGAAAAGAATACCCAGACTGTAAAACTCCTCCATACCTCTATGACCGAATAAAGTAGCTGGGTCATAAATTAATTCTTAATGGTATTTTGCTAAATTGAAAAAAAGACAGTTCCATTACTACATGCAATAACCTAAATCCACTGACACAAAATGACTTCCCATTCAGTTATAAAGAACTGAAAAACAACAGTTCAGCTTTAAAATGGGAATATATTTTGAAGATATCCCATTAAAACAGTAGCATTGATGATATTGAAAGGAATCAACTTGACAAACCATTCCACAACCAGTGCCACCTATGTATATGGTCTTTGGAATTTTACTTATGGAAAATATAATTACATTTTGTACTTTAAAATATATTTGTACCAAGATATAAAGCACAGAAGAAATTAGATTAGCATAAGAGGGTTTCTCCATATATATCCTCTACTGGAATTAAAAGCGAGCAGATAAATATATGAAAGTGTGTGGTAAATTACCAGGACCATTAATCTACCTCCTTTGTAGCTTTTGATATTAGATATAAACATATTTCTTGAGGGATAGAGGGCAGAGTAGGGGAAAAACTCTGGAGAAAGCAGCTGTATCCCTGTTTGTGTGGCCTTTCCTGTCAGAATCACAGGACTGGCTGCTAAGAGCTAGTCACTATTGGGAAACTGCCAATATTTTTGACATGTCTATGGATTTTAGAGCCCATGACCTCAGGTCTGGTCAAATGTTTTAAATTACCATAGATCAATTAAAATCAAACACAGTATTCTGAAAATTTAGAGAAGTAATAAAAAAAAATCCTTACACTCTTTTGAAAGCCTGTGTGCAACGTCAGAGGATAAAAAATGAGCCCAAGTGTCGAATTAAAAGAGCAATAACTATGAAGTGCTTTGGAGTTGTAGAGGACACAGACTCAGCTTCTGAGTCTATGCAGAGGCAGCACAAATATCTTCAATGCACAATGAAAACAATTCATAACAAATGAACTTACTTTGAGCTACTTAACAAAATGTCCAATTTAATAAAGATTTTCATAACTTAAATATGCATCTGAGGAACTGCAATGTCTAGTGCTAAAGTGAAGGCACTGACAAACAAAGTGTATGAGGAATTTTGGGGAAGAAAGAGAGTAAGCAAGGCATTTTATTATCAGTAATAATAAAAAAAATATAAAAGGGAAAAAACCCTTTGAAACACCAAAAATCAGAGAAGACAGGAAAATTAAAAATTGGAAAATCTACTAAAAGGCAGCTAAAAATAACATTTTGAAGATTTGAATACTAAGAGACAGTGGTGAAGACTGCTGAAGGGCAGCTTGCTGGAGTCACTGGGCCAGTGAAGGCTGCCATGGTGAGGAGCTGGAGAACAAGCAGGAAACCAAAGCTGATCAGCACAGTGCGAGGTTTTTAGAAGCAAGATGACAGACTTAAAAAGCTGAAATTGCATTGAAATGAGGAAAATTAAATGGTAGACCAAATCAAAACCACACCAAGACTGGCAAAAAAAACCTCAGCCAAGGAAAAAGGAACCAAAACTGAAATGTAATCCTTCCTCATTGGAAGCACCAAAGGCTTATTAGACACCCAACATCCAGGGCACAAAGAGCACTCAAAGAACAGGGCTGCCATGGGGGAGATGATCCATTGTTCACTGTGAAAGAAATTGGAAAGATACATCTGGAATTAAAGCAACTGCAGGATCAGATGTACAGTAAGTAGACAAAATGAACAACAAACCCACTAGCACTAAACCCACTTCATCTGAGAAGTAAAGTGAAGTAGAAAATTAGATCTGTTGTACAAGTAGCCACATGCTTTAATCACTCTGATATGGACCTGAAGGTGGGAGCTGTTTATACTGCATATAAAAATAGGAGCTTGAATAGAACCAAGAGTATTATGATCTTAGCATCTACCAGAAAAATTAGTAAAAACAGGTAGTAACACAGGTTAGAACCAAGGAGGTCATGGCTGTGCAAAACATGCATAAAAATATATTGCATGCTGAGACAATAGTTGGTAGATGCTAGAAGCTTACAAAAACTCACATTTATTGAAAATATTCCTGTTATGAGTTAGCAAGGACACCGAAATCACATCCAGCTCAGGAGAACCACAGAGATGGATGTAACTGAAGGTGGAAAATAGGTACTTGCTTGATGTGCTTTCACTCTTTCTTGCATATTTACAGACACTGTGGCCAATAGGACATTAAGTAAAATCAATCTTGTTGTGACCCATTAGGGACAAGCCTTTTTTCCAGCTTAAGCTGGAAGCACTGAGCTGGCAATTTGTAAGTCCAAACCAGAAAGCACACCAAGGCCCCAAAATTTCCTTGGGGAATACTGATTGCTGCATCCTCTGGGCTTTCCTGAGCCCTCATGGTCAGTGTGGGACCAGCATCAGCCAGTCATCTTGCCAGCATCAACCCTAAATCACAATGGCCCTAAATCACACTGGGCTAAGTTTAAACCAAGATGGCATAAAAGTGTCACTGCCCTGACATTTACACATAAATGAAGCTCTGAGTTTTCTTCTTGTTCTCCTCCTGTTGAAAGAACACCTGTTGAAATTTATTGGAGTCCATCAGAGACCAGACCCTTAGTGTACTGATCCAAATCTTATAGGGGGAAAAGCATACTGGCATTAAATTTTTAAAATAAACTTTCTTTTAAAAATGCAGGGTATGAAAACCTTGTTATGTGTTGG
This sequence comes from Onychostruthus taczanowskii, assembly GCF_017590055.1. Classification (NCBI taxonomy): domain Eukaryota; kingdom Metazoa; phylum Chordata; class Aves; order Passeriformes; family Passeridae; genus Onychostruthus; species Onychostruthus taczanowskii. Next base: position 220,289 of record NW_024507879.1, on the reverse strand, counting down.
AGTGCAACTTCTACACAAATAAGGTAAAGGCACATAGTATCCCTAAACTAGGTTTCACAAGTAAAGCTGGGAACATAATTCCAGTTAGAACACAAAGATCACAGAAAAATAGGAGAAAGCACAAGTAAACCAATTCTCTTTATTACTAGTCTTTTCTTGTTATTTAGAAGTCTTTATTAATAGAAATTAAAACAAATAATAATTGAACATAGAGCTGGCCATATAGCATAGAAACAAACTTAAAGCAGAAGAAATCAGTACCCTGCTCCTGTGACATTAATGAGAAAAGACACCTTCTCTCTTTCAACAGATTGTGTCTTACACTGCCTGGACAGCCGGGAGAAGATGGTGATTGTTTTGTAGGGTTTGTGAGGACATGGAAGGGGTAGGGGTTGTGATCAAATTGTTCTACTTTTCTACATCAACTCTATGCAATCGGCACATTTCAAAAGGTAAAAGTTCATATTGAAAAGACAGGTTATGCCCCAAACCCTACACCAGACTAGCCATTTGTAGAACTAAATCACAGCTAAACCAGGCCCCATTTTATGGAAGGTTTTTGTCTTTTTCAGGAAGACATTGCTATGGTTGCACTGAATGATCCCCATCATCTAACTTTTGTCACCTCTACACAAAATTTCTGCCAGTTCAGGATCAGGAAAGAGGTCTTACTCACCGCTCTGGTGCAGAATAAAAAAGAGGTTGCTTCCTTGCCTTGAATTCTTCATTATTTACAGGAAGACAGGCTTTTTCTATTTCAAAGCCATTATTAACTAGAACAATCGAACATTACACAGTTATTTAATTGACGAATTACACATAATTATATTTCAATTTCTCAGTAAAGTGCAGAGTCAAGCTCAAGGCCAAAAGTATAAGAACAAAAACAAAAATCAGAAAGCTCAAAAGGAGAAACCATTATCTCTTTCAAACTGTCATGTCCACTTGTGCCCAGATGGCTTTCTCCAGGGCAACACATAATGGCACCATCACACCAGATAAATAATCACTCTTGATTGTGGTGAAGAACTTGGTGATAAAGAGTCATCAAAAGCGTTTAATTGTCAGTGCTTCCCTATCAGCAAAGAACTTGGAGTTATCTCTGGTATATGTCTTTATCTTTCCTTTCAAATAAGGCAGGAGCAGAAACAATGAGTGCAGGTTCACATGGGAAGTGTCAAAGTGCAGAGACTAAAGAAACACTGCACCCAAAGGAAGAAGTAGTTATATAGAATTGAAAATGAGTAAGATTTTGAAAGAAGATGTAAAAAAAAAAAAGCAAAGGGAAAAATAATACATTGCTGCTATAGAACAGTGACAAGGATTGTTTTTAAAGCAGCATCAAATAAAAAACCTAGTAACAAAACAAACCCTTAAAAATCACCTACTTCCCGAGTTAGTATAGTTGATGCTATAAACCACAAAATAAACATATACATATACACTCACAGAGATATAAAGACAAACACAGATACAAGGTAATCTAGGAAGATATTCTCAAAATTAATTTCAGTCAAAATAAAATACATTCTGTCCTGCAAGAAGGAAGGAGATGCAACCACTCACTTCTCTCTGTCAGAAAACAGGCACAAATATTTCTCACAGTTTCAAAAGGGGTGTTACAATTATTTTTTTTAAATTTATTTAATTTTCTAGAAGCATCAACAGCAAGTCTTTTGTGAAGCTGCAGAAATCATCCAGGGATCTCCAGACACCTCATAAAAAGGCACACTTGATCAAGCCCTCAGCACAGACATTAAAGCAGGCTCTCATTTCATGAGAAAGGGGGCTGACGGAGAAGGCAGCACAGGGCAGCCTTTCTGTGTGAACCCCTAAATTACTGCCCAAGTCACCACCCTGGGCACTCCCCCCGCACCGGGGGGGCTGCTCAGTGTCTCTGTGGGGCACGGGTGCCCCGGAGCAGCCAGGGCAGCCTGTGCAGGGACTGCCCCTTCGAGGGGGCACAGATCTGGCTCCAGGGGCTGCCTTAGGCATAAGACACATCTCGCTATGCTGTTTGGGACAGAACTTAAATACACGTCAGATAGTCTCATGGTTTTACTGGCTGTCTTGCCAGATACATTGATGGTCATGAAGTTCTAAGGGGGAATTTCTTCTTTTCTGCATAATGGGGATGAATAAAAACATGGTCTTTATATCAGGAGCTCTATTAAATACAGGGATTGACAGGGTGGCCATACACAGAAGCAAAATTAGGGCTATCCTAACTACATACAGGACTAAATAAGTAAAGAAAATATTCTGGGGTACAATCTAGAAAGAGCAAAGCTCACAGAAAATCTATTACTAGCTACAGACACCTGTGTGAAGTAGCTAAGTATATCAATCCCATAAAAATGATCACAGCCTAGTTCTGTTTTTCAGGAACAGGAGGTATAAAACTGCCCTGCCAAATGTAGTAGATGATTGAAGAACTGTTTACTGCTTTCTTATCTCCCAGCTTCATATCCACAAAGCCGATTTTTAATATCATCCTGCATAAACAAAAATGAACTCTAAATTAACACTAACAGCTTTTTAAAGTGCTTTAGAGAAACTATTTTGGTGAACTGCTTTGCAGCTGCAAGAGGTGGTGTCAAAAATTAAAATGCTACTTGTTTTATTTTTTCTGTAGCTAGAACACTTAGTTCCAGAAACATAATTTTGAAGACACTTGTACTCTATGTGACCTTGTCTTCAAGGCTTAACTGGCAGATAATTTTATGGCACCTAGCTAAGTCTTATTATATCATAATTATGCTGTCACATAGGATCTCAAATGAAATTAATGAAATAGTATCAACCCAAGACAAGAACTATGAGAATCAGTAGAACTTTCCCTGTGATCATTTGCTTTCACTAATACTTATTTCCATCACTTAAACTCCAATATCAGGTATCTAAATAAATAAATAAAATCAGAGAAATGAAGTTCAATGTACAAATATTTTGATTCAATGCTGTCTTTGTTTTCAGATTTTTCACTGCAAGTTCATCACAGTTCTCTGTAGCCAAGAAAAAAAAATGAACTGAAACTGGTGAAGATAAAAAATAGAGAAGATAAAGTAAGCTGGAAATTAACAAAAGCATAGTTCTATCTTCCTGATTGGTCTCAGACAAATAGAAGAAAGAAATAACTCAATTGCAAACAAAATTCTTCCTCAAGGCTTGCATAAATTAAAGCTGTTAATGCAATTATCTGTAGAAACATGAGCACACCAAATACTGATAGCTGGATTTGATTGCTAAGAAGAGGAAGATGCAGAAACTGCAAAGCCTGGATGACGTTTTCAGGACTCTGTCCCCATGAGTCAGAGATGTTATTAGGTGATTATTTTTTCTGCTTTTTGTCTTCTTACTGCTCTGCACTCAGACGCTCAAGTCTCAGTAGAAGTACTAACACTCCACCAGGCCTGCCTCGCTGAGAAGCATCTACTTCTCAGTAGATGCTTCTGTATTTCCCTGTACCTATTGTAAAAAAGAAGTAAATAATCTGAGCAGCAAGAGCTATGAAAACCTTCAGTGGAAATAAAATGGAATCACTGCTGTATGTGCCATTAGTTTAGAGCAAAGGGAAGGATTAAAAGTTTTCTGTCACATATCCCTACTGGATTCACTTAAAACTCACTAAGCATGTTCACTCAGGGATAAGCATTAGAAGTGGCTCAAACCACAGCTTCTTAAGATGGAATCACTCCCATCAAGCCACTACAGGCGGGCAGTGTGTGGCAGCTCTCCACATGACCCATTTTCCCTGCTGTTTAAGCCCATGCCTGATGGCTGAGTCTGTCGGACACCAGAGGAGAGAGGTGCGCAGAGGGCAGACATTTCTCCATTTCTCCATGCATGGATTCAAATACACGCTCAGGTTCAGGCTCAGCTCAGCCAAGTTCCATATGGGCAGCTGCAGGACTCACAGCATCCCAGCAGATGCAGCGCATTGCCCAGTCATGTCATGCAACAGAGTAACTCCGCAGCTGCCCCAGTCACGCCAGGATTCCATCTGTCTGGGATAAGTAACAACAAAGGTGAAAGAAAAGGTAGAAAAGCTATCAAGCTGTTGTAGTCTTACTTGAGTTTAAGTAGCTGCTGAGTCTCAGCAATTCAAGCCACTTCCCTTTGTAATATTACATTCAGCATCTCAGGACCTAGGATCTAGGTGATAAAGGAAATAATTCCCTTTGAGTGCACAACCTGAAAATTACTTGAAGAATAGCCTAAAAACATTTCCTGAAGGAAGTGTTTGTAAACTGTACCCTGTGCAAATGTTGGTAAATGTTTTAGCAAATGGCTCTTCCAGAAAATGTAATTGTTCTCTAAAGAGTTGCCTAACTTTAAGATTAAATTAAAGCCACTGAAGTGCAAAATGAGGGACCTGTAAATTTAGCTCAAGTGCTGTAGCTCCACAGCATCTTCCCCATGGAAGAGATGCACAAACAGCCACAGTGGCTCTACCTTCCCAAAGAAGATAAAAGGAATAGACCTATTAAGGAGGAGGAAATCATCAAGGCCACCACTGAGGATCTCTCAGTGTCACCAGCCACTCTCTGCTACACATCAAGAGCTTAACTTAGGCCTCTCCAGTTGTACCAGGTCTTAAGTATTACTGGATCTTTCTTTGAGAAGATCTGATTTTAATCCTAGACTTTCCAAACACAAGCCACATCTGTCCATTATATAATTGCCAAGTGAAACAAATTAATTTCAACGAGTTAAATTCAACCAACTTAACAGCTATCTACATAGAAACACACTATTGATCTTAATCATATCTGATGATGCCGGCTTGCAAAACCTGTTTGATTTTGGACATCACCTCTTACAGTGTGCCAGATATCACTGTTTCTCTGTCAGTTTTATGAACCTTGAATAGGAGTGCACTGCATTTTGTTCTTCAAAACGCTTCAAACACTTTCAGAACACGAACAATTTCTATGTATCTTTTAGATACTTTCTGGACACTTATTGCATTCTGTTTCTGTGTGAAACAGGTATTTCCAGACCAGCCTAAGATTTGCTCTCTAAGTTCAGGAGAAAAAAAGTTTGCAGTGCAAGCTTCACTGCAGAAATCTCAGTTTTTCAAATGTTATTTAAGACTGTCCTCATCACCACCTACAGAAATCTCTCTAGCTTAGTCATAAAGTGTTCTCCAAGGATCTGGAAGGGGACAGAGCCAGGACAGCTGAGCCCAAGTGACCCACAGGATATCCCAGCCCCTGTGGGGCCATGCTCAGCACACAGAGCTGGGGGGGAAGAGATGGAATTGGGGACATTGAGACATCTGCCAGTCCATGGGAAGTGGGCAATTGTTGGGAAGGATGAAAGTTTGACAAGAAAGTCTCACAAATATGTATGCTTGACAGAAAGATTTTTGAATGTAGAAGCTGAGGAAGGAATAGAGATGGAAGTAAATTTTGATATAGAAGAAAAGAATTGCTGAGCCAGTCTCACTGGATAACCAAGGAGGCAAAGGGTATGTTAGTTAGAAGGGGGTTTTTATGACTTAGAGCAAAGGATAAACCCACCTCAAACAAGAAGATGTTTTTACCAAGCAGAAAGATAGCACAGGCAAACAAGTCAGCAAATGTTGCAAGTAGAAAAAAGGTCTCAGAATTTTCCACTGCAAGAAAACTGAAAAACAACTTCTAGCTTAAACTGTAATGTACTAACTTTTAGTGATTGGAGAATAGTAACATGAATATGGTAATTATAGTAGTTGTGATAGGCTATAGATAAAAGCTAAGGTATAGATTGGTTCTATTGTATTAAGATGCTCAGTAAAGAAAAGTATATAATGCATTTGTAACCTAAACTCGGGGTCTCCAGGCCTGCCTGCAGATGCAGCTGACAGCTGTAGGCACAGGCTCTGTCGCCCACGACCCTGGACTGCTGTAACACCTTGGATGTAATAAACTGCATTTGGAAGAGCCACCTGGAGTCCCGCATCTCTATTTCAGGCTCTTACAGGCAATGAATTCCTTGTTCTGTTTTCCTGCATGTGCAGCTGTTGCTTTACCTATTAAACTGTCTGTATCTCAGTCCCTGAGTTTTATCACTGTTATGCCTCCAACTCTGTCCCCATCCCACTGGGAGGGAATGAATGAGCAGCCACATCGGGCTGGTCTGAAACCAGGGCAAGGAGTAAGTGTTTTTACATCTGAAGATGTTAGCTTAGAAAACACCTAATATAGCTAATATTTACTAATGTGAACTGCCTTTATCCTAGTAGTTTGCATGAATATTACACATTCATTTCTGCTATACCTGTTGTTCCTTAGATGTAAGTATAAATATATAACATAACAGGAAGAGTACATTTTCTGTACTGCAAGGTTTTCTTCTGTATTTTGAAGATAAAGTTAATTTTATTTGTTGAATCTAATGAGATATGGAAAATGTATTGAGAAGTGAAAGTTTACTTGTGTGGTTGCTAAGCAACAGGCTCATACATGAGCTGACTGATCATTCCACACAGGACTTTTCCTATCAGCAAATTACATAGCTGAAGGCAAAAGCCCTCCTGGTTTCCTTTTCCAGTTTTGCAACTAAAAATACTTAACAATATTTAGAATACATGAGACATTCCAAAGATTTTTATTATTTCTGTCCTAGCTATTTAAAACAATCTGTCAGCTTTCCAAAGCAGCAGCATCCATTTCAGACTGCCAGGCATCATCTAATAAAGGAGCTCCTCTGAAGGCACTGATCTAGAGTAAACAGACACTCCCAGGTAACTCTTGAGGAAATAATATAATAAACATTGCCTGCCCTCCAAAGCAGTGATTCACCCTTAGGGCACAACTGTCGCTACAATAGCTAAAGCAAAGATTTTGTTTTCAAACCTAAGACCCTTCACAATCTTAGGACTGTCAGCAGTGTGCAAAGCTTGCAGTCAGCCACTTGGTCACCTCTAGCAGGATAAAGCTTCTCTAACTTCAGAGTTATTCAGGAGGGATAGTTAAAATGCTATGCTGAATCAGGGACAAAGACACACAGTCATGGAAGGCCAGGGTCTGATTAGTTTGCTTTATTCACCTGCACAACAAGAGTCAATTGAGGAATACATGGCTAAATAATTTTTGTCTAAGTCACCAGATGGTTCTTCTCTAAGCCACTGTACACTACATAAAATGCTAAATGAAACTTTATCTGAATCTTTAATCCCCTAACTTTGCCATGCCAACCCCAAAATAATTAAAACAAGTAAACTTAACTTTCCAGAATATTTTGAAGTTGCAGGCATTTGCACAATGCTGTAAGGCAACTACAAATAAGCAGCCATATAACATCAAATAGTTCTTTTCTTTGTAGAAGGAGTTCTCAGTTTTGTGGTACCTAGCCAGAAGTACCCCTCTCCTCTCTGTTCTGCAGTGTTACCCCAATATTATGTTCTCATAAATGCAAAGGGACATTACCAATGTCACCCTAAGAATGCAGCAGCACACACCCAGCAGGAAGCCTACCCTCTGCAGGTGTTAATCAAGTGCACCTCGAGTGCAGCCCCATCTGCATCAAGTGCTAATCAATATTTCCAGTGGTGATCTGGATATAGGCATTTGGTGGAAGACATCGCATAGAAAGGAGCTGCAGGTATCTGGAATAGAGTAATAAGGGGGTGAAAAGCTTTCAGGAACAATAAAATGTGAAAACAGAAAGAAGTAAACAAAAGGCTTAGCACAGATTAATTAAATAAATTTATTTCCATATTTAGGTAGTATTTTAACACAGAAAGGGAGCCTCATTTAATTTCTAGATGGAGACGTGACTCTACAAGGCAAGAATTTAAAGTCTGTGTCTAAATTTTGCAGCTAGTATCAATAGTTTTGGGAAGTCAGGAAAAGCATAACTAACATGAGATTGGAATCAACATTCTGCTGTAGCCCTCTTCTGGTTGAAATCATTCCATGACTTAAAAACCCCAATCTTCTCCAAATAGTCTAATTTTGCAAGAATAATTTCATTTGTTGTTGACACTAATTATCCATTTCCGATTCCCAAGATAGTTTCTTTTCTTCCTAAACTGCAATAGGGTAGACTATGTAAAAGCAATAGGATGTGCATAGTTTGCCCACTAGAAAAGCCATAAATATCAGACTACTGACTGCAATATTACTGTTGTGCTGCTCTGATTGGAGAGTGAAAGAGAGCTTTCTTTGTTGTTTTAAATAAAAGCTAAATAAATTCACACCAAACTATCTTCTTCCATTTCACCCAGTTTAAGGACAATTACAGCTTACTTTTATTTTTTTATTCTCCTACAGACCATTTTGCCCTTCGTCATCTTGTGCTGGATTTCTGCACTCCTAATTTCTTTGAGGAAAGTCAACAGTGTGACACAAGACTCACCTTTTCTCTCATTATATAATGAAAAGTCATTCTGAGTCCTTTCTCTTTTAGCTCTAAGTAGATGCAGGTAATAGGTGAGTCATCAGTGCAATACAATTATGTCAAACAAATGACATTACACTGCACTGAAATTGCTGACATTTTTCTACAATATTAAATCTAGAAGCTTCACTCAAACTAATATTCACTTACTTGAACCAGATAAAGATATTGCACAGTATTATACAGTAATGCTAAATCGTTCCAAAAAAGTTAACCCACTAATGCTCACTGCTATAAATATTCCTTCTAAGATACTCAGCTTATAACAAGGAACTGGCAAAACAGCACAGCTAGGTCCTGATAGTGTTTTCCACACCAGCTATTATAATTAAACAACCACTTAGTAAGACAACATTTTAATACATATACACAGAAAATACAGAGTATTGTAAAGCATGGGGTGGCATGATCATCCAATTTTTGGAGGGCTTTTATTGGAAGTGCTACACTGGAAAAGGAAACCTAATTGCTTAGGATATATGGGTGTCATGGCTCACTTGTCAGCATGCAAGATGGACTGAAAGAACTACAGGAATATAAGAAGTCACTTTTCTTGCTAGAAATTACAGTTAAAATTTTAGAATAAAATCTTAGCTTGAGTACAGCAACAGCAGGAAAAATAAATCATATAAAAGTAGAAACTTTGTGCTTTCCTATTCAGGTCAAATCACTTCTACAGAACACATTTGCTTTCATTCATGAAAATGGAAACACAAATAGAGGGCAGCACACACAATCCCCCTGGCACCAGGTTGTACATGCTGTGACTCATTCCAAGGCCACCAAAAAGAACCACAGAAAAATGTGACTGTCATGAAGGCTTGCAGAGGCTGTAGAGCCAAGGGATTATGCAGGTGCCAGCAGGTGAGTGGTGCAAATGTCCCTCCAAACTGTGGCCTCAGGAAGATCAGGGATCTGACAGGAGAGCACAGGTTTGCTCCAAATTAAATTTGCCTATTTTCACAGTCTGTATCAGCAAAGATAAAAGGTTAATCATACCACTATATTTACTCAAAAATCTTTATGTGTCATTTATTTACTGCCTGCATTATTTATACTGGCTTAGCTTATGCACAACATTTCCACTAAGAGACATAAAGACCAGTACAACCATGTTCATTAATTCTGTTCAATATCCCACTCAGACCATGCTTTGTGACCTTGTGTAAAGCATACAGATGAGGCTGGAGACTGGAAAAAGCAAGTACAGAAGTCTCACAGGGAGCCAAAATCAACCTCTGCAGCCCAAACTCTTATGTGTCTAATTTACTCTTATGTGTAAATCTTAGGTGCAACCCAGAGACCACTTTGTAGAGAGGAAGGCGGGGAAAAAAAACCCCAAGAATTTTGAGCTCATATGTATAAAATAACTGAAGACTTTTTCATGCACTTATCTCAACATTTCCCTCTAACTTCCAAGGACTGGTAGCTACTTCAATGTAGGCGGTTTGACTTCAAAACTCTTTTCACAAAAATGATTATATACTGCTACTTTACTGTATTTAAATCCCTATGAATTGAGTTAGGAATATCTCCATAAAATTACAGCATTAAATTTTTATACTTCATATTTTAAGAAAATAAAGACAGCAGGTCCTAAGATCACTTTACTGTGACAAATTGTCTCTTTCTGCTCCCTTGAAATTGGCCTGTGAGACTTATCAAATACCCAGCTTTGTTAGTGCTAGAAGAATTTATTTAAAAGTGCACACTGTCATTATATGCTTACAGAGAGGTATATTTTAGGATTATGCAAGTGCTTGATAGATAATTGGTTCTGTCTTTTTGCAGCATCTTAAGTGTTCTGAGAAAACAGAAAGATTAGAATTGCACAAAAATCTGAGTAATCTTTATAAAACAACAGTAGAAGGAGTGAATACAACTTCTAATTAAATGAATGTGACCTTCTTAAAACTGGCAATCAAAATTAGTTTTCTGCAAAATACAATGGGAATTGGTTTTTGTTTTTTTTTGTTGTTGTTTTTTTTTTTTAATATCACTGGTGTCTGTGGGTTTGTAGGGTTCACAATAAGCACTGTGGACCTCTGCTCAATCCCAAATTTGGGATTGTTACACCTTAGAGTTCTCTGTGATCCCCTTGCTCGGCTTGGCCAGAGGGAGCTGGCAAAATAAGGGATGGGAACGATGGTCTAGCCCAGAAAATAAAAACTTTAATAACGAAAATAACATACATGGAAACTGCAGAGTACAGAGACTAGAACCAAAGACCCGTGGGCGTGGCAAATGCAGCCAGGTATAGGGGCAAAGGTCAAATCAAGAATGTCAACTCAGAACATGACCTTATTTGAACTAGGCATTGAGCCAACTGACAACAAGGACTAGAAACTTGACCAAATATAGGATGGTTCTATTAGCATGCTACTAATTCCCATGACCCCACTCTTCCCAGTGTGGCCTGACCAGGTCCGCCCTCCCCTCAGCACCCTGCCTCCCACAGTCCATGGCCAAAGCCTTCTGCAAACGCAACCGAGGCAGAAATCTCAGCTGGATGTGATCCCATATGGGATGTCACAGCAATGGGTCCCTGGCTCTCACAAAACAACTACAAAACCACAGCAGGACTAGCATGAGGCATTCACAAGGTATTACTACCCTTGTGCCCGAGGGGATGGCAAGCAAGTACTGCCAGAGCTGGCTGCCCTGGCACCACTGAGGCTCCTTCTGAGAGGTGACACGTTTCAGTTCCATAGCACGGATACATTCCTCAGATACAGCACTACAGCTTGGCCTAAAGCAAGGCACCAGATCAGACCTCTTCCCCTCCTACAGGTACAGAACACCTGGGGAATTCCCTCCCTGCCTGCTCAGCAGAAATGGGACTCTCAGATTGTCAAGTACAAAAACCCTGCCTAGAGCACTGGCCTGCATTAGAGAACTTATCTCCTTCATTCCTTGTACTGTTTCTAGAAAAGTGAAGCCCTTGCCTAACAACAAGCTTTTAAGCAAGGTATAAGTGTTCTTTTATGCCAGGAATGTGTGTTCCTACACAACTCATCATTCATGCAGGCAGGTGGCTAAACTCTGGGGCTAGGGAGTGTGCTAAAACCATCCTGGAACATCAGCTGGTCAGCTCCTGTGGGTTTTTCTGACTGTGCTATTTATGTGCAGCTTCCTACAGAGATGGGAAAACCCTCATTCCGGCCACTGAGTCCATCTCCATAAAGAAACAGACACGCTCTGATCTCCTGCTCAAACTTCCCCCAAACATACGTATTTATAGTTTTGATTGGTCTTACAAGTATTGACTGTGCAAGAAGGCATGTTGACACTCTATTAAAATGAGGAAGTTTAGAATCTTGGGAAATTAGGTAATATTTGAAGGAGCTGTAAAATGTGTGTTTGAAAATTATTTTTGTCCAGAAAAATATTAATCAAAAAAATTCTGTATCAAAAATTACAGTGATGGGATGATGTAATAAGAATACTTCTGTCAAAGTAACTCAATATATATATATATTTTTTTAGGAGTATAAATGATTTACAAAAGACCATTTTGAACAGAGATCTTGAAAATTTTCTCATTTCAAGAAATGATACCAGGATTAAGCTCAAGTTTCCAGGAGTTGATGTTACTGCATAGAAAGAACTATTCAATTGTAAGCTAACAAACACATGAAAATACCTCATAGGAAGCAGAATATCTTTACAATTCATAAATGGACTCCATAAGGATTTAGCAAGAATTTAACATGCCTATATTGTGAAATATAGCAATCAAGAGAGATGAAAAAGACATTCTAGCGCATTTAATACTCTTTATGTTACAGATTACAGTTGCATTACAACTGGGCTTCAAAGGGAATGTCAGAAGGATTGTGCACTCTAAAAATGGAGTAGAAAACAGTTTGCTTGGTGGTCTTAACACTTTTCATTAAAGCTTCCCAAAAGCTTCCATGGCTGGAACAGCCATGTTAACTTGATAGATGTGTATTAATTCTGCCTTACCCTGGGCATCCAACTCACCTTGGAGGACAAGGAAGCCCTTTCACCTTCTGTCTGACTCACCCTCCTCTCAAGTTGCACACACCAACCTGGGAACTGGAAGCCTCAGCAGAAAGCAGTCATAAAGGGTAGTACAGAGATGGTGTTTGTGACAGGGGAGTCTGTCATCTCTGAAACTCCAGAGCTCACAGGCTGATAGAGAAGGTCTGGAGACCTTAGCAGCACAGAGCTTTCAAAGACAAGCACTGAGCCCTAGAATTAATAACTGCAATTAATTATGATATTGTGTCCCAGAAATGTTTAAATAACTACTACTATAATTAAACATTTAGTAATTATTTGGTTCTTGACTTTAACTATTATTAACACACAGTAAAATGACATCCCTAATCAGCACTACAGAGGAATAATGACCTGCAGAGGAACATGGATCTGTACTTTCTTTTTCCTATATCTGATAGACAGCAGAGTAAATAGTCATTTTCCCTGGCACTTCAGCTGCAAAAACAATCTATGTGAAAAAATAGTTTAATGGAGTCCTCTTTATGCCAAAAGAGAGTGCAAACCCAAAGCAATCAGGTTACTGTGATTTGATGGAAGCTGGCAGGTTTGGTCAGTATTGTAAGGAATGTGATTACTAGCCCAGGCTGTGCTGCTACACAGAGACCTTTCTGCACAGAGAAGTGTAAGGAAAACTGTTGTGGTTTGACCAGGAAGTGAGGTTTTGGGAAAGTTATGGTCAAACCAATCAGTGGCCAGATTTTTTATTGGCACCTGGTGTGGCCACTAGGGACTTGGATACGCCTCTGAGAACACACAGGGGTTAAAAGCAGAACATTCCCAGAGAGACTTCCTCTTTGGAGTCCGGCTGTGAGTTTGATCTGACCTCTCCCCTGCCCAGCTGCGTCTGGGTGCGGGAGGGGGAGGCCATGCAGCCTGAGAGAAGGGAGGCCGGAGCCCTGCAAGATGCAGGGGTGGAGGAGTTCTGGGATGGTTTGGGCAGCCCCCCCGGAGAGAAGGATAAAGAGACTGTGCTGGCTGGAAATTTGTTATCATGTGCTGGCACCACAGTCAGGGGGAGGGGGGGGGCAAGATGCCCAGCCGCCATCAGACCAGGCTGAGCTTTTAACTCTTTTAGTGTTGAAACAATGGAAGCTGTAAAAACACTGATCCTCCTCAGCTGGAAATTGAGAGGGGACGGAGGATGGGAAAGACGAAGAAGGTTTGAGTAGGGGAAGGAATGCCAGCAGATAGAGCACCGAGATGGAGGAGATGATTGGAGTGGCTTTGGCTGGACTTTTCTCTTACATAGCCACGGGCGAAGCCAGGTTCTTCCGTTAATGCAGAGACTGCACCTTGGGAGAGGCGGTTGGGCAGAAGCCAAGAATGACAAGGCCGTGAGGAGAAGTAGAGGGAACAGAGATGAGGGGGAGGGTGTGGTGAACCCTCGGCCTTCAGCGAAGGATCTCTGTTCCTGAGCCCCAGGCCCCAGGGGACTGAATATGGGGGGGGACAGGCGTCCCAAATGGTGAGAGAAGGCCATCTTCTTGGAACTGGGTGAAAAGCATTCTTAAAAAGAACCTAAGGAGTAGTTTGGATCCATGGACAGTGGTGAGAGCACTGGACATGGAAGGAAGATGGTCACCATGGCAGATTTCTCTTCGAGCAGCTGCCGTGTGTGACATGGAAGCACAGAAGTTCTACTGTGTTTCCTGGGGCGGCCCATGGTGCAAGAGGGAGGCTCCTCTCTCCTGATGGACTGGGGGGGCCTTGTGTGAAAGGAGGGTATTGGGTTGAGAATTGATGTGTTAGAGGAGATTTGAATGTTAGAGGACTGGGGAGAGGAAGAGTGTTTTGAAAGTGTTCTGTTGTGGATTGTTGTGTGTGTGGGGTTTTTTTCCCTTCCTTTTGTGTCTATGTAGATTAATAAAGTGTTGTCTTTTCCCTCCATTCCCAAGTTAGAGCCTGCTTTGTTGTGTTCCCGGGTCACATCTCACAGTAACCATTTTGGGAAATACACCTTTCATGGGGGCACTGGCACTGTGCCAGAGCAAGAAGGATGTGAGAAGGATGTCCACAACAAAGAGCAACTGACACCTGCTGGAGCTGAAATGACCCTCTGTACTTTCTCACTTTCTTGCCTGAGAAACGCTGAGTGGTTTCTGCTAAGCTTCCAAGATATCTGACGCAAAGCAGACAGTGTGTTACCACATGCTTAAAATATACCTGCCAAGGTTAAAAAATATGAGAGACATATTGAAATTTGTAAATAAAGACCCCAACAGATTCTCAAAGCTACTGTGTTCAGCAGTGTATTGGTGCACACAAATGTGCTTTCCTGGATGCCATCAAACTGCCAGTGTCCTGTACAAATTTCATTAAGTTTTACTCTTCTGTATCCCCACCACCACCACCTCTACTACATCTTCTTGAACATACTAAGATGTCACTGAGTTGCGTTATCACTTTGAGATGTCTAAACACCATTTGTGAGCAACGAGTGTTGAATGATTGATATCCCCTGGCTACAGCAACCAGCAATGATTCAAGTCACACCAGAAGCTCAGAATAAGCTATTGACAGCTAAGATTTTTTTTTTTAGTCTGCACACACAGCTTTTTCCAATAGGAATAGCTGGAATTCACCAGTTGCCAAGTAATGTTGCTCAGTTCCCTCTGTGAAGGCAAAACTGCATATGTAAGTGTTTGTTGACCTTTTTACCACTCCTCCCTCTAGCACAGAATTGGGCTAGTTGTGGCAAATTTTGCTTTGCTATTATTCTTATTTAATATTGGGAGCACATATTTTACATGTTACAAATCAATTACAGTTTAGTAGAAGTATATGTGAATTTCCCACTTAATACTCCCAGTGCAAAAGTCCACTTAAAAATGTTTTTTGAAGGAAGTCAATCACCTCCAACATGATAGCATTTTCAACAATCCCCTCACTCATCACCTAGGATGTTTTCAATGGTCAGTACATTTCCTAGCAAGTGAGTAATGAGTCATAAGCAATTTATTAACCTTCATTATCAAAGTAACACTGAAAAGTCTAATATCATTACATTTGATTTGATAAAAATGTCCTACATTTCTGATCCATATAACAAAAGGGATCATAGTTTCTGATGTTGCCCAGATTTCAGTTTAACCCAACTGTTTATGTCAGATTATTTTTATTTTATTTTATTTTATTTTATTTTATTTTATTTTATTTTATTTTATTTTATTTTATTTTATTTTAATTTCTTGTTCTTAAAGACTTTTCATTCCTTTCTCTTTTCTGTTGCCTCCCCAGTCCACAGAAAAGCAGACCTGAAATCTTCCTTCAGTATTAACCTCTGTCAAGTTCTAAACACAAAACACTTCTAAAAAAACCACTAAGCCATTCAAAGACAAAGTACTATAAAACAAACAAAAAGACATTCACTGAAGAGGATGTATTAAGGAAATTCTCATGGAGGCAGTTTGTGTCAAGTAAATAAAGAGATTTTTCTTAGAGTTACTGTTTCTGTTACTCTGCAGCAAGATTTCCAAGAACTAGCATTTGCCAAGTGGATGTATTCCCTTTTCAAATCCTGTGCCAAGTGCCCTAAATTAGTATGAATTATAATCCCTTTAAATCAAACAGCAAGTGGAACAAGAGCAAAGGAGTGCCAACACAGTGTTCCCTGCCCAGACCCCTATTCCCTATCATCTCTTCTGGACCCCAACACACTCCCAAAGCCATTATTTGAATGGATCCATCCATCTGGAGAAAAGAGAGCCTGCAGTGACAAAGAAGGAGTAGGGCTGTCACAGCCGTATTGTGAAGTGGGAACAGGTGGAAATCACTGTCTGGCGTATGAAACACCTGCTGCACCATGAGGCAAGGTTCTGGCACTACAGCAACTGGACCGACTGGCTGAGAATACTGTTTTTGTAAAATTTTAGAGAAAAATAAGAAGTGACTTGACAGAGAGCTAGCAGGTTCTTGTCCACATACCTTCATAACCACTAAATTAAATTTAATTTCAAGAAAACTAATACTGAAAATTACCATCAGAGGTAGTAAATACCATTGCCAGCAAAAACAAACAAACAAACAAAAAGCATCACTGTTGCATCCTTTTATTTGTTTTCATTTAAATGCGAAAATAGACTTTTTCACTGTCTTTAAATCGGAAATCATTCAGTTCATCCTCCTTCCCAAAATCAACTACTCACAGAGTACTGCTCCTTCCTCCAGCCAGCCCTCATAGGCAGACCTACTGTACCCTTATCTGCATCACTGGTACCCTAAGCTCAGACAGGAGGCTTTAATGCAGCACATAAACCCTGTGATGTGTCTCCTATCACACTAAAACAAGCGTTCAATTCCACGGGTGCAGTTCTGGCGAGCAGGAGAAAGTAAAGGGACCAGCAATCATCAGAAACCCTTTGGAATATTTCTGTTACCATACTGCTTGTAACCCTTTAGTTACTGCGTGACTACACAGGTATGCAGAGAATTCTGGACAGTTATTCTTCCACATCCGTGGAAAGAAAACACAGGAAAAACACTTTCCCGCAAAGTGCAGGCTGTGCAGGTATGGCTCAGGCTGTACCTTTGAGCTCATCAGGTCTCCCATAAAGAGTAATATCTTGCCAAACTGATGTGACATCTAGACACAGAACGTGATTTTCAAGTTATGAATCTGATACTTTCAACAGGGTGAATATTATCAAAAGCATGATAGTAAAAGTGGGCTGAGGAAGCAGTGTCTCTTCCTTTCAGGGATTTGGTATCATGAAAGAAATTTAAATACATTACAAATAAATTTGTTATTGAGAGAGCTAATTAGCTGATCAACAGCACAAAAATAAGATACTGCAGCAGAAATGTTCTCTATGCAGGAAGAGGAGGGAAAACCCCTCAACATTGTATAAAGAATGTATCAATCAAAACAATAATAGATTAACAGTGGGAGGGGAAAAAAGGAAATTTGGGACTCCAGCGCAAATAAAAATGTCCATAATGATAAATACTTTGGATACTTACTGTCCCTAATATTCCCAGATTTACGTCTTTTGACAGAATGCAATGCAAGGAAAGCGTAATTCAGCACCAAGATCTACACATAAGGAGGAGATAAAAAAATTATTAAAAAAAAACACAGTCAGGAAGCCAAGATAACAAAAGCACTGTTGGTGGGAAAAAATCTTTAACAATTATTTTTAAGAGAAGCAAAAATTACCCCTCCTCTCAATGCCCAAATCATGCTGTTTCTGTTGGCATTGCAACAGCAACATTTCAATTATTCACAGAGGGAACCAGACTACTAATGCAGCCAGCATTAGAAATTTAGTCTTATCCTAGGAGAATATATCAATGTGATGTTATTACACATTATACGTTCAATATAACGTCATTCTTCATTGAAAAAAATACTTAGGGAAGGTACTAGAAGCAAGCAGTCATCATTAAATGAATCTATTTGGCATTTGCAACTAAAATTCTCAGTGCACCAGCTGGCAACTTACAAACTGCTTTAAACACCTAGCAGGGTGTTGTCTCCATGAGTTTGCCTGTAACCTAGTTTCTGTGATGGGCAATTTTGTGCCACTCAGTTTTCTGAGGGTATCTACTGTAGGAACAAATCACAATTCTTCAGAAGATTTACTCATCTGATCTCGCAATTCTGTTTTGTCTTAGCCACTGAAAAGTATCAAACCAAACCACTTAGAGCACCAAAGAAACAGCTGCAGAATTAAATTTCTATTTATTCCATGCTAATTTCTCAGTGGATCACCACTTGCAAACACAGTTCATACAAAATAAAGCTCTTCTCCAAACTCTATTGCAACTTTAAAAGGACATAAATCATCATTCTTAAAAAAAGGAACAGCAAATATGAGCACAGTCAGATTAAATATTTTTGTCAACATTTTATATATGAATACCCTTAGTTGGGTTACCCATTGTTTAACAATTACCCATTGTTTAACAACATGAAAGGACACTTGGGAATTCCTTAGACTAGATACAGACTTGGTGCTGGTCAGGTGATGTTCAGATGTTTATTTAAATTCTACTGCATCTCATGAGGAAAATCAGTAATTTTTAAGGATCACTGTATGATTAAATTAGATTTGACAAATTCTTCCCTCACACTCCTTTTTCCTACCACTAATGACAATTCTGATAACAAGTGTTGTGATTTTATTGGAAAAAATAATTTCAATTTCAGTCGAAGCAAGGTGCATTACAACCCTAGCAAAACTAATTAATTTCGCTCCAAGCATTCTTTACAGAGACGTTTGTTTTGAGCAATTTTCAGTTTAATGAACCAGTTTCAAGCAGGGGAAATGCAGCATTAATGAAAGGAAAACTACTTGCTTTTTCGTTTGTTTTGACAAGTTTTTGTTTTGGCCTCAAGATGGGTTATTTGAAGATCATTCTGTTCTGGTGTTTGTGCGCCTCTTGAGCAGTGAAGGCTGCAGCTATGAGTGCCTGCTTGGCTTCTCTCCTTCCCCCTACAGGAAAGAGAAATCAACTTTTCCATTACCTTACAGCCCATAAGACTATCTAATAAATAACTGTATTTATCCACCCTACAGACTAACAGAATCGGGGAACACAAAGAGAGAATGTGGGAAAAGGTAGAGAAAGAAAGGGTAGCAACAATTCCTCTTCAAGTATCCCTCTATCAGCTGATCATCTTCTCTCTCAAAGCCTCCTCTACTGAAGGAAACAGTACAGAAATTCTGCTCAAGATGCTACCAAGATCTACCTTTACACTGAAAATCAACCAGCCACTTTTACCCTTGTCCTCTTATGAGCATGACAGCCTTGGACAAAGTCAAACCAACTGAACTCCTACAAATATAAGCCAAGTCTTCCATGAGTCCTGTAAAAAACATTTTAAACTTTAACAGAACTAGATCAACCTACTCATGGTCTGGACTGTGATCTTCCATTTGAGTATGAGGATACTGATACTCCTCATAGGCATTGCAGGGTACTGAATGATATCTTATGATACTGAAAAATAAAGGACTTTGAGATAACCTCTTTGGTATATCTCAGTGGTACCAGGAGAATTTACAATAGTAGGTACCATACAGGCTCAATCTTCTGTGTAGAAATCTGGAAGGTTATGTCTAGTAATGCAAGAGACATAAATTTTACTATCAATGTTTCAGACATCAGGAGACCTGCAGGATCAAAGCTTTAACATCAAACTCTGTGCTCAAAAGAAATCTTTACCTCAAAGAGAAATCCTCAGTTTATACAAGATGAAGGAATGGTAACAAGGAAATAGAGGTCTACAATACACTAAAGTAAAAATTCACAGATTTTCACCTTCTACAGAGCACTTTCAAAAAGACATTATTACTGATGCTCAAGAAAAGTACTTGCAATCTGATGAAAATGAAAGTATGCAAACCCTTTACACCTTTCAATATCTTTGCAGTGGTAGGGTCAATACTAGTAGGTTTAGTGTTCAGTGGTATTGCTGGCTAAAGCCATACAACTGGCTTATGTAATGAAGAGGTAGCGCCACAGCCCAGACAAATCACCTCCCCTCTAACTTTCCTTCACAGAACAGAGACAGAAGTGGGCTTTGCCACCTCAGCAAGCACACTGCAGTGATACAGAGACAGCAGGCATGAAATAGTGATGTCCTGGTACATACAGAGATTCAACCTTGACCCCCAACTCCATAGCAACTCCTTCGTTATTTTCGCCTTTTCAGCAGAAGTATGTGAAAGAGTGAGGAAAAAAACCAGAGGAAACCCACTTCCTCCCCGCCCCATCTATGAATTACTGCCAGTCCAGTTATAGCGCCCTCTCTTTTAATTCTACTTAGTACAGCTTCCCTGATGGACTGCAGCACCATTATAGCAATTGCCTGTCATTTCTGTTGGACCAGTAGAGTAACCCATTTCAGAGTCAAATCTAGTAACTAGATTGCTAGATTCTCTCATTAAGGTTAATTACTAACCTTAACAAGTAATTTCTCATTAAAAAAATGAAAAACTATTTTCTCAAGGAAGTAAGGATATGCAATCACTCTACCATATTGCTGCCAATTCCCCACTACATATTCAGTGAATTTCAACCCACTTGAGATACAGATGGAAGTTTGTATGGATTAATCCCTAACACCATCTGTGCAGCAGCATCTGGGGTTTTGGTTTTGGTTTTGTTTTTTTTTTTTTTTTGTTTTGGTTTGGTGTTGGGTTTTTTTGCTGTCATTGTTGGGATTTTGTCTGTTTTGGTTTTAGCTTTTATTTTTTATTTAACTCCAGGAAATCACCCAATAGTTTCCTCATGTTCATTTACACTGCTGATGCTGGTAAAGGTAGTATTTGAGAAAACAAGTTGACAAGGGAGGTATCTTATCTTGGAAATGCAGGATGTGGCTGGGGGTGTATAATCTATTGCCACCTCTTAGAGGTGGGGCAGTTATCTTCTGTTCATTGGGCAGTTCTCTTTATCTCTTCCACAACCAATCCTCCCTCCAGGAAATATCTTCTCTTCATGTCCAGTGAGTGTTCCTACATGGCTGATAAAATTCCATCATCGCACTGGGAGAAGTTTTGTCCAGGGGCAGGAGCCAAGCATTCCTACCTGGATATAATCAGAGATTTGGAACACTACAGGCAGCCTTTTCCCACTGGATTCCCAGAGGAATACCAGGTCCATCTACACCACCACTGGGCCTTCAGAGAAAAACTCCACCCTTTTACAGGATCACTGCTTCAATAGAACACACCTGTCACTGCAGGGGGACTGCAGACACCATTTAATGGGACTGCTGCCACCACCCTGACCCACAGGGTGTCAGGTCGTATTCTGACTCTGCCAGTGGTTTTTTTTGTACTATTGCATTTGTATTCTTAATTTTCCTATTAAAGAACTGTAACTGGATAGCTAGCTACCGAGCCCCAGGGTTGACTGACAGCAATCAGTCTCCCAATCAGATCTTGTATGAAGATGCCAGCATTTCACTGGTCAGATCCCGAGGGGGCATGGAGTTCAGACCAATGAGAATATCCAGACCGGGTCTTTCAAAAGTCTTTATAAAAGGTAGACTACAGAATAAACTCCTCTGTTGCCACACAAACATCTGGAGATGAGTTGTCTTTGTCTCCTTGCCCCTCACCCCCCTCTCGAGCAATCCAACAAAGAACTGTTATTCCTATTCCCATATCTTTGCCTGAAAGCCCCTTAATTTCAAAATTATAATAATTTGGAGGGAGGGGTTTCACATTCTCTATTTCAAGGGAGGCTCCTGCATTCCTTAGCAGACACCTGTCTTTTCAAACCATGACAGGAGGAAACCTCCTATCTCACAAAACAGATCTTCCAGATGCCCAAGAGCTCACACCCTATCTCTGCATACTGCACCCACACTCTGCAGGGTGGTATATCTCAGTGGTACAGAAATAGCCAGTAGAAGAGCCCATTTAGTTTCTGATTCTTGCTCCAAACTAATACTGATTTACAAGCACTGCTGTTTAGCTTTTGCAGAAGAGGCGGTAGGATACAGCCCCAGCCCACAGCTGGAATGGGGAGGCAGCAGAGTGAGGGCAGGAGGACAAGTAAATGATTTGATTTGTTCATGTCTGAGCTGTGCTGCTGATTTTCTGCATGGGTGATCTTACAGGTATGGCTACTAATCTCCTTCACAGTAAGTGCTTGGATCTATACCATGCAAATACTTAGTCTGATTTCTCTTGAAAATCATGACAGGAGTGATCTGGAATGGACTCACTAAGTGACCTTTTTCCAAGTCCTGTTACATTCCTCTGCATTTAGCAAACAAAGCATAAGGCCACTTTCATCCGTGCTTGTTGTGAAGATCCTTTAGCTCTCACTTCATGGCTGAATGAGCAGTTTAACACACTGGTCCCTAGCCCTCACTAAGGTTTGCAAAACTGTTTGCTCCTCCTCTGATTTGTCTGGTTTCTTCTAGAAGAAGTTTCCCATGATTATTGTTTAGCTTGCAGCAGCTATGCCAGTTCAGTGCTTTTGAAATTATGGATTCTGTTTACAGGTTACCAAAATTCCACTAGGAATACATACAACACTCTAGTTTTTGTAAAATCCTTCTCTAATTATAAGTGTTTACTCAGGACAGTTCAGGATCTCCCTTCAAAATACAACAAAGGCAGAAATAAATTTCTGTCTAATGATTTCAACATCCAAAATGCTACACCTAAATGAGTGGCTATATGTATTCTGAATTGAGATACTTTTCTGTTTACAGAACACTTATTTATGCCTGAGATGCATTTAAATATAAATTGCACTACTTAATGCCAAGTTTTATAACGTCGTTCACAATCCATTAAGTATTTTATTACATATATTATAAAAGAAATAAATTTATAGTCCCCATTTATAATATTAATAAGGAATGATGAAAACCACAATAAAAATGCCTTGCTTTTTGGGTTATGTGGAGGTTTACTGCTAAAGCATATTACCAGTCATGTTTTAATGCTTTACTATAATAAAAGACATGATCTGATTGCAGTAATATATGTAACATTAAAAGAAGCCCTACTAAAATGACAGAGGCTTTCCTATCAGACACAAACAATTACAGACTAAGCATATTCTCAGTTGCTTTCTAAGCTGTAGGAGCATGTGGAAATAAATTTTGCTTTGTTAATTTTAAAGCATTTGCCAGGTGCTTCTTCATAGAAGATTTCCAAAACATACTTCACTTTGTTGATAATATAGGAAAAACACACACACAAAAACTTTATTCCTTGTATCCATTTTCCTAAGTCATCACTGACCAATTATGTTTCTGTTCCCTTGCTTTCTGACTGTAAAAGTCAGGAATCAGCAAGGAAATAAAAACTTTCCTCTTCATTTTTGTTTGGTTTCCTGCCCCCCCCCCCCCCCCCCCCCCCCCCCCTACCTCTTTCCCCCCCCCCCCCCCCCCCCAGTTACCTCTCAAAATTTCATTTCCTATTACCAGCTAGGAAAAGATCATATTTTTGGGAAAATTTTCTTATGTTATGCTGTCCTCAGAAATGTTATCTTCAC
Source organism: Onychostruthus taczanowskii (assembly GCF_017590055.1). Lineage (NCBI taxonomy): Eukaryota > Metazoa > Chordata > Aves > Passeriformes > Passeridae > Onychostruthus > Onychostruthus taczanowskii. Next base: position 196,907 of record NW_024507879.1, on the reverse strand, counting down.
AGTTCCTTAGTGTCTTGCCAAACAAGTAAAGAAGAGAAGACAATCTTCTTTGCACATATATGGGGGAAAGATCATTGTTTTAAAAGAAAAAAAAAAAGTTTGGAAAGCACCAAAGCAAATAAACACTTTGAAAAAATATTGCCATATGTTTTGATGATCTCTCCACTAGAATCAAAACTCTGGGCAAGACAGAGAGTTGAGAATGTCAAAGGATATTTTTTGATCAGTTCAGGTCTTGATCTGACTCCTAGTCTTTCTTACCCTTTCCAGATGCTTTCACATTGCTAAGTCCTCAGTCAATCTGTGTTCAGCTGCCGTTATTTCAAACCACACAAGCCTGAGTGAAATTGAACCAAGCACACCTGAGCAGATCTCCATAGAAGTCTCTGACATGAAGTTACTGTCTCAGCTGGTTGAATGTTTATGGGAAGTGGGAACCAAACCTTAACTCATGGCATTACCTGCATCAGTCTTTCCATTTTCTGTCCCTGGAATATTTGAGTGTCTCTCACTAGGGCAGAAGGTTTGAAGACAGCATGACCTCGAAGACAAATGATCCCATGTAAAAGAGGAAAACGAGAGGCAGAAATGACTTGCACAAAGTAAACGCTACCTCTGTGATAAAGCACCAAGATAATGCTGATCTCTGGAGCACTATTTTTTAACTAATGCACATAAATGCAAACCTGCTTCCTTGGAGACTTAAAAGTAAAGTAGGCAATCCTGAAAGATCATGAGGCAGAAATCCTTAGATTTCTAATGTTATGGTTTTAAGAATCTTTAAAGGTATTAAAGCAATTTTCCTAATAGAAAACAGTTTGAAAGTATACCTTTAAGCTAAAACAGACCTTTGTGACACAAAACCATCAGAAGTTAAAACACACACTCCTGAATTCCATCATCTTTTTTGTTGCTTTGTTTTGTTTTCTTTTTTTAAAGCACGAATCGTCATTAAACAAAGGCACAGAGAAACTAAGCAAGTATACCAGTGAAGTAAATAAAACCACAGAAACACCAGAGTCCCAGTCCTTAGCCATACACACTAACCAAGAATTGAACCCCTAGCCTTGCTCCAACTTACCTACCAAATTTATTTTTACTGGGCTGTACTAGTAATACTATTGCCTTTTCACTTTTGTAGATAAAATGAAAAGTTGGAGAGCTTCATCAAGACCATTTTCTTTTCCAACTTGTCAGGTACGTCTTATCTTTAGTAACAGAAAATATTTAAGTAAAGACAAAAATTACAGGTTATAAAGAGATTGTTATATGGAAATAAATTAGTGCCTTCATACTGGTATCACTATGATAGCTATTTCAGCTTACCCTATTAATCCTACTTTCTTTATCAACTTCTTAACAAATTCCATTTGCTATAAAGTTTCTTTAATATTTCCAGTGGGTTGGTACTTGAAATTCCTTTGTCCAGTCTGTTTCCTCTCTGTTACAAGATGCCCTTGATCTATTCCAACTTACTTCCTCTCATTCTAAATTCTTGAAATCCATTGACACCTTAGGCTATCCAATCCCATGCTTACACTGATCACTCTCTAAAGAGAGGGCTTAATCACAATTAAATGCTTTTCTGGGATGCATTAAACAAGTAGGCTGCTTCCTAAATAACTTATCATTCAACATGAAGAAGAAGAAAAAGAAAAAAGAAGAAGAAGAAGAACAAGAAGAAGAACAAGAACAAGAAGAAGAACAAGAAGAAAGAAGACCAACATCCAAAAAAGCAAAAAAAACCCCAATAGCTTGGTTCAGTGGCTACATCTCAACTCCCTATGTGTATTGTTCCAAACCTGGATGATACAAAGCACTAGAATGAGAGCTGTGGAAGTGAACTACTTTCCTCTCCAGGTCCATGCAAGGTTCATCATGCTCTGGCAGTGATTTATTTTCTCCCCTTCATTCTCCTTTGGCAGCAAGTATGGTCTGTGCAGCAGAGATCACACAACCCACATCATCCCAAACAGCTGCAGCTTTGTTTGTGCTTGAGGGCAGTGCCTATAATCACAAAGGCTTAATTAAACATCACCCCTCAGTAAATTGATAAAACGCAATGTACTACCCACATACCTCTGGTTAACAGCAGTTGGAAAATGTAATAACAAAAAGCCCACATTAATCTCTTTGCCCTTGCTAATTTTGCAGTAGTGTACCTTTAAATTTAGCCAAGTTAACACTCTTTCCTCAAGGAAAGAAGGCTGAAAAGCCTGAACTTCTTCCAGAAGACTCCCACAGGAGTCAGTGGTGAAGACTTCTTGAGGCAATGTTTTTATCATCCTTTTGCAGCTAGAAAATGCCAGAAGGTAAGCTATTGAAATTCACAGTGCAACTCCTACTTCACGAAGCCAGTTTCTTTCCTACCCTGAACAAATCATGTGAGGCACAGAAACCCAAAAGGATCCAAAGGACCAAGCCCTCCAGTGGCAATTCTACTTGAGTAAAAACTCAAGGAAGAACTAGGCAGGAATGATTTCTCACAAGGTGGACATTAAACATTCACAGCAACAACAGCACTGAGAGATCATTCAATTATCAGGGGGTGCAGTTAAGTATCTTTCTTCCACAGCTATTGCCTTAGCCCTGCTCAATGCTTTCTCTGGTTTAAAGGAGAGAAACAAACAGCATTGTCAGGAATTACATTAGTAATTTCTTGGGTGGGGGGAAAGGGGAGGGAACCTGATTCAGAGAAAAGACAGAAAAACTCAGCAGAGGGAAATGACTGACCTCTCTTGCCACATTCTCATACAGAATCTTCATTCCAGTAGAATTATTATCAAGGTACAGAATAAAACAAGTCAGTCCAAAAGTTCTTTTTTTTTTTTTTTTTTCACCACTGGTGTTAGGACAAGAGACAAGTCTTGTACAAATGGTAAATATATCCATTGCACAAGACTCTCACTCAAACATTGCACAGGAGTTTCCATATTTTGCATCTGTAAAAGGACAAAGCATTCATTCATTACCTTGGGTCTATTAGGATGTAGAAGAAACTGTTCATTCTTTTCAAGAAACTCAAAATGTTACTCCTCCAGAATGCTCTAGGAGCACAAACTGTAATGGGGATCACAGAGAACACCCATATAATATACAAAACAGCAGTCCCTTAACCAATCCCACTGATCTAGATATGGTACAAGGGATAATAGAAGAAAGGGAAAAGCTGAAGTAATAGCTGCTCTATAGCAATTTTCTGCCTTGGTGAGCCAGGAAAAACCAAAAATGAATAACTGCAGAAGGCAGTCTCACCAGCATTTCAGATGCAGCATATCCAGGGCTTTGCTTGTAACCCTGCAGGATTTTGCATGTGACCAGTCTCATTACTATGATTATGAAGCATGAACAGACAACTCTTCAACTAATTAAAGTTGAAAAGAGGGTGTATTTATTACAGTGCTGGACACATGGAGAGTAACCTCCCAAAGACATGTATAAAAATGTCACAAACTCCTGCTCTCTATTTATCCAAAAAGGTTTTACATATTCAGATGGTTTCCAGGATGGTTTCTATGGTGCCTATTACATAAACATTAGCTCTCACCTTGTATTATAATTAGCTGAATGTGCATTATAGCTGCGCAATTGTCCTTTTTAATTGGGTTGGTGGGCTTCTGAAGAGGAAGTAAGACACCTTCCTCATGGTAAACTCATCAACCATGTCAAGGTGGCAGGGCTCCTTGGCCTGCTGGTCACAGTCCAAACCTCCTCTCATTCTTATATGTCTGTGCTATTCATGGCTCCTGCATTCTTACAATACTTCATATATCACCTGTTATTCACAACCTTGTTTCAGTTATCCACACTTAGTCTCAATTAGTTTCCTTGTTAAGCTCTAATCACAGTATATGATCTTTACTAACTACATTTCTGACTTAACCCCTTAATTAATTTAAGCTCTTAATTAAAATATATATAGTATTCACTATCTTAGTCACATTCCTAGCTCAACCCCATGACTCAATTAGAAATGCAGACCTAGGCACCTAGGCACCACCTTTGGGAGCTGGTAGGAAGGAATCCCAAATCAACAGCTGCTGGTTCTGCTAACTAGAAGAGACTCTCCCATTTCAACCCCTCTCTTGCATCATTTATTTCTATTTCTTCCAATTAAACTTTTTAATTTTGGGGTGGTGTTAATGAGATCCTTTCTTGAACACCTGCAGTTTTCTCAGGGATCAGTTCTATCCTTTAAAGGTTCCCCTTGCAAGCCATTACCCTCAGAGCTGCACATGAATGAGATCCCCTGCACTTACAGAACCCTTCTTGCTCCCTTGAGTGCAATTGGCCCAATTTCTGACTTAAAAACCAAACAAAAATAAAACAAATGAACACCTAAGCCCAAATACTGCAGAATTTCCTGTCACTCATACACTAGGCAAGCTCCTCCACTCTCCTCATGGGTCACATAATCATGGGGTGTAAGTCATGTGGGCACTTCCAAAGTTAGGAGCCATTTGTTGGTCACACCACCATTCATAATACTCAACATTCCTGGGCCTTCTTTCATTTATGCACTTTAAAATATATAAGCACTTAAATCCCAGCCTCCTGATTCCCCAGTGTCCCCTTCAGAACAGACAACAAACTGTTTGGCCAGAAGCCTGGGTCCCTGAGAAAACCACATTAATAAATATGAAAAGTTGGAGGAAGGAGGAAAAGAAAAAGGAAGAAAAAAAAAAAAAAAAAGAACGTTGACTTTTCTTTTGCTGGAGTGTTAAAAGTATTGGCTTTTAAACAAGGCTACTGAGAAACACCTAATCGTGTCTGTGTAGATTAATAAAGTGTTGTCTTTTCCCTCCATTCCCAAGTTAGAGCCTGCTTTGTTCTGTTCCCGGGTCACATCTCACAGTAACCATTTTGGGGAATACACCTCTCATGGGGGCACTGGCACTGTGCCAGAGTCAATCCATGACAAGGTCTCTCCCCTGCCTCTCTCCAAAAGAGATTTCAGCTTTGGCCTTGCAGCAAGTATTTTTCATTCTGGTCATTCTGCCTTTATTGATGAAAAAAGTACACTCAACTATCAAAAAATTACTACTTGAAATATATTACTTGTGTCACCAGAGACATGGGTCAGAGCTCTCATCTCCTGGTTTCATTGCTTTCTGGATGCATGTTTAAGCCTCTGTCCAAGTCAGACTACTGACACTGGTGTTATCTGTACTTTCTGAAGAGTGGTTATCTGTCCAGACTGCATTGATTAAGGGATGTCTGGACTTGAACATGATTGCATTGAGGCAGATAATGGTCTTAATGAGGAACAGATTTTATTGCTCTGGACATTTCTTTCCCTTTCCTATCTCCTTACTTACAAGGCAGGATGTGCATTCCATTTATTTTTTTACTGAAAAATAACTTGATTTTGTAACTGAAATATGGTTTACAGCCATAGAAAAGTGTTAAATGGTTAAAAAGACATTTACTAAAACTAGATTATTAAGTCTACTTTTGAAGTAACACATAATTAGAATGATATAGCTGACAGATTTGTTTTCTACCTCTTCAAAAAGCAAACAAAGTCATGGAAAGTACATGAAGAAATTAAGTAAATATGAACACTACCGAAATACTGATCTTTTAGTTGAAACAGTTTAGAAGCCTATGGCACTCATATCTAAGGAGTACACAAAATCCCTGGTTTTAGAACATTATCTGAAAAATTACCACTCAACAACCTATTAGCTGTTTTGTTCTTTAATCTAACATTATGCACATGACCTTTTTCTAAGTGTCATATGCATATCAGATATTTACATGCAGAGATGGGAAAAATGTATCTCAAATTTTAAAATGCAGGAACTTGTTCATTGGCCATGCAGAGTAGTCATGGATGGAAAGGGATGAGCCATGTAATTGCTTCTCAAGCAATACATGCTAAATAACACAGACTAAATCCCAAACCAATAGTGGATCAAACATATAAGCAAGCCCAGGGCTTTTACACTCCCACTTGTTCTATATTTAAGGACAGCTGTGCATGTGCATACAAAGTATTTTTCCCAAAAATATGTGCTGATCAAGTTCCTAATTACAGGACATTAACAAACACCCCTATAAAACTTTCTCTTTACATAAAGTAAAAAACATACTATTTCAACTTTATGGCCCATAAATAAAAAAAAAAACCCAAAACACACTTTTGTTTTCAGGCCAAGAGAACTGTTTCTTCATTGACAAGAGACTGACAATATAATGTATTTGCAAATTAATGTAACAATGTTCAGAGCTAAAGTATACCAAATTATGGAAGAAAAATTGTCTTCTGGTTTGAACTGCAAAGGTGTTGTACAATCTTTATCACAGCCAAATATTCCAAAGAAATAGTTTTAACAAAAGAAATAGTTCTTAAGTTGCCTAAGAAACTATCAAGCTTGTCAGCTGCTGGTCATATGCAGCTGTTTTCATACAACTTGGAGTTCCGCATGTTGACATTTCTGTTGAAGAAAAAAAGTAGCACTCTAAGATCATATGAAAGGAATTTTAGTTTGAAAATGTTCTTTTAAAGATTCTTGAGAACTTTTCTGCTTCTTGTTTGGAGACCAAGATCATAAATGATGTAGACTATTTTCTACAGCTCCAGTTGCAGACATCCTTGCTCAGTTTCTGCCGAATACAATTATTGCACATTTTGAAAGATGACATCAAGGTTAGATGGGGTTAATCTCATGTATTACATGCCAAGCCACTGCACTGCACAGATATCCTGACTTGCAAGTAGACAGCCAGTGTCTGATACTTGGAACAATAGAGCCAGTGTCTGATACTTGGAACAACTTCTCTATTAAAAATTGCCTTCTATATAAAAATTAAAAAGCACTTTTTTGACAGTCAAATATTTTTTTTTTCTTGAAACTTAATGAAGCTAACAAATGTTCAAACTTTTTGCCATTTAAGGCAGGGGAATACTGTTAAGCTTATGGACTGGCTTGAACTTCTCCTGCACACACTGGTGGTCTGACACAGCTGAGGACCAGTCCCACCAGTGCCACCCTCTCAGTCACCACAGTGGGATGTCGAGGGCTTTGCCAGCACAGGGTCCACTAACCTGTGTGATTCTGGGAAAGACTAATGGAGACCACGGAGAAGAAACAAAAAGGAAACTGCAAACCTGTAATTAACCTTTCTGATTAAGCATTGAAAATTGTTCCTGCAGAAAGCTGTACTGTAGTCACATCAGTATTTTTAATCAGTTTTCATAAAATCTTGATTTCTAAGCTTTTCTGTTAGAGCAGGAAAGCCTGTCCAGAATGGTGCACATAAGAATTTGCTATGTAGCACTACAAGGCTTGATTTTTGCAAGACTTTTAATTTGTGAGACTTTACAAATATACCCAGAACTGGTGACTTGATTACTTAAACATCCCTTTTCTCTCCTTCCCAAGCTGAGAGCCACAACTTCAAGCCCTGCAGCTCAAGAAGAGAGTTCAGTGCATGCAAAATAAGCTTTTTTTGTCTCCAGAACTCTGGGCAAATCATGCCATAGAAATCCCAAATCTTCTGTAGATAGCAAGTGATTGTTCTTTTGTCAGGTAATGCTCCTTCTGACCAGCTCTCAGCACACCAGAACTAGCCAGCGTCAAGTTACACTATTAAAATTAAGGCACTCTCCTACCACTTCCAGATTCCACAAAGTGGTATCTCAAGTGCACACTCCACACATCACACAACATTGGAACATGCTTCTCTGCTGGGACATCTGCTAGAGACATCTTCATCTTGGAAAAAACAGCTTAACTTGCTGATCAGAACAGCACAAAGGGAATGGTCTGAGGTTTGTTTTACCCAAGTTAAGGATTACTGTAGGGCAGTCAAATGTCCTTCTACTTCAGTGTATTTCAAACACATTCTGAAATTACTACTAACCTGGAATTGTTACATTATGTTTCCAGGATACATTTGTTTAATTAAACTTATTTTCTTGTACCTTACTAGATAATTGCAAAGATGTAAGCTCACATTTCATGTCTGAATTTTTAATAATTAATGAATATCTATTGTTTACAGCTCTGCAGTTTGCACTGACCAAACCAGAGAATTTCATGGGGTACATTTTATTCTCTGGCCTCAGCCAGGTTCCCTAGTAAATATAGGAACTAGGTAATGTAAAGGAACTGAATTCATACAGGAAGTTTCTGGACCACAATACAATATACCAAACACCAAACCCCCTCCCCCCTACCCTGTCCCAGCACTGTTCAGGTTACTGACACCCCTTGTACACTCTCTTTAAGCAGTTCACTCATGTAAGAAAGTTTAGCTGAGGTTTTGGATCCAGCTCCATCCCATGCAAAATTACTAAGGGAAGATGTCTTTCAGGATTCCTTAGGACAATTAAATGGACAAAAATTACAGCACCAGCTCCCAGACAATCCCGCTGGGATCAAGAGAAACTAAAACTGCTTGCAGCAGGGTGCAAGAGCTTGAGCTTCTCAGTGTCAGAATCTCATATCATGTATCTTCCCCTCATTTCTTGATGCATTATTAAAGATCCTTCCACTACAAGCCAGTCCTGCAGTGCAGAACCTGATAATCAGAGTAATTTTCAACAGACACTGGCTCATTCCTTTGAACTATAGTTGCTCATGGCCCTCCAGGGCAGTTTGGAAACCAGCAATTATTTCAGGCATATTTTTAAGGCATGACCCACAAGCAATCAACAAGGAGGATTAAATCCTGCAAGCCTCTGCAGAGATCATCTGTAGTCTCTGGCTGGCAAGCCATGAAGGCAGTGGGGCACAGGACATCCGATGTATCTGAACCATCACATGGCTGCTGCTCACTCTGAGCACGCTTCCAGTAATTTCTCTCTGCACATACAAAAAGGCCATTTTTAGGGAAACATGGATCACTGGGATGGAGGTAATCACTGACTTAAACAACCCTGGCTGCACACCTGTAAGCCTTTGTAAGCAGGTGGGTCTGGCAAAAGAAATATGGTTCATGCCTTACACTCACACCTACAGATTCCTAACATTTCATCCATGAGTTCTGGAGCCTCTTCTCTGTCCAGGAGAGCGACAAATTCCTACATATGTGTACATTTAGAACAACGCAATTTTTGAAACCAAAAAGACCACATTCCTTTACTGAGAAAAAAGTGTGTGAAAAAGACAACTATTTTATCCCATAAAATGCATAAAAAGAACATTTTTTCTTCCACCAGCTCAAATTAAAGTTTCAAGATGTGACAAATGAAAAATGCACACAACCTTTATTTTTAATAAAGTATTTTTCACCAAGAAAAAAAGTCTTCAATCACTGAAATATGGAATGACTGGCAAAAGAGCATGAGTCAGCTTGATGTCAAACTTCAGAAGACTTAAGTTTACATTTTAGCAAGAGTAATTAGAATTGTATAAGTAACTGGACAGTCAACAACAAAAAAGTCACTCTACGAGACTGATCTGAAACTCAGTCTATCCCCACATCTGTGAGCTCCTTCCCTCACTTCCAGAGGGAATAAAAAGAATCGTGACAGATGCAAACTATGGAAGTCTCAAATCCTGGCAATCTGCCAAAAGCAACAGTACCTGAGCTGTTCAGTTCAGCTTCTGTGTGCAGAGCCCATGTGAGTAACTACAGAAAAATGTCTGTTTCTATGGAGAAGAAATAATTAACAGGCAGGTCTTGAAAAACCCCCTGGCTTTCTGAGTAATTCTGTATCCTAGTGTGAAGCAGCGACATGAAGGAAGCAATGCAGTACATGAGTGGGACTGTTCTTGCCTGAACCGGTACAAGAACACGGAGACCCAATGCAAAAACCTGATAAACTTGGGAACTGAAAAAGCACAGCCCTCCAGCAAGTAGCTAACAATACACTCTAAGCTTTGAAAACTGTAAAGATTTACTGGTTTACAGCATTCTTCTGTTTTAAAACATGTAGGACTGGGATGCAAATATGACAGTGTGCCCAACAAGAACTCCAGATTCTGGCCTAAAGTCAGGCTTTTGGAGTATAGTTATAGCAAGTTACAAGGCAGCTGTACTCTCACAATCCTGATTTGAAAGAAATATGGCATCTTATGCAGATAAAAGACAATGGGTAAATGCTTCTCATTTGGGGATTGAGAGGTGCAGGTGAGCCTGAAAAGGCCAAAGGCAAGGTAAACCCTGAGCTCTGACTAGACTTATCCACTCTCCTGGTGCAAACAATGTCAGACATGAGTGTCCTACAGCCTGGCACTGGGGAGCTGCTGGTGGGCTGCTGTCAGACCTGAGCCCCCACGCCCAGGGTGCTTTTCCAGCAGCCACTCTGGGTACCTTTTTCCAGTCATTGAGGAGGGAGCAGCCCCTCTGAGGTAACACAGCCACAGAGGGGACTCTTCCCATCACACTGCCACCCAGCTAATGAGGAGGCAGGAAGGGTGCTCCTCTGGCACACGGATAAATTAAGCGGCCTCACCAAGCAGAAAGGTGAGGCACCACCAAGCTGTGGTATGGATTGAGCTCTCCAGTAGTGCTAATACATTTAGCTCTGTGGGAGATCCATAAATGCCTTATGCAGTTTATTTTGCAATATTAGAAAATCCTTTAAACAGACATTGAAAACAGATTTTGATTGAGACAGATTTTTAAGGTTCTGGTGGCATTTGTCTCTTTAAGATGATTTACATCAAATCTAATCTCCATAATTACTCAGATATCTATTTTAAAGCCAGCAGCTGAGCAAAAAAATACCTGACAAAACAACCATGTACAAAGAACCAACAATAAAACCCCACAAAAAAACCCAACCAACCAACAAAAAAAACCCCACCACCCCCACCATCAAATTTTTCTTTGTTGCAAATAATGAAGTATAGAGATTCATAATCTTGTCAGGTCTTCCATCCATGAGGGAAGCCTGGTTCTGGAGACAGAGTGATCAGATTCCTTACCTGATCACCACCAGAAGGGCCCTGTTATTAACTTTAAGGATGGTCTAACAGGGGAGAGTACAGCTGCAGCTCCAGGAGCCAGCTGCATGGGCAAGCCAGAGAGACCAAAGTTTGCTGTTCATCATAACTTCCGAGAAACAATGGAGTAGCCTTCCTCAACCAACACTGGCTCACCTCCAGCACAGCCGCGCAGAACAGAGAGCACAGCCAGCCTCAGCAGAATCAAAATATAGAGCAGGTTATAAATGATGGTGCTTTCCAAGTAAATGTTACAATTTGTTTAATATTTGTCTTGTCCAACAGACAGTTGTTGATGGCAGGCAAGTTTAGGCTTTCTCTCCAGTCCTCATGTCATATATGATCCATGCTGTCACCAGCGTCACCAAGCACCAAATAGCACATAGACCTGAGCTCATGCACAGTGTTGCTGTGCACCTAGACAGCAACTCTTGCACCTGGCTCTTCTGACACCCATTGTATCCTGTTGCTATCAGCGCAACATTAATGGAATAAGAGACAGAGCCCAAGTGATATTTTTCCTCCTACAGAGCATTTTTAACAAAAAAAATTCAAAGAGAGCCTTCTAAAAGAGGCCCTGAAAAGCATCTAAAGTCCAAGGCAATGCTTCCACTAACCCTTGATTTATGTTATTTAATCCCTTTCAGCAAGAAGGATAAATTGCAAGAAAGTCACGCTTCAGTTATTTTCAGGGCTAGTTGTTTAAGATTATTAGAACAGTAAGGTTATAAATATACACCGTATGAAAGTAAGCATCAGAAAGAAAGATGAGCAAGTGTTTTTCTCTAAGGCTAACTAGCTGTTCAAATGCAAAGATCAGTATTTTTTTTCTAAATTCCAAGGTGAGTGCATCTTTTGACACAGCATTTTATTGACAGAGAAAGCTTTGACAAAGACTGCACACTGAAGACTACATAATTTGCTAACATTTATTGCTTTGCTGATCTCCATCAACTTAATGCTTCAGTATTCAAATTTTCATTTGAAGTGGAAAATTTCAAGTCCTTTTGGTTGAAGGGAAAAGAAAGGTGCATTCTTTGCTAAGGAAACAGTGATGCTTATGCAAAACTCCTTTCACAGAATATTCAGATCTTCCATGCTTTAAAAAAATGGAAATACATTATTCACCATGTGGCAATCAGATAGACAGAATGAGTGTCGGACTGCCAAAACATATATAGTAAAAAGCCCACCATGGGTCAAGAGCTGTCAGATGGCTTTCCCTTGTATTTCCTGTTATTCTCTCTGCAGGGAAGATATATAAAAGGACATGGTCCACATTTATTCTCTGAACTTCATTCATTCAGTCCAGTAGTAGTTCAAATTCTGCATGGATGAAGTTCACCACCATCATCTTATTTCTTTACTTCCTTTCTCAGGTAGAACAGCAGTACCTGATAGTAGTCCTAGAGGCTCCACATACATGCCTTTCTTAATGCTCTGGCTGAAACAGTCCTACTTCTAAAAGCTGTTGGCACTTACAAAATACATTGAAGCAAATGTAAAGCAACTGAAGTGCTGCTGCCTGGATGATATCTTTGCTTTTGTCAAGAACCACTGCAAAATAAAAATGTATAAGTAAGCTGACCAATATTTATCTCTTGCACCTCCAAAGAAATTTTTGACAGCACAGCATAAAATATATACACCATAGTTTTATGCAAAAAAAAAAAAAAAAAATATATATATATATATATATTTAGGCAAACACAAACTTGTCATGAGGTCACTACTCCTTCCTTTGAAAACCACTGAGATGTGCTGGTAGTTAAAACCTAGTGTAGAACAGCAGCACAAACAACTTCTCAGTGAGGACAAGAGAAGTTGTGTATCCTCCCAAAATTCTGAAACTGACCTTCAGGAAACAATGCTCAGCCTCAAAACTGAATGTTTACCTCTTCGCCCACCTGCTGTCTCCACCTGGGGCACTTCACATCCACGATCTAACAACCTCAGCAGCCTCACTAGCCTGCCCTTCCAAAGAGCCCTTCTCAAGCACTAGGCATCGTACTAGGCTGCGATGCCTAGGACCCAACTCCCTGCTTTAGCGTGCAGTCCAGCTTGTAATTTTAGTGGATCCACAAGTAACTTAAAGAACAAAAATGCAACAGCAGAACCACAACTTCAGACTCTGCAGCCATTAAATTTTACAAGAAGCAGTAACAGAGTGGGACATTTTCTCTAGTAGATTATGGACAAATTTAGACATCCGTCACTGGAATAATTACAAGAAATGTCTAAAAATTAATTACAACTGTATCCATCAGCATATTTAGGCCAACATTATAACCATGTGGCATCTAAGCATCTTAGAGAATTTATGACCAGAAGAGAGCATAAGTATCATCTTGTCAGGCTTGCTGAATAATACCAGTCATAAAACTATACAGTAATTTCTACAATAAGCTTGATGCAGCTGAAGTCTCATCTTCCTATTAAAAAACTAACAGTTTAATACTGAGCAAAGAACTGTTAAAAAGGTCCTTAAAAACACGTTTTGCCTTAACTGGGAAAATGCTCACCCTACTATGTGCAAATTTCAGCAGTTTTAGCACCCAGCTGAGAGATTATCATGAATGCAGTTCAGAAACTTGACAAAGTTCTGTATCTATATATGCACTTAAAGACTAAGGTTGACAAGCAAAGTGAGCCTAATAACTGTACTGCATAATGAATAACTTGAGAAGCTCAACATACATTTCTTCAGAAGGAACAAGGTCCCTTCGCAAGCTTTAGCACCAAAGGTAAACAACGAAAATTTGTCTTCTCTGTGGCAGCTGAGAAGCATAAAGAAACAACTACAGAAAAGCACAGGAAAGCACACTGCCCCAGTGAGAATGGAAGATGAAATGAAAATAAGGACCTGTCAGCTGGTACAACTTTTAGTGCTGTGCTGAAGTGCCTCTAGAACTTGCCTTGCACACAAGGCACCTGGAGTCATATGACAAAATGTATCACAAAAGAAGCATCCCAAATCGTATGAAAGAACAAAAACTTACTACTGCTTTTGGCTAGGAATCCAAAATCAGAACTGGGATTTATATTTGTGAAGTGTTACATGCCAAGGTGCAACAAAACTGAAACATACCTGTTATGTGTCTGGACAGACTTTTATATTGCCAAGAAAAGATCTACTGTACTGTAAGTAGAGAGCACACATCCCTGTTACTGTACTGTAAGTAGAGAGCTCATTGGGCTTGTAAGTACCAGTATAAATTGTGAAACTTTCCACTAAAGATCATGTGGATATGATTTACTAAGTTTATTAAATTAGAGATGGAAGAAAATGTCTTAGTTACTGCTCTGAAAAGCAGAATCATTAGCACTTCAGGTGATGACTGCAGTGAGAAAAAGCAGGAACACCTTTCCTGCTTATGCAGAGGGCCTGAGCTGAATTTTCCCTCTCAAATACCCTCTTCCCAATTCTGCATCTCTCATGCAAGGCAGAACTGTCTGAACCCAAAACAACTGCCCTCTGTACCTTGTCCCTTCCTTTCTCTGAGCATGTCAAGACCTCTGGATGGTAAAGAGCACTGCAACTCCTGATTAGCAAGTTGCTTTTTCAGTGAAACAGAAAAATAGAAAACATTTGGGGCTCTTCCACACAACTAGACTTTGGTGAGATAGGGAGCTCAGGTTCATAAATTCATGGATGATTTGCAACTTGTTCAGTGACTTCACTGCTTTCAGTTCAAAGTCACTATACCAAGATCATAAATTTCAGCTTCATCTGCTGCCTTTAATGATGCCCTTTGAAGACATCCATACCTGTCTGCACCTGACAATAATTTCTGCTGCATACTAGTGCCAATAATTATGCTCTTGAGGATGATTTCATTCTCCTCACTGATTAATATTACAAGGAATTATTTGATCCCATTGAGAATATTTTCAACACGGGGTACTAAAGAATTACCGTTTAAATAAACAACATCTTCCAAGAATAATTAATTTTGTCATCAGATAATAGCAAAGCACTGAAAAGTAATGATATTTAAAATGTACTGTTCCTCTCCTTCAGGATTTTCTGGAAATGACCTTGTAAGCCAGACTACTTTTTGTGGAGAAACTTGAGTGGTACAAGATGGCAGTTTACATCTACCAGCGTGTGCACTGGCAGCTGCTATTAAAGCACACAGAATCCGTGAGTGAGCGAGACCTGGCAGTTGCATTCCATAAGCTCCAAGGTATATTTCATGGGGACAGTTTCCCAGCTCATGTTTCATTATTTGCATATGACACATGCTGAATGCACACTGGATGATTGAAGCAGGCTGAGTCAATGCCATCAATTTCAGCAGAAGAGCCGATGACTTTTGTCCCCTTCAGCTACGACACACTCAGGGACATAAAGAAGGCCCTTGTTTTTTTCACAAAGGGGATTGTATCACAAATTGTACAGATATTTAAGGTATTCTACTAAATAGGGTAGAGCAGGACTAACTGAGAAAGAAGAGAATTATAGTCAATGAAATAGTCCCAGATAACAAAAGAAATTAATTCCGGTACTGTAAATGGCATAACAATGCCCTTCCACACGTCAGTAAAAGCAGTGATAGCACAAAAACAAGCAAACTGACATTACTGCATTGGATGAATATTTCAGTGGCTATCTTGGGAAAAATCCACCTCCATGAAAAGATTTATTTTAAGACTACACTGTACTATACTGATAAGCTAATCTGACTCAAGTTTTGCTGCCCTGGAATAAGAGCAGGTAACACCAGCTCATGAACTACTCCAAGCAGCAGAAGTCTCCAAGTGCTGGAAACAAACCTTGGTAAAGTAGCTCTCCCCCCTTCTGTGGCTATGCCCATATTACACCACTTCTCATTTCTAGAAGCGCCAAAACTTGAGCTAAATTAGCAGCACTTTAGCATACAACTTCTTACAGACACGCAAACAAACGTCCAGTTAAGATCACGAGGAGCAATGTCCGCAGGAAGAGGACTTGAACTGATGCCTAGAGAGGCTGATCTGGAACAGAGACTAGACAGAGTTAAGAGAATAAAGTAGGTATTTATTAAAAGGCCTTAAAAGGATCCACCTTGGGCAGTACAAAAGTTTGCCCAGGGCTACACCCAGGATGGACCCAAGATGGTCACAAGATGGACAATGGTCACAAGTTTTCACACTTTTATAAATTTTGGTACATTTACATATTGGGGTTAATTGTCCAATTACAGCTTCAGGTTAATAAGTTCCATCCTCCTCGTTGCTTTCTTCAGTTCACCACTGTTTATGCTTTTTGGGCCCGAGGCTGTAATGGTTGTCTTTGGTTCTCAAGCTGGAAAAGGATTGTTTTGTCTAACAACCCTGTGAAGAGAACTTACTTAATATGAAGTTCAGAGTTACACACTAAAACAGTACAGAATCTGAAAAATATGAAAGCTAAAACTTAAGGCATCATATCTTCCTTTGTTTTGCAGAAGAAGAGTGTGATTAGGACTGCACAACTGGTCCCCACCCAAACATTTATAGTCAAATAACACAATAAGTTGTTATCCTAAAACTGCCATGTGCTTGTTTGATATAACTGTCCAGTGCCTTCTTAGTACCTATTTATTAACAATTAGCAATTAGTCAGGTATTTGAAAACCATTTGCTAGCAATCCTAGTGCATTTTCCAAACTCATTTTGCAATGCTGGAGCACTAATGTCCTGGGTCGTGCTACTTTTCTTATTAAACATTAACAGGGAAAGCTGTGAGACTGGGCACACTCTAACAAAATATGGTTGGCTGGCAATGTGGCACACGTCATGTAAATATCCCTTCTCATTGCCTGAAGTGTTGTGCTGATCTTCCTAAGAACACCTGCCCCAATAAAAAGGTAGTCATTTATTACTCTCTGGAGCGGAACAAATCAAACTTCATGTGGCATTAGAAGAACTTGCCCTGACAAAGAGTTTTACACTTCCCTTTTGACAGGTCAAGTACACAATCATCATACTGAAAGAACATTTTTTGTTGCCATTAAAAAAACCACAATTATATTAACTTGTGAAACAAGTAAAATCCACAGGAGCACAGAACAATTTTGATGTAGAAAAGAGGATTTTTGATCCTTTGGTCTACTGTATAAAAATAATTAAATGTGATCTAATCCCTTCCATGACTTTTCTAACACCATTTGGCCTTTTTTTTTTTTTTCCCCTCAAGGATTTGAGTGAATAGCTAAATTTTAAAACATGAACAAAATCTTACAAAAAGGGCGAGGGAAGAAAGCAACAGGAAAAAAAGGGAGGAAAAAAAGCAGGACACATAAGACCTGGCAGGTATATGATTCAACATGGTTTCAGACAAGATTTTCCATTGTCCCCACAGTCTTGTCTGCAATCCTTTGAGTTTAATGAAGCACAGACTCAAAGGAGCCATGCTTTGTGCACTCTTGCACCAGACACTACAGGGATCATTTGACCTCATATTGCAAAACAAGCCATCTTTAGCACATCAAATTTGGTTACAGCTGAAGTCTTAATTCTGGAAAAAAAGCAGCAGATATTCTCATTAGCCCATCATTTCAGTGCATATTTTGCTTTTCAGCTAGTAAAATCAAGGAAAAAAGAAAAAAACCAAAAAGAACCCCAAACACCCCAAATCTAAAAAGGATATAAAGCAGTATCTACTTCCCTAGTGCTCCATCCCCTTTTTACAAAATCATGCTGCTAACCATAAAGGCCTCTACAAAACATAACCTGTATTTTTATCCATGGTGACCAATACTCTCCTGTACAATCAATAAGCCATTGCCCAAGCTGGGAGTGGAACCACTCTACATAAAGGCAGGTAGTTTAAGTCCCAGGATCAGGACAGATGGATCACCACCCAGGGTTTGGCAGTGACAGCCCTGAGCCACGACTTGCCGGAGAAAGGCAGACTCCAGCAGAGACATTCCCAATTCCCCATTCCCATGTCCAATTCCCCACACACCAAAGGCCTGCAGCAGGACTGGGGCTGCTCCTGCACACCCGTGCTGAGGGCAGTAAGCCCTGCCAGGGTAGGCAGGACAAGGCCACAGGGACATGGTTCATATCTCATGGTTCCCAAACTCTCACCTTCTCAACACCCCTCCTGAAAGGATGGATGGGTGCAGGAGCCACTGCGTGCAGGTTTTCTCTGAGTCCTGAAACAAAGTTCCTCTTTCCCTCTCCGGGAAGCTGCAATCACAGACTCACACCTGCCATACCTGTTCTGCATCAGGGTCTCTGAGGAAAAGGATTTCATACTGCATTTTATATTCTTTCTGCTGAATTCATATAAAAATAAATTTGTCAAAAGGTACTGTTAAACAGACTGAATAAGAAAAAAACTGAATACAGAAAGTAAATTTAAATTCAAAATCTTTACTAGAGTGACTTAATTAATTCAGAGGGTTTATTGAGCACTCAGATCTCCAACAGGTTTTTACAGCTCAGATAGCCTTTTATTAAACCCAGTTTTCACTCCATCTAAATCAATTTTAGAGAGGGCCACTAACAAGTATTAAATTTTAAGTAAATCTTTCTTTAAAAACTCAGACTCTCTTGAAGAAAGGTTTTCATCACAGTATATTATTTAAAATTTTCATAAATTGTAATAAATGCAACCCTAAGACAAATGCCAGGTAAAAAAAAAAAAATCATCAACAACTACATCTGCACTGCAGTTTGAAGTGAAAATTCAACCTGCAAAATACTTCTTATATATTGACTTGTTTCCTCTCACTGAAGTTTCAGAAAAGAAAGAAAATACTGTCTACCTGATATTCCCCCTTTTCTTCTTTACTCAGTGTATGAAAGAATACAAAGCAAAAAATCTCAGTATCTCGAGAAAACATTTTTGAAACTTGCACAGTAGAAAAAGTTTATAGGGGTCATCCTCAATTGCTTTAAGTCAATTTTATCCTGGGTGTTTTCACTGGAAAAAAAAAAAAAAAAGCAGAGGAAGTAGAATGCGAAATACAGGGACTTGCCAAATTTAGCTGTTTGAACTGCAAGAGTTCAGTAACTACAGCTGAAAAGTGAATAAGTGAACTCCATGGTTCCTTTTGAAATTTCTGGAAACTCATATTGCACTATCCTTGTATATCAAGCAACACAGGGCTCTGGCTTACCACGTAAAACAACTGTGCTGTTGTACGGGAAGTTCTCAGTGTCCTCAGCTACATAAAGAGGTGCTCACTATTACCTAAGTTTATTGAATAAATATTTGTGTTCAGGTTTCCTTTCATGCTCACTTCCAAATGCGAAAGCTAAGCTTTTCTTCTAAGTTCATGGGACTGCTATTGAGCAAGAGATCAGTGCTTGGTATAAGGACATATCATTTTTGAATCATCTATGTAAAGTGAAGTTAGTCCCCTGTTCACTGGGATAACAGTAGCAATCTCCAATCTGTATGAAAAACAGGAGTCTCTGTTTAGGGCTTGTTTGGAGGGCAGGGGGTTGTCCTCAGGAAAATTAATTACACATTTGTACACCTGAAAAAGAAAGTCAGCAGGTGAGACATTATGAGGAAGCTGGATGAAAGAATGCCAAGATGAAATACCAGAATTTTAAAAAAATTTCTTTCTTTGGAAAATTACAGTGTCTGCTCCCTCACTTCTGAAAGACAACATCCATCCATTCCACACAAAAAATTCAGATGTCTTCCCAGTTCTGTGTGGATGCCTTTCTAGAGCCACTCCCACTGGGCTCCCAATTGGATAGCTGGGTAAAGCTGAACCACCTTCATGGGATTACAGAGTTTTGGAATGCGGAATAAATAACGCCCATGACTAAAACAAACTGCTTTTATGAAGAAGTACAGAATATAACAAGGCCAGAACAGGCAAAGACATGCTTAAGACTTGACATCAAAAACCTTTGATAAGTTGCTTTATTCTGCCAGCGGAGTTTTTCACCTATCATCAGCCTATACCAAAAACAGGACATTATATTGCCTTTCTCTGAACATACAAAATGCAAAGGGTGTGAATTATGTGAGACATTAATTCTTCTCTATCAATAGAAAACTTCAGAGACAATGGTAAAAACATTTTCAATTCACACACTGCAGTGTTGAGTAATGTACAGAATGTGAGAGGAAATGATTGTTCTCTGTTCCAAAATAAGAACCAAGAGTTGTGTAAAATTAGCAGGAACAAACTTATTTCCAGAATGTAGAGTTCTACTGTGGAAGTGGTTGTAGATGTACAGTGGCTCAAAAAGAACTGGAAAAATCCAGTGGGAAAAGTCCAAGACAGCACTTTAGGCTCAGAAAGGTCCTAAGCACAACACTGCATTCAGAGCGTGCACCTAACAATATCATACCTGCCTTTCCCTTCTAGCTGGTCACAACTGCAAATGTCTGACTTAGAGAGGAAATTTTACTTTCATCCTTCAAAACCACATTTCCAGGAAGTGGGAGTTTTCCTTCATAAAAAGCAACAAGAATACATGGATCACAGCGAAACTGTTACTTAATATCATTTTGATTAAAGGTCATTGGAAAATAAGCTAAGAGCTAATGAAGGGCTCACAGCTAAATCCAGTGTACTGTCCTGCAGCCTGCATTCAGGCCAGGCTCTGGGCAGACAAAGGATTACCAGATGGCCTCCTTACATCAACAGATGATAAGCAAGCACCATTCTCACCCTTCCAGACCTCTCTAAACCTTTTGACACCATTAATCACGGTAATGCCCACTCTAAAAGGCTCACAGGAGTCAGGGGTGACTTTCTAAGACAGGTGTAAGTCCATTAGAGAAATATGCCCCATAGGACCATACGTTAACAAGACACTTTGTGTGGGCAAGTTTTACCTAACCAACCGAAGAGAAGCTGATTCAGGTGAAAAAAAGAAGGCTCTATTAGATAACAGAACATGGAATTCACCTCAGCAATGCATTCTGTTTTCATGACACAAATTTATTGAGAAAAGGAGCTCTTGGACTTGGAGTTGAATTCAGGCTCTCACATTACAATAACACTTAAAACCAATATTGACAGTGCTGCTTGCACAAACTGGGAACAACTTCTTGGTGACCAACAACCTGGCTGCAGCTGTGACCTCTGGTATGATACACTGCCAAGTACAGAGAGCAGAAGGAGCATCTATCCAGGGCATAGTTTCCCTAAAGGTCAGACCCAAACTGGAACAAAAGACCAGTCCTGCCCTTTTCAAAAAGGCTGAAAATACATTTATCTAAAAGGACAGAAAATATTAACTAATAAAACCCAACAAGACAGGAATTAGTTAAAATGATGGTGAAACAACTTAGGCATAACATTTGACACAAATCCCTCCATGTCTCAGCATCCCTGTCTTTGTAGTACAGTTTTCAGGCTCATGTTGGAAGCATCAAGTATAAGATATTGTAAGGAGAAGGCAAGGTCATGAACAGAGAGGCAAACTTAGACCACCAGCATTATGTTCTTCAAATGCTACATCCCATGAGGGACTTTAGATCTACCACAAATTTTATTTTTACCACTTATTATCATCTCATCAACATAAGTATGTAATTTTCCAAGTTCAACCCTATATATACAGAAAGAACTACTATGGATTAAACTAAAAAATATAGTTAGATTGCCTTAACTTTGCTTGTAAATGCTATGACTTAATTTAGACTATATTTAACAAAAAAAATTAAATTCAAAATTAAATTGAATAATGTAAAAAATTTTTAAAAATTAATTTAAATAAAAATTTTAATGTCCCCTTTTACTGGCTGCTCTTGTCATTGACGAGCAATTGAGCACTAAAGAACTTTTGTTTGCCTGTAGATACACAGTTTCTTTTTCCCCTGGTTATTACTGACTCCAGACTCACTTGTGCTGACCAATAATTCACCATTAATTGCGCACTTTGAGTATCCTCTGAGCTCAGCTGTCTCAGACATTAAGTTAGGCGAAAATAATGATATGAATAAGCTGAAAAAGACAGCATAATGAAAGAAAAAAGCTAGCAATATAGTCCTTACTGCCATTTTCTCCAAGAGGTGAAGGAAAATATCTGGCGTTAGACATCAAGACGATGTCAATGAAGCAAACATGGTGAGGATAGGAAGGAAAAAATTTGTAAAACGGATTCTCTTCTCAGTGTTCAAGTGATCTGTGTCTATGGTGATAACAAGAGACATTAATTTTACAACAATTCTAATTTTTTTAGCTTCTATTTGTTTGTTATAATATTGCAAACTTCTCAGGAAGCATCCCAATATACCCATGGTTGTAAAAGATACTACTTTCAGAAAGCACATAGATCTCAAAAAGCACATACTTGTGTATCGTCCAGTCTTGCTGGACAGATTCAGTTCAGCCACTTCCACCAGCTCAACACTAATGTGTTAATTAACGCAACCCTCATTTGGGTTAAAGACTGGCTAAAGATTTCTGCCATTGGCAGAGAAGACACACACGCTCCTGTTGGTTGGCTGAAGTGCTTAAATCTCACAAAAAGAGAACCTCTGCTGGCTGTACACACAATTCACTTTTCTGACCCATAGATTTTATCCTTTCATTACAGTCCTATTTACCTGCAACCATTAAAATTTACTTTGCAACCTTTACAACTTTTCCCTCCCAGTAATTCTATGGTCTGCAGGCAAGACAGCAAAGCTGTTCTTTAGTCCATAGCAGTTGATTACAAATGTCAATATACAAGAAACATACATTAAGAGATTTTGCTCTGCACAAATGTTTCACAATGTCAGTCCAATCCAAGTTTCACTGATGCTATTTTGCAACCAAGTCTTTTTTACTCATTTGCCTTTCAACTTTTTAGTTAAGTGCTATGAAGTGCCTTTTCGGGTTCCTGAAAGGAAGTATAAATTAGGTGACTCTTATCAGTGGAAACACTGTCTGAGAGAGTTCAGAGAGCATCTGTCCCTCAGGACAGGACTTATTTTTCTTTGATTCATACAATGGGGTTGCCCAGCACATGACAAAATAACCTTGCTTCTGAGTACTGTCTCCAAAAATCTGCTCTTTTGTTGCATGATTTTCTGCATTTTTCAGTATGTAGCTAATACATGCAGCTCCACACTCCAGACTGCTGCGTGTGGGAACACAACTGCCAAGGGCCCGCTCATGTCTCAAGAGGGATTACAGGTAGGAAAAACATGACAACAGAAAATGTGGGGCGGGGTGGTTTGGAGAAAGAAGAGGTGGAGAGAGCTGGATTTATACTAAAAAGCATAGAATAATTCTTTTTATATACAGTATCTCTATCTTAGCTCTGCTTTTTGCTGGTACTGTAGCAATAAGGGAGATAAATTTCACCCTGAGATATCTGACAGCACACTAATAGAGAAAGATGCAGGGCATGCTGGATTCAGATTTAGACACCAGAACTGTAATCAAAAGAAAGGACTGTTCTTGCTTCAGGCTCTGAATTAATTCCCCTTTTCTGTCACTTAAATTACTGTTGTTTTTCTTAAACTGTACATACACATGGCTATTAGCTAAAACTAAACAAATAAGGACTGGCTCCCAAGCCCACTCCTGCAAGATGCCTGTCAATTTCATATAAAGTAATTCTGCTTGCCAATGACTCAAACAAAAAATATGTACACTGAGGACATGAAAAAAGAATAAATTACCTTAAACCTGAAAAACGAAGCAGCTGACTCTTCCTCTTCAGATACCTTATCTGACCTCTGTGGAAGTCTGGCAAGATCGACCAGTGGTTTTAAGGTCCAGTCTGGAAACCAGAATAGACATTTCTTAATGGGAAGCATAAAGTCCATTCCTGCAATTACTTTTCAAACTATATAGTTGTATGCACACACACACTGCATTTTACTTGGGTAGCCTTTAAAATGTTGCCACTCCATTAGTGTCAAATTTTATCAAATGACCAAAGTCTTGCGCTTCTTGGTAACAAACTTCCCTGAAGTTGGAAAACATTATAAAGAGGTAAAGCACATCACATCAAAATCCTACACAGTGCTAAATTAACATAGTGTGATAAGATACAATGTGACATAACATCTTCATAAACATGTCAGAAAATAAAAGATCTTTCTATCAGGTTATTGTGAATCTAATCCATATTTAATCAATCCAATAAATAGCCAGCCACTTTGCAAGTTTATTTAATACTATCATCACCAATTGTTTACAGTGTCCCAATTAGAACTTCAGAAACAAGGTTAACAAGACATCAAGACAGAGAATGTATAGGTGTTCAGAAGCTATCCATGAGTGAACGAAAATCCTGTTTTCAGGGCTTGGCATTATTTGATCATGAACAGAATTAATATTTTGGTGATTATTGTGTGCATGAAAAGTTAAGCAGATTTCTTTGTTTAAAAAGACAGCTTTCCTCTGTGTAGAACACAATGTAATATACAGAATCAGCACAATAATCAGCAGGAAACAAATAAAATCATCTGAACTCATTGAACATCCACAGTAAGGCCAAGATCTGAAAGATATTACTAGAAACTATGACTTGAATACACTTTTTGTCCAGTTAAAAACATTTTTGCTAAAATAAGATTGTTCATAGCATCTTTATCTTTTTGCTTAAATAACATTGTTCATGCCAATTTTAATCTAAACAAATGGTGGATAGCAGAAAGGCATGAGTGTAACCCCTGAAAAGACAGTTGAAAAACCCCAATAAATATTTTGCCACTTCTTACAATCAATGCCTTTTAACAGATCTTCACTATGGAACACCTTTCCAGACTTTAGATACAGTCTGTCAAACCTCCACTCCACCCACCCTACCCACATTTTTTTAAGTTTATGCTTGGTATGAAGAAAAAACCATTTTTCTATTTGCAAGCCATGGGAAGCAAGGCACTTTATCTAAAACCAGATACATGCATATTACAGTACATTCACACGGCTTTTGCTTCAAATGAATGTTCTTTAAGGTAAAGCCCCCAAATTATTTCCTTGTATTGTGTGTTCCTTTTCTGAAACCCCAAGTCCTCAGCTGTATTGAAGAGTGCTGCCACAGTCTACACAGTGCCCAGTTCAGATCCTGTCAGAATTGACAGAGCATGCAAATTCCAGTGTCAGTGCACCCACTATCTAAAACTCCATAAACCAGCAACAGCCCAGCAGGGTTGTCTGAGACAATATTTGAGACAATAAACAGGATTAAAGAACCTACAAATACAATAAATTTTACTAAATTAAATTGAGTGGCAGAGGTATTTTCTTGTACCTTCACGACTGTGCTCATCTGCAGTGTTAGTAATAGTTTTTGCTTAACTAGTGTATTTTAAGGGGCAGAATAGAGTTCAAAGAAAAGCAATCCCAGTAAAACAGAGTTCTCCATTTCAGGCATAGTCTTTTCCATGTTTCTTAGTATGTGGTAACTACTTCAATCTCTCTCTCCAGTCTACAGAGTAAATCAAATTAAGGGGAACAAATTGGTCCCAGCTCCATGAGGTTTAATTTATAGAGAACCTTGTTTAGAACCTGCTTACAAATCAAGTATTGTTATTTGGAGATGGAAGCTCTGTTTGGAACAAAGCAATTAAGAGATTCTTCATTGTCATGTTCTGTTTTTTCACTCAGATGAGCAGAGCTTGCAGAAATACAAATCATCTTGTTTCATTTCAGAAACAATGAGATTCCCTGATCTTTAGCAGATACATGTAGGGAAATTGTAGGGAGGTGATGAGGGCAAGACAACATGAGATTTTAAGTGAAACAACCTATTCTTTAAAAATTCAGAATTAAATACTGTATCAACTATTCCTAGGGAATAAAAAAATATGGACAATTAGATTTCATCATATTATTTTGAATGACTTGTCAGCGAAAAAGTTTTGAATTAAAGTTTTCTAAGCATTAACTTAAACGTTTCACCCAGAAAGATTTACCACTAAACAACTTCAACTGAGGGGAAAGGAACAGTAAAATCTGTGATAAATCATTTTGGCTTTTGACAAACATTCTGTTGACACAAGAACTTTGCTCTGCCTCCATAAGGAGGTAGAACTCGGGGTTAAATTAAAAGAATTTGGATCCTCCCTTTCCTTGATATGTGACAATTAACCTCTCAGGTTACTGCACACCACTGCAGTATTTTTTTCTCTCTACTGACCTCTGCAATACCAGCTTAGAAATCAGCACGTGTGAGTAGTGCAGTAAAGCCCTGTTACTTCTTGGCATTGCGGGACTGACAGATTAGAGAACATTAAATAACTTTTGTGGGTTTAGTCTCACAAATACTTTTGCCAAAGGCACAATGTAATCAAGTAGGTTAATCTGCACCATTTTATTCCATTATTCAAAATCATGCATCTTTTATTTATTAGAAATTTTGACTGTTGTCTCCATACTCCTGGACTATTTGAAAAAAGAGATAATAGAACTTGAGCAACACCTTTCAGAAACATAGGTAATATACAGGCTTGAAGAGGTGACCAGAGAGCATCCGGGGAGGAAGAAGGAAATGTCTGAAAGCAAGAAAATTAAAAATTCTAGAACATAGGATCAGGTTTTCATGAGGGCAGACTCCTATATTTGATGGGAAAAGGACTCAACAAGAGACCAATGGTAATTTTGGTGAAGGTGGCACTGATGCCTTCTTCCATCTCTCTGGTGGTTCCTTCCCCTCTCACCTAAGGCATAGGATTTCTACCTTTTTCTACCTCCAGATGAAGAGGTTCTTCTGGGATATGCCCCCCATTCTTTCAGGCAGCCAGCTGTCCCTAGCCCTGAACAACATCCCCTATTCATGTCTCTGTGCTTCTTGGGGCAGGCTCGGATGTTCCCTTCTACCTTCCCAGACAGACTGCTCCTGCAAAGCTAGCTCAGGGACCGCTGAAGAAGTTGCACACAAACATCCCCAGACATGCAGGTTTCCTGCCTGCTCTCCCAAGAGGAATGGCTGAGCAGGAGCCATGAGCAGCCTCCTTGGCCAGGCAGCCCACAAGCCTTTGGCACAAACCAAGCTCCCTTCAGTCTGCCGGCTCAGGCAGCTGTTTGGCACCTAGATCCTTTGCAGTGAAGTTACTAAGTAGGTAGAGGATGATACAAACCATTCCTATCACATAGAGAACCTGCCTGAAATGGGGTTTTGAAGAACAAAGTAGAGTAGCTAAGTCCTCTACTACTGGATAAACATTAATGGTGTAAGGATTGAGTTGTACATAAAGCACGTATCTCTTCCTGATGCATCAGAAAATGTTTGAACAATAAAAAAATAGGGATTACTGGGTTATGTCATTTCCTCTGCCTTTTCAAAGAGGTGACTGCGGTAGTATTCTTCTGTTCTGGGACAATCTGTACCCATACAGCCTAACAATCCTCACCCACAGCCTCCCTTGTCCCCCAAGCATGACAGATTTGGTACAGTTCGCGGAGCACAAAGCCCACTGGTACAGCAGATGATATTCTAGTAACAAGGTAATGCTTACTAACACAAACATTCTGGCCTGAGCTCACTTAAATCAGGATGGTCTGTAACCAGCAGCATGAAAAGGTTCTCAAAACTGCTCTGCATTAACAGCTTCTGCAGCCTCTTAAGAAACTGATTTTCAGGATTTACATTCAGTAAATCCATATGAAATCTGTTACTTTGCCATGCCTTGTTATGTGTGTCAGTTTTCTACTGCTTTCTTACAGACAAGGGGTAGCTTGCTGATAGCTGAGGCATTGCTTGAGCTGAGAATCTGAGAAGTTTATAAGGACAATGAGCTGCGTGTTTCCCCTGAGATTATTCTACCCAGACTATTCTACAGGCACACCTAGAAAATACTGTACCATAGATGGGCCAGGATTGTCCAGTGAAGGCTCTGACCTTCAGAACTTTTAAAACAGAAGTGACTAAAATTTTTTCAAAAAACTCATGAGATTACATTTGCAATTACTGTCCAGAAAAGGGGAAAGGAAAAAAAAACCACAAAAGAGAAAAAAACACACCAAAAATTGTTCTCTCATGCATTTCACTCAGGTCCATGCTTTCAAAGCCTCTAAGTCACAAAACCTAAGGTGCCCTTTGCCCATTAAACCATCATCTCAGTCTGGTTCACTTCTGTCCAATAATTCCAACTATGAATTGTCTTCAGATGGTTTCCTTTTACTTTAAAAACTTTCAAGTAGAGAGATATAAAATAATTCCTATTTCTAATTTAATTCTGTTCTTTCTTCCAAGTAACATCATTTGTTACCAAACACAGATTTATTTTTTCAAACAAACCAAAATGAGAAAATTTCTATACCAGTAAAATGGACAGTTTACATAAAACCATGGAAGAACCAAGCGTGAAATAAACTCAGAAAATTCAAACCAATTATTTCAAAAGTTCTTTATTTTCTGAGGTAGAAGATATGCTTGAAGGTTGTTTTCTTTCATACTGAACTGAATTATCTGTAGTTAATAATTACTAAGATAGAAATTATGATACTAAATGGTATTTTGCATCACAAAGTCTTACTCTTAAACTGTGAAGTACAAAGAAATTGTTTTCTAAATAAATAGTTGGTCTTGTGGTATATCTTTTTCCACTAAAATCATCTAGATAAACAGTTGTCCAACAAGCATAAATATTTGGAAGTCAAGGCCCAAACTAAAAAAAAATATATATGCAAAGCATCCTTTAGAAAATCACTGCAGATGTGAGAAAAATAAAATGACTCCATTTGTTGTTTTATCAAGCATGTTGATATTTTTGCATCATGTACAGGAGATTAATCATGACAGCCTCCACATACAAGGCCACATTTCACATTTGCTTTTGATGCCAGAAATCCAACATTCCTGTTCATAACATGTTATATTCATGTGATCCTGTGGGAGTTTCAAGCAAATAATGACAATGTAGAGAACACCCAAAGCACAATGGAGCTGACAGCAATGCAGATATTAATTTGGAAAGTAGAAACTGTACTCCTTCTGAGACGAAGTTTTTGTTAGTGCTCCCTGAATTGCCTTGGACAAGCAAACACATCCCCAAAGGCATGGACAAAAACCCAGCTTTCACATTCACCAGCTGATCCTATAAGGATTCCCAGCAAATATCTTGTCAAAGATTGAATATACATAGTTCTTGCTTCAGAGTGGCTAGAGGAGAACATTGCTTGTATTTCTAGATGAGATTTACCTATGAAGTTGACAGCTCTTTCTTTCCTCCACTGGGATTTTATATAGAGTAGATGTTTTTTAAAAACAAAAGCAAGCAAACAAACAAAAAAATCACTCGTCTTGGACTTGAAACTGATACAAAGATTGAAATTGAGGAACAGAAACCACTGTTCTTCACAGAGGACATAAATGGTTCCTGACCACTACACAAAGGTTTTGTGGGGCAGATTTGTTAACTTGTGAGATCCTGGCTCTGTACAAGAATTGCCTTTCCCATAGAGATTTCTCTCACTGGTTTTTGGGGTTTTTTTATGTAAAAGTGTCTTAATTCTTTGCTATTTTTCCTCAAGCTTTGATAAGCCAGAGCCTAAATCAATCCAGTTGTGATCTGACTTTAACTGTTGTTCTCTACAAGAAAAGAGGATCAGCTGATATTTCTCCCATTGAAGAACAAAATGGCTCTTACATGTTATATGTCAATATGCACAGCCATATCCATCTGATAGCAGTTGTCATTAAGCAGGTTACTTCTACAGATAACTGCAAACACCTCCAGAACCTGGCACCATGTTCACACATCGCCCCGGCTCACAGGACAGGGCTCAGGCTGGAAGTGCAGGGAGAATGGAGGTCTCTCCTCACCTGAAAAGACAAACAGAGCAGCCACATAACCAGCATTTCCTGAGCAAGGGGACTACGTTCAGTCACGTACATCAGAGACAAAATCCACTTAGAAGAATCTCAAATCTGCTGTTATCCTGAAGGGAAGTAGGGGGACAGAGCTTCATAGACATATTGTAAGGACAGTGACCACTATTTAAGAATTTAGGTTTCTTGTTGTAGTTTTTTACTCTGCGCTTACTTCTTTGCAGAAAAGGAAGATTTCACCATGTAAATGTGTGCTTTGCCCCTCTTGCCAGACAGTCTCTGAGTCTTGGTTTGTCACTTATAAGAGGTTTTTTTACCTGTTGCATCTTAATTCACTTAGAATTTACAAAAGCTGTTCTGCTACACAACCTTAAGAACATTGTGAAGTTCCATTGAATTAGTGCTTGAAAGCACTATTGGCTTTAACGTAGTTTTGACTCATTCCAAAGAACTCAATTTAACCAAGCGGCAAAGTAATTTCTTGAAGTGGGTCTTACAACTCTCTAATTGTGTCTTACAGAGTGCCTAAACCAGTACATTTAGTTGCTAGATCTTCAGAGCAATCCTGAACTTGATTTTATATCCCAGGATTTCAGTGGAAGAACCCAGAACAGGATTTGGAGAGCTATCACTGTGGGCATGCCAATATAACCCAAATCTCAGTACGTTACATGACTGTTGCACAGCACTCTCTGATCCTTGCCTATAACCAAGAAGGAACACTAGCATTTCATCATTATTTTGTAAAAACCATAAAAGGTTAATGGTTAGACTAAGCAGAGAACAATTATACCACTGTATGAGATTTTTTTGTTATAGGTGGTATGAGCAGCAGTATTTCATTATATACGCAAAGTACAAATCAAAACCCTGAATGCCAACTTAATTTAAAAATGTCTAGATGAAAAATTCAACTGACAAGTGCCATTCATCCCAACCAAATATCTTCCACACTGTTAAACAAATTACAAGATAGTAAAGAAAAATTGTATTTAGAGTGTTTTTCCTTCCCATTCCAGTAAAGCACAACATCTGAATCCCAGTTCTGCTCTCTCGGTGACTTCTGCCAATACCTCATTGATCAGGCACTCCAAATAAGTCTAATTAGTAGAAAGTAATACAATCATTTACATTTTTTCTTCTCTGTTGCTGTTCATTTGGTCTTCAATACTCTATACCATGTGAAACTGCTGAGATACTAAAGATATTACTTAACATCTACACCACGGAGTGGTGTACATTTGAAAGAGAGCTTTTCAGAAGTGACTTCTTTTAATGGACAAAAAAAATTGGTTGCAAGAAAATTGAATAGGGAAGGGAAAATATTTCAGAAGGATTTCAGATTAAGCATATGTTTTACCTTTCACCACATCAGGCCAAGTCCTCAGTGGGTACAAATCACTACAGCTCCATTTCAACCAACAAAGACCATTCAGAAATTGGCCTTTTCCTCTCTCCAAATGCCACCTACAGCCTGCATCCATGTGTTTGACTTTTCCAGACCCCTTATCTTCAAATTCTGCCTGAAAATTCAGGAAGTTCATTTGAATATAACTCAAACTTGGTGTATTATAGTGGATTTGCTATAGCACACAGAATTTCAACCTTTTAAAGCTGCATGGCTGGGGGAAAATAAGGCAGCAGGGGGAGGAAAAGAAAGGGCAAAAAAATCTCCTTTCATAGAAACTCAGAAGTCAAAGAAATGAGCTCAAATTCTTAACACATAGTAAAAGTTTTCCACTCAACCTGCTTTCCAGCAAACCAAATATACTTTCTCCTTTTCTCCCTACCAGAGGCCGAGCCCCCAGAGAGACCCTGCAGCCCAACCCCACACACCATCAGACACCATTTCCCCACATGCGAACACCAGCTCAGCTCAGCCCCCACACCAGCAGTTGCCATTTTCCCCACACGGAAGGCTGTTGCTAAATTCCTTCTCAGTCCTTCACCTCAAACAAAGCCCTGCAGGTGTAATGGCAGAGGCTGAATGGTCCCGCTGTGAGTCCAAGCTTGCCCAGGACACACCACTTCCCCTCCCTGCATTAAACAAGGTGCAAAATGGGTGGAAACTGACTTTCACAAACAAAAGCAACTCCAGAAAGGCCTGAAAACCCTGAGGGCCAGGGCCTACTTTGAATCTTCCCACCGTGGGAGGAAAAGGGAAGGTGCCTTGCAGGGGGTGATAACTCCAGATTCCTGTTAAAGTTTACAAAATCAGCCCAATGAGGCTATTCCTTCATTTTTTAGGACTTTGTCTCCAGTTCACACTCCAAGAAAGTGTATGGAGCAGCCAACAGGGGCAAGTTTAAGTCAAGGGAGCGCATCTCCTCCAGTCACGCCACAGTGTAACTGGTATCGAAAACATCATGAACCCCAAAAGTGGAGAGCAAAACCATCCAGTTTACTAGACCAAAGTTCAGATGGATGCACAGGTTAGCTGTTTCTTCACTCCAGCCCTCTTGGCTGGCTGAGTTGGGATATTTTGACCCAATATCAACATGCGATGGCAAATTTTTTCAGTAACCATCCCACCCATGGACAAGAAGATTCCAAGTGATTAGCTCCTGTGTATCTGGTGATTCAAAGGAATCTACTCCACAGTAAGGTACTGTAAAGCACACCTATATTGGCCAGGCCTGGAGCACGCAGGGGTTAACACCTCCATGTGTGTGTCCACCATGGTCATTTTTAAGTGATTTTTTTTTATACGTGTGCAAATTTGTCATTATACATTTAAAAGTTCATTATTATATGTTTACAAGTCTGTCATCCACCCTTGTTTTGGTCACTTATCTAAAGTCACAGTCCCAAGGGGTCTTACTGGCAGTTTCCTTACCTTAGGGTTACAAATACAGCACACTATTCTTAATACATTTATCACATTTATTTTGCTAATACACACCTATAGTAATTGCAGGCAACCCCAGCATCTGGGAATGACTGGCATCTGACTCCAAGGCTTCAGAATGCTGAACACTTGCTTTATTAAAACTATATTACATTACAACTACATTAAAGAGATGACATACTATACTATATTATACTTACTAGTAAGTAAGTAGAAAACCGGCTCTCTGCCTGAGAGTCTCAATACACACACGTGGATCCAATTGGTCAATGAATCCAAAACACCATCACCAGAATCCAATCAAGCAATCACCTCAGGTAAACAGTCTCCAGAACACATTCCACATGGGCACAAACACAGGAGAAGCAAATGAGGTAAGAATTGTTTTGATCATTCTTTTCTCTGCTTCTCTTACAGCTTCTCTCAGGAGAAAAAAATCTGAGAAAGCTAAATCTCTCTCTGTTCAGAGGGCATGTGAATACCACACACACCTAATTCTTCTATTATACATTTTTTTGGCTATATTACCTACACTTCATTTATAATTGTTTATTGATTATATTCCTATTCGTCTATTACATTCTTCTACCCTTTTGTGACAGTTCTTCTGTTTGTCATTAAAATAGCAGTTAGCATGTGTCTTCCTTCTCATCACTTAGTCCAAAGGGTCTAGGTCCTTGCTCTGTAGACAAGTGGTTAGCAAAACCCATGAGCATGCATTCCATTCCCTCATCATCCTGGTCCACTTGGATTTGTTTATTCAAGAGCAGTTACCATTAGGCATAGCATCTCCTATTCACTTATCACCATAGCCCCTTCCAGGGCTAGGCTTCTTGTCTTGCAAAGAGCAGTTTTGGTCAAGCATAACAGCCAACACCCAACTTTTATTAGTCTATACTTTTACTAAAGTACTTCTGTTAAAGGAGGTCTGTGTTTCATATATTAAAAGAGTCCTGTGTATCACTGGAAACACTGGCAATGGTATGATTAGGGAATGGATGTGGCTGAATGGCTTTAGTGACAGCCAAGGACCTGAGCAAGATGTGAAAGTGTGGGTTATGCATGGAGGGCTAAGAGCCTCATTTAAAAACATGAGAAGCAGGAACATCCCATCTCTTTGAATATATCTTACTCAGAAAGAGAACGGCTGGAACTGCTGTGTTCTCCAGTCCTGTCAGTCACACTGCTGTGCGTGCCCAGGCTATGACTGATACACCCTGACACAACATATCAAAATGCCAAAAAAACTTGAAACATAGTAATTTTTTTCCTCACTGAAAATGTGACCAGATTGTGTTATTTTGAAGGGTCATGACTTTTAGAGGGAGGGAGGGAGGGGGAGAGGAGTTGTAACATTCAGAAGAACTTCTTTTTAACTTACAAGCAGATAACTACAAAGTTGAGCAACATCATGAAAGTCATCATCTTTTCATCTGATAACCCCACACCTCCAACACAGACCATGAATAATAAAATAAATTCATACCCTCATTTATTGCTGCCACATATCACAGTACAAGCTAGTTTGTACTAGGCCCTGGGTTGACTGACAGGGGCTTTGCCCAATCACATCTTTCCTAAGGCTGCAGGTGTATCACTGGTCCAGAATCTGGGGGCATAAAGATCAGACCAATGAAATATCTAGACCAGGTTTTTCAAATGGCCTTTATAAAGAACTTGAGAATAAACACTCTCTGTTGTCACATGAACATTGCGTGAGTGGTTTTTGTCTCCAACCCGCTCCCCTGCACACCAGCACGTGATGTCCCAATGTGATCCAGCTCAGCAATATTCTGTGCACAGAGCAAGGGAAACAAACAGTGTAATAGCCAGGACTTCAGTGTAATAGCTGGGATACCGTGTCATAACCAGGATAAACAGTGCAGAGCTGGGAATTCAGGATTAGAACTGGGAATTTGTCATCAGAACTGGGGCAAACAGCGTAATACAGGGTCTTCTGCGTAATAGCTGAGAATTCAGTGTCAGAACCAGGACAAACGGTGTAGAGCTGGGAATTCAGTGTCAGAACCAAGGCTTCAGTGTCAGAACCAAGATTTCAATGTTAGAACTGGAATACAGCAAGATCAGAGCCAGAAGCGCTGGGCAGACAGTGGTTTTGCAGTGGAAATACCGCAGGCAGTGGAAAGCTGTGGCAAAATTCCCTTCAGCAGACAGTAGAGAGTGCTGCGTAGTTTCCAACCGTGTTTTTGTTGATTGCAGTCACCATTGGGACTATGGGGGCATGGACTTCAGCACCAGAAGATCCCATTCTGAAGGTATGGACTTTCTTTCTTAAAAATATTAAATACAATGAGCGGGCTCTGCATGCCTTACTCATTTAGTGTGAGACCCATAAAGTTGATGTGTCCAAAGGAACATGATTAAACTTACCTGTTTGGGAGTGGGCTGGATGATGTATACTTGCAGCAGCTTCCACTGGCCATGACACAGCCATCAATGTTATAAAGCCAGAGAATCGTTCTGGCTTTGTTAAAACAGTTAATTTATGAGAGCAAAAGAGGATGGGTGGAGCAACCACAGAGGGCCGTGAAACCTCCGTGCAGAGCTGAGAAGTCGCCCCGGGTAGGTATAATGTGCCAACTGGGCATTCTCCTGCCATGCGGAGCCACAGGGCCAGCGCATGCCAGAACGCTCTGCTGGCATGGCATTCCCCTGCAGGGCAAGGCAGCAGGGAAACACTGCACTGCAGAGCCACTCTGGGCAGCAGCACTGCCGCTTCACTGTGCCCCCCACGCTGGTGCTGGCCGGCCCCAGCCACTACGGAATGCCCCCTGCTGAAGTGGAGCTGGGGCTGACCGCTGCGGAGCAACGGTGGGGAGCAGCGCAGCCCCAGGGAGTGGCGGAATCCCAGCAAACAGAGACAATCTGAGGGCTGCCCACGCCACAGCTGCCAACAGTGCCCAGAGAGACAGCGGAACAGATGCCACAATCCAGCCATGGGGAGTCATGGTGACCACCATGGCCCCAGCGATGTGTGCAGCTCTGGCAGTGCCGAGATGCTCCGTGACCACTCCAGACTGCGGTGCCGAGCTGAGTCACCACCAGCTGCCATGGGCTACCATATCGCCAGTCCAGTTGGGTACACCATTCCGCCCTGCTCTGGAGGACCGGACCACATGGCGGCCGCTCCAATCCCTCCCTGCACCGCCAAGCTAGGCAAGGATCCCACAGCCATGGCGCCACGCCATGTGGTCACTGGGACTGCCTCCTCACCTTCCTCGCCGGGGCTTCCCGCACCTCCCATCGCCATGGAAATGACAAGACCACCTCCTCCTAAGGCTGGGTGGCCCAGCCCCACAGATACACCCCCAAATCAGTGGAGCTTAGCCAGGCCTGTGTCAGGAGACATACCGACACCCCTGCTCCAGCTGACGCCAGGGGACAGGGCCCCCCCAAGCCAACCTCCATGAAGTACAGCCGCGCCTCTAAGTGGGCAAGGCCCCAGCCCGGACCCTGCCTCCATGGGCACCACCAAGAGCTCCTAGAGATGTCAAACCCAGAAGCAGAGTGTGGAAAAAGCCCCTGCGGGGTATCCACCCAGCAAAAGGAGTAGGAAGAGGCATCCAGGGGTGTGGTGCAACGAGAATAGTAGCAATCGAACCATCCCGAAAAGGTGACACTGGCCGCATGGCACAGCTGTCTCACAGCAGCTAAGAGTGGGCCACCCTCTCACCAAGCCCAGTGGGAAGCCAGCAGCTCCCTACATGTAGGCAGTGAAAAAGCAAATTAAAAAATCTAACAACTCCAAACAAAACAATAACAACAAAAACAGCACCAAGTTCCTACCCCTCAAACCTCAACAAAGCTTCAATGCTACCCAGCCTTCTAATACTTCAACTATACAAAAGTTCTCATATTCCACAAACTAATAAACAAATAACATGTGCTAAGAATAAAAATATAGAAAGGGTGTCACACAAGGGTTACAAAATTGCACAACTGTTTACTAAATATGTCCTAGAAATCATATCATAATATTTATTATTGTTGTTTACATTTGCTAAAACCAAAATTAGTAAGTCTCTGATAGCTGATTCTGTTACAGCTACTAAGAAAATGTTAAGTTTCTGTCTCAAGTATGAGCTAGTGTGTATTAAAAATATCCTAGCATGTATGTTACTAAGCTTACTCATAACACGTCTATCATTATTACTTACAATACTACTAGATCAACCTAGACAACTCAAAAAATTTACTTGCTTTAACATTCTAGACCTGCTAAAGCATACATAAAAACATTAATTTAATAATGTCATAAGCAAATTTCAGTTACAAAGTCTCTTAACTGAGAATTTACCACCTGTCATCATTTTAAAAACTTAAAAGTCACCTATTAAAATCAATAACAAATTTCTAATTTCTAACAAAAAAGTATATTGCTTCCACTGTTACCATAATAACAAAAAAATTTAAATACCTATATTTCTTTAATTATTTGTAAGTTTTTCACGTTAAAAGGGTTTTTTTGCACTAAATATTAATAAAAGCTTTTTTAAAAAATATAAATACAGAAAACCTCTCCCAGCCAATTTTATGGCCCTGATCAAGCCATGAACCTGGCTGGTAAAGGAAAGTATATTAATATGGAAACTTTGCAAAAGCTAAACCCTTTTTCCTTTGAGATAAACAAGAAAGCCTCATCCAGAAGAGGTTCTTTCAGGTCCTCATAGTGAAAAAGAAATTCCTCAACAACTCCCTAGGTAATAGTACCTTATTAATGCTGTTTTCTTCCTTTTTTTAGTTATTAATACAAATAAAGGGGGAAAAAGGGTGGGGCAAATGTACACACCCCCCACCCCACCCATTTAAGTCTAAGGTAATATCATGTTCTCATGTATTTCAATCAATCATGTAGCAGTACAATAATTCTGTGATGTTCAGCTGCCTAAACCCAAGGTGCATTTCAATGGAGACTGGAACATGTTGGAACAATTCATGACTTTCCTCATAGAAATCTAGGACTCTTGAAGTGACAGTTCATATAAGGAACTTGATTTGTTTACAAAGTTTTTTCCTGTTTACAAACTTTTTCTGTTTACAGATTGTTTTCCTAGTAGTTGAGCTTTTCTTTAACAGTTTTAAAAGTTAAGCAGTTCTTGTTTTTTAGAGATACGCTGTAACTTGTATTCTCTGAGCATTAAGTGTGTGACATGTTGGCCAAAGTTCTTTCCTAAGAGATCCTAGACACGAATGCTGCAATTCCAGTGATGCAAATTAAACCCATGCTGTCTCCTGTCACCCCATTTGCAAATGGCCTTTGCAGATGGGTGGCAGAGAGCAGGTTGCAAATTTTAAGAAGACAGAAGGGTGAGATGTTGCCACATATCACAGTACAAGATAGTTTGTACCAGGCAAATTAACTGCGTTAACTAATTAACTAATTAACTGCGTTAACTAATCCCTGCGTTGACTGAACCCCTGCTTTGCCCAGTCATATCTTTCCTAAGCTACAGTCATCTCACTAGTCCAGGATCTGGGGGGTGTAAAGATCAGATCAATGAAATATCTAGACCAGGTTTTTCAAATGCCCTTTATAAAGAAGGGCTTGAGAATAAGCACCCTCTGTTGCCACATGAATATCAGAGCTAGTGGTCTCTTTGTCTCCAACCCACTCCCCTGCGCATTCACAATTTATATTTCAGAAAATGAAGTAAGAAATCTGCCAGGGAACTGGGTACTAGGACAATGGTATTGCTAGGGGAGAAAATAGTCTCATGTAGCCAGAAAAAAAAAAAAAATCTAGGTTACGATTCAAAGCATAATAATATTTGGAGTTTCCTAGAGGGTTAATTTACCAGCACACAACCTGAGATTCTTGATTTGTAAAAGCTACTTAACAAGTTACTCTTAAACACATTAACCTGTTCAGTCTACAGAACACTCTGACAATTAAATAGTTTATGAAACATTTAAACATACACACTGACTTCAAAGACCAAGAAATCAGACTTCCAGAATGAATCTTCTGCCAGTAGCTTTGTTCCTCTAGGAGGTAGCTCAGCCTCCAACATTTATAATTGTAATTTTTATTATTCCTCTTTGTAAACTAGACAGACAAGCAACCTGGGACCAATACCAACATCATTAACATGAGAAAACACCACTACAAATGCCCACAAATATTGATGTAGGCACATTCTCAAAGGTTCTGGTCCTCAGGAGCATTCTCCCCTGGATTAGCACCTTTGGCTCAAGATGACACCCGTTCAAAGCTTTGTTCTTTAGTAAGGGGACCCCCTTCGACTGCTCGAACTGTAGGCAGCTAGTGACACTCTTTGGGATCGATAGCATTCACCAAACACTTGTGACAACCTCAACATGCCCTCCAGCCGCTTAATTCCACATCCCATGCTTCTGCTCTACTCACAACTACTCCAGAACCAACTGCAGCCCTCTGTGAGATGCACTACCCCTCTTCCAGAACCACTAGCAGCACTTTGTACTCTCACAGAAGGTCAGGATGAGGCAGGAGAGGCTGCTGGCCACTGGATTTTCAGCTATCTCTGCATGAGGGTGCAAACCATCTGACATCCTGCAGATGCTTTCCTTCATTTGCTCTTCTGTGCCAGGGCTTCACCACAAGGAATTGACAGCAAATGGGCTGGTTTTAGCTTTGCAGGAATGGTTAGGTGCAACCTGAATATCTCAGAATATACATTGACTCTCCTTTTACACCAGGGAGGGCAGTTGAGCATGTGCCCACATGGTCCCAGCAGCAGATAACAGACACTCCACACCAGATTTGATCCAGCTGGTTTATGGTTCTGTGTGGAGGGAGGGCAGTGAACCATCCTTTTCTGCCTTAAACATCGACAAATATCAGCTCTATTTATGAGTAATAAAAACTGAGGAAGCTGGCAAACTTATAGCCAGGAATTTCTAAAGAGTCCCAGGTAAGTAAATCTCCATTTCTCACTAAGTTTGTCAGATATGGACACTTAACTCCCTTAGGTCTGTTTGAAAGACCGAGTCTAATACAAAAATGAATAGCAATATAAACTGTTCAAGTAAGTTGAAATCAGTTCAGCCTTAACTATCATATATCGAAAGTTTGCTGTAATAAAAATGTAGTTTAATCAAAGTGAGAGCATGCTTTTAGAATGAGTATTATTCCCAGTTTCCAAAATAAAGGAAAATGTCAGTGTGGCTTAAAGCAAGTGTGTAGAGATAACAAATTACATTCTGACAATTTTTCCAGTCACTTGGAATGCCAGACATACTCATAACTAAGTGAAAAAATACTCTTTAACTGTTTTTTATGTCTTGTGAAATGTTCTGCTTTGTACTTGGTCTTCTTTTACAGGCATTATTCTAAAGCATGGAGTCAAGGTACTGATGTTTGAGGATCTGCTGTAGCGCACACTTATTACATCTACTTTCTTCTGCTGCAATTGTTAAATAAATAAAGTTTATAATCTCTACCCTAGATCACCTTTTTCAGTACCAATTCACTTCCATCATGCACAGGGTCAGAATTTAAGATTGCTAAGGGAGAAATGTGAACAGAATTCTAAAATTATATTTTTTTCTAAATTAGTATTTTTTTACATTGTTGCTCCCTTAACATAATGCCTCAGAAGAAAATTTGATTCAATTATTTCCTTAATGGAGATATCAATGATACTCAGCATAACAGTTAAAGCACAGTTTTTCTAATATTGAGGCTTGCATTCACTACACACACTCTCTGTATCTCTTTTCTTGTTCTAAAAGTTAGCACCCACAATGTGGAGTCTAGTAGAAGAGACAAACAGGCAATTTTGTTAATGATATATGAAGCAAAATAAAATATATTGTAATTTTCTAGAACTGCAATGTATTTGGTTTTGGAATGCTGGCTACTGTGAAAAAATTGGTTTTACAGTGAATTCTACATTACTTCTGTTTAGACAAACTTTTTACATGAAATCCCACATTACATGAAATAAAATATTTCTGGTTTTTCATTAAAATAGCTGTGAGACATACCATAAATTCCAGTCAGGTTTGCCATTACATGATCAAATCTTAATAAGAACGTATTTTTCACACAATGTAGTCCATAAAGTTATGGTAGGCTTATACAGTGGTTATAAGCACTTTGTCAAGTGTTTCAAATAGCCTATGAAGTAGGAAAAAAGAGGGCTGTTGGGTAATATTTATTCCTTATATTGACCTAATAAGGTGAAAGGTTTTAGTGTTGCAAGTACTGTTCTAAAACATCTAAAAATCTTAAAACGAGATGCTTGAGATTAAAATGATAAAGCCTTTTGAATGTCACAAAAGAAAAAAAGAACATGCTGTAATAAAATAAATAGTTTGCACAGCCACAAGAGAGAGAAAGAGGGAATTTCATGGACTAGATTTTCTCTTTGGCTCAATATACCTAGTTCCACTGAGGTCAATGTGGCCATGCCAGTATGGACAAGCCAAGTAAAACTAGACCCTGTAAGAAAAATATGTAAGAAATTGTATTTAGTCTGGCCTGGATGCTTTCTCTCTTTGTCTACTGTCAGTCAAATGTAAGATAAGGGACATATGATTATATGAGCCTTGACATTAAAATAAATATGACAATCAAAATTATGTTAAATGGAAAAAATATTTATAGAAAATAGTGGGAGGTGATGTTCATAAATCATTTCTGTAAGGCTCAGTCTGTATGCCTTAAAAGTTGAAAATAATTTCAAGTTACTTAGCTAGGGAAGCAACATGGTATTTTCACAAAGCAATTCAACTTGAGAACAGGAGCTACATTCACAAAATGTCTTGGGTGTTAAAAATGGAAGATTTCAAAGCTGTGCTTCAAAGTATCAGGTTTCTTGTGGAAACTGTGAGTTTAAAAAAACCTTGGTGTAAGGTGAATAAGCTAGCAAAATTCCAGTTTCCAACAAAGTTGCACTTTTTCCACGCATAGACCCCAAACCCTTCTGAAGTACACATTTATTTTTTGGAACAGCCTACTTAGAGAATCCTATTTTTTTTTTTTTTAGTTCTTCTTTCTTTCCTTTCTCTTTAGAGTGATCTTAAAGTCTACATTTCTATATTTCATAGAATCATAGAATGGTTTGGTTTGAAAAGGACGTTACAGATAATCCGGTTCCAATCCTACTGCCACGGCAACGGATATCTTCCACTAGACCCAGGTGATGCAAAGCCCATCCATCTTGGCCTCGAGCACCTCCAGGGATAGAGCATCCACGGCTTCCTTGGGCAATCTGTGCCAGAGTCTCATCACACTCACAATAAGGAGTTTCTTCCCAATATCTAACCTGAACCAGCCCTCTGGCACTTTAAAGCCATTCCCCTTGTCCTATCCCTACATGTCCAAGTTCCAGGCTGGGTCACTGGAACTTCCTTTTGCTGTAGGTGCCATTCTCCTTTAATGCATCCACTTTGACTTCTGTTATTATTATGCTGTACCAGAACTACTTACTGATGAGAAATGCCAATATTTACTTACATAACTAATCCTGGAATTTTTCAAAGTTTTCTCATAGGGAAGGCTCAGTGCTAAAGCTTTCTATTAGTTTCAATTCTTATGTTCACCCCATCAGAGAGCCATTTGGAAGCCCAGTTCTAAATTTAACAAAGCTAAAGTTAATTGAAAATAGCTTTTAGCTAGTGAATTAACTCTTACAGTCTATCTCATTCTCCAGTCAATTTTTGTCTAAAATAAACCACCTATGGCAATCCAAAACTTTCAGAACCAACAAAACCTTGTTTTCTACATACCTGGATTTCATAGTTCTTAGGCTGTCGTGTAAGCCCTTTCTGAAGCTTTTCTAAGGTTTAGGTATCAGCACTACGCCCCCAGCCAGGATTGGGCAATAGGTTACACAGACTCCATGCATTTACAGAAGGTGGATAATTACTTTATTAAGAACCCATTGCTTTTTTATATCATAGTTCGCTACAGGTGGACTTGATTGGTCCTTTACTTACAACACCATCACTATTGGCTAATTAAGAAACCACCCTTTGGTAAACAAATCTCCATAACACATTCCACATGTTCACAATACCAGGCGCAGCAAGTTAAGATAAAAATTGTTTCTCATTCTTTTCTCTAACCTTCTCACGGACTTTTCCCTGAATGATGCCTGGGAAAGCTGTCTATTTCTGTGACCGGAGAGCTGCTGCCACAGTTTAGGTAGTCAGCACTCTTTCTTTGCAGTGTAACATTGAATGTGTTTGTGCTACATCTTCCCCTCCCCTCCTAAAAAGAAGGAGATTTTGCTCTCCAGCACTGTCATTCACATTGATGAAACCTACAGGGATTGCATCTGTACACTGTTCAAGTAATTCAACAATTCTTACAGGGAGAGGGGATGTATGCACACAGTGTGAAAAGATACACCATTCTCTATGGGAAAACCAGACTAACAATAAACCTGTACAAATATCCTGAAACAAAAATTCTTTACAAGTTCCTTTTCCTTAGGCTCTTTACAGCTCTCTGTTTCTTC
The DNA here is from genome assembly GCF_017590055.1 of Onychostruthus taczanowskii. Taxonomy (NCBI): domain Eukaryota; kingdom Metazoa; phylum Chordata; class Aves; order Passeriformes; family Passeridae; genus Onychostruthus; species Onychostruthus taczanowskii. The sequence goes on along the minus strand of NW_024507879.1, from coordinate 154,026 downwards.
TCTGGATAAGCATTTGACCTTTTTTCCTACTTTTTCTGCATCTGCTATTTTCCCCTGTGAGTCTATTCTTCCCTCATTTCTAGTTTGTCTCTTTCCCTTCACTTTCAAGTGGAAGGAAGGACATTTGAGGATCATTTATTTGCAGACACATATCACATTGTGACAGATATCACAAAGAACCAGCACTTCAGCTACTCTCCAGGACTGGCTGCTGGCACCAGCACCCAGCAGACAAGTGCTGGAACTTCCAAAAGCACATTGTCCTGCTGAAGATGCTGACAGCCTGTCAAGCAGAGCACATGGCACTGAGGCAATGCAAGTTATGCCAGTGGTGGAGAGGTCAAGAAAGTAGTTCAAACTTTCTACCCTAGGTTTTATTGGATTTCTTTTTGGGTCTACTACGAAACTGAACAAAACTACAATAAATTACTATCATCTCTGATAGGATATAAACTGTACTTGCTCAAAATGTAATTTAAAAACTCCTTGTTGCAAGTAATTTCAAAACTACTGTCACTCCAAAAAGAATTCCAAAATTCTTACTATCCTAATCCAAGCTTAAGGTTAATTTAGTAAATTCAGCCTCCTACATTTAGAATATAAATGTCCAGCAGTATAACTTTGTTTTTAAGGGCCAGAGTTAGTAGCTTTTTGTATTTTAATTTTTCACATCTGTGTCATATTCCTAAAACATCTGAAAATCTACAACACTCAGGATAAATCCACCCAATGAAGTCAATGGAGTTTTGCCAGGTGCAAAACAGTGCAGAATCTGTCTCAATGTTTTCATGATGGAATGCTCCACCAGCAAGAGAAATTGCTGTCTAGCTTTGGCAAGATCACTTGGATGCTACTGCATATATAATATTCCTCTTAAGATGACTGCAGTTCAAGAACCTTCGTGGAAGATTACTTTTTTTAATTAACATAACCACTACATAGGTATCTATAGCATATCCTCAAAAAGAAACTTAAAATTCAGTTCAAGTAATTTTCTGAAAATAGGTTAAATAGAGGCTTTCCTGTAATTTATATAACTTACCATGAGACCTTTCTTACAAGGAGAGAATGGCACCAGAAGGGCAAGTTTTGAGAATCTGCAGAATCAAAGGGTAGCTGACATCAGAAGGCACCCGCGGAAATTGGCAAATCCAGCCACCCTGCTCAAAGCAGGATGCTCAGGGCCATGGCCAGTCAGATTTTTAAACATCCCTGTGTACTTATCAGGATGGGGCTTCAGGGTAGGCTCAGTGACTCATATTCTGAAGTATTGTTTTAAAACTTTGAAATACCAGTGTGTCCCATAAAGATAAGTCTGTGAATTTTGCTAGTGACACATTACATTTACATCTTAACTGAACCTCTGTCACATCAGTTACTCATGATCTTTAGTGTAACTATGAGCAAATAACATCCTTTATCTTAGTATAAAAGAGCAATTACATATTTTTGGAGGAGTGATTTATAGCTAAATGGGTTGAGTTTATACAGAAAACATACTGATGAAAATCTCTATTCATCCTATAAAACTCTATTAGAAGAAATAAATCTAAGCTTTTTTGAAAACAATAGAAAAATATATATGAATGATTCTCTGTAAAATAGAAGAGCTTGACTTGTAACATTTCACAAAACAACTTCCTCTGGTCAGAATCAAGAAAGATTGAAAAATTTTCCCTTGTTCCATATATCTGTATGTTACTTCACTGAACAATGAGAAAGCCTCAAGTGCATCAAACAAAACTTTTCCTGGGGTTGCTGCAGCCCCATAAAGTACCAAGTTTCCAGTTCCAGTGGGTTCTGATGAGTGGAGTCTGATATACTGAGTACCACTGGGGAAACCTCTGCAGACCAGAGTGAGGTGCAGAATTTAGGGTTACTATAAAATCTGGATGCATACCTTAACTTGAAATATGATTTTATCTGCAGACATACAGCCTGGGAATACTTTTTTTATGGAGCCACAGATAAAATCAAGCCTGCTCAGTTTTGTCTGCTCCTACAGTCAGTGCTGTATTGAATGCTTTGGTTTTATGTGTAGAGCAAATAACTGTGTAACTGGAGCACATCTGACGTGCACCACACTGATCTGATTTCACATTGCATAAATGTCTGACAAGTACCATAAATAAATCAGAACACATTAATTGCTTTTTCAAGTCTCCTAAAATCCATGTAATTTATTCCTGAGTGAATTTGGTTCCTGTAACTGAAAAGAAACAAACAGCAGCCAGGACTTCCCAGTAGCCATTTGAAGCCTCCCAGATTGCAAACATATGTGAGATCTAATTAGGAGCCTCTAAAACTTGTGCTTCACTGTGTAAATAATCTTTGGAAGACTTTGTAAAAAACCTGCAAGCACCAAGCACACTTTCTGAAAACACACCTGGCAGAAAAACATGGATTAATACTTGAAAGGTCTTAAACATATCTGAAAAGATTAAGCATTCAGGCTTGGGACCATGACAAGCACTACCAAAAACCAGGAACATTTAAAATTCCGCAGTCAGAAACCCCAGAAATAATAGTACACAGTGTACACCTGGACATGCATGAAGAAATTCTATTTGACAGCATCTTTTGTTAGCAATACACTTCACTACCTCTTTCAGCTTTGCCTCTGTTACACAAAGTTCTTTGGGGCATGGCCTCTCCTCACTATACTTGGGAGAAGCTCTATACAAAACTGGGCCTTGCCTGTGGAACATCTATCTATGTGATGTGGTGATGTGCTCTAATCCAAACCTGGCACTACAGAATTTATAGTGCTGAATTCATGCTCTTCATAAAGTACTTCTCATTAAACAATATAATTTCTTATAGTAGTACAAAGAAATAAGACATAGTAATCGAATATCATCCTTCTAAAATTTATTACAATGCTGATATTGGTTTATTATTAAAATTTAACATCACTCAGTGTCTTTGAATTATTCATATTATTTTCCAATCCAGCAATCACAGGAAGATTTTACAATCCACCCAGACAGATGATTTATAGCAGGCAGTGGAGAACATTTGTTTAAAATGTCTTTTAAAATATTTCAGATGTGGTTATCCAACACAAAAGGCTTTATTTTCTTCTTCATCTGTTTCTTGATTCTTTCTAGATTAAGAAAACTTGATTTTAGCTTTTAGAACACCATCTTAGTGCTCTCCCCGAATGCTTGCCTTCCAAATAGCTAGCATTCCTTCAGAATGCAGTGGAAAAAATAAATCAGTACTTTCCTTCCCCCTCTCTACAAAATGTCAGGTATCCAGTATAATGTAAATTTCCAGTTCAGTGTAGTGATAATTGTTGGCACATGTTTTTCTCTATGAAATATGCTCTTTATCTTCTTGAAGTGCTTAATCAGTTTGTACAAAGTGAGTTATTTCATCTCCCTGAACTTCACAATTCCAGCTTTTTCTTCTACCCAAATAATTTTTCTCTTTAAACGTATATTTCTATCATTCTGAGAAGAAATTTAACAAAGCGATCTCACAAGTGCCAAGCGCTTCCTTCAACCTGCAAGGTCTGCCGTGGCTCGTGGAGCCAGCGATGGTGCTGTCCTTCCGTGCTGCCAGGACACTCTGTGTGCTTGTGCCCAGCTTGCTGTCTGCCAGGACACCCAGGTCTCATGAGCAGAACTTCTGCCCAGCGAGGCAGCCCCAGCCTGCATCCCTGCTCCAGGTTCTTCCTTCCCAGCTGCCAGACGACACATGTCTTTTGTTCCCCTGTGTGCCCTTATGCTCCTCACTGGAAACCTGTTGAGCCTTCACTCTGTGGCCTGCACCAGGTGACTGACAGAGATGCAAAGGACAGGGTCAGCAGGTGCCCCTGTGGTATCCTTGCCGTCGGCCTCCAAGCAGAGCACACCCCGCTAACAACCCGCTGAGCATGCCCACCCAGTCAGCTCTCCACCTACTCTGTAATGGCCTAACTCACATAGAGCAACACTGTAAAATACTGGGGGAGAGCGCTGGAAGCCTTGCTATTGCCTTTAGAAAAGAGTCTCTTTAGCAATTACTGCATTCTCACAATCTGCTCATACAAGCGGGGGTCATGCTGGTTCGTTTTACTGATCTCAGAGCACAAAAAACCACACAGAAAGGGGACTGCAGTATCAATTAAAACAAGTGCACCTTTATTGAAGGACCACAGCAAATGAGTTAAAGGAATTGGGGAAAGGAAAAGAATAGAAAAGAGGGGAAGGGAGAGAGGAGTATAGCTACCAAACGTAGAGATGAACTCCTTTGCAGTCTGGCCGAGGATCCGCCTGTTACAGGCGGGAGATCTCGAAAGTCCTGGTTAACTCAAGGTTCTATTATAGTCCATTGCTGAGGGGGGGAACAGATCTTGGAACTGTTGAGGGGGAACAGACAATCACTGAGGGGGAAAGAAGGTACAGACAGTCCATGCTCTCAGCTGTAGGTGAGAACCATTGTCTTCTTGGTCCAATGGCCACACCTGCAGGCAAATATCTTGCTTTGGTCAGGTGGGCTCCCCCACACACCTCCCCCCTGGTTAAGGGTTTCAGTCTCAGTCCTTGGGATGGGGGAGCTTTTCCGTAGAGGGGTCTCATGTCTCAGTCCTTGAGGGAGAGAGGCTTCTTCCATCTCAGTGCATCCATCATGGTGACTGAAAAGCAGATGAGGGGTCTTCCGTGGAGGGACCACCAAAGGTTATGCCAGAGAAGTCTAACCAGGCCAAGAGGTGGGGAAATTCACAAGCCATTGTCACGAAGCAGGTGCAAGCATATAGGGCATGTTGCCCCTTGGCAGGCCCTGCTAGAAGCAGTCACTCTAGACACAGCTGCGAACAATCACTTGGCAGGCCAGAATTCTGCTCAGGGGCCTCAGGATCCTGATGTCTATCCTTGAGATGGTCGTGAGGCAAATGAGGGGAACTCCAGACTGTCTCTCACATGTGTTTGGAAAAATACAGCATAGAGAGAAACTTTTATATTTCACAGTTAACTTCACAAAATTATTTTTTACTCCACTATTTGCAGTACTACTTTTCTTTAGTGGGTTTGATAAACTGTAGAGCTAACTTTGGTACCAGACCAGTTCTTCACCAGAGTAACACCAGTAACTGTCCCAAAATCTCTTAAGATTTATGTTAATCTAAGTGATATCAATGTCAAGCTTTAATTCTTTCCCAGCTAGGTGTCTTGGGGTAGCAAGAGTTAATAATTGCTTTTTTCCAGGCTTGCTGACAGGATTGTGCAATGTTTTATTTGTGGCGAAATTAAAATATTCTGATGAGATTTGCGGTTGGGTGTGTGTGTGTGTTTCATCAAATTAAAAGTTTGGAGTAAGATGCCAGAATGCTTTTGATCTGTCATATGCAAATCAGACCAGATGACAGCTCTGATTGCTGAGCAGTCCTATGGCACTGCCACTGTTCTGCTTGCGTGGTTTCCATATTGCCAGTGCAGTCAAACCCAATCGTTTCAATTATCCCTTCAGAGTCAAGCCATGTCAGTGTCTTGCATAAATACAATGATCCTTACAGCAATATGCAAAATGTCTCTTTTCACATCTCACAGCTTCTGGTGCAGAGTTCTGCAGCACTGTAATTAAGTCTAAGTAGACTTACAGAGTTACACTGATGGTTATGTATATGTCCCTCATAGCTATTTGTTCAAGACATTCTTCATATCATTTAGCTTGCTTCAATTATGCAGGTTGTATTTTGCCTACTGATGTTTTTGCATGGTAATTTTATAAAAGTAAGTGTGACCTACAGGATTTTCAATAACAGTAACTTAAGATCTAAAGAGATTTGACACACAACTTTGTTTCTTTACACTACTTTTTAACATCAACTGCTACTACAGTTACTCCCTGCACTTAAATAACTTGCACATTAATTATACCAGAGTAGACACATAAGATATTGAGAAAATAGATGAAGTTCAAATAAACTTTTTTGTAATGCAATTTGATATAACTAGCCCAAAAGTTTTGAAAATAAAAGTTTTAGAATGGTCTTTATACATAAATAAATTCATTATGTTATGTTTGCCTAATTATCCAATCACAAAATAAAAGGCCAAACAAAATTAAATGTAACAATAATTTTAATAGAATTTAAAATGAAATAGTTGAAAAATATAAACTTGAATACATTCAATAAATTGACAGTATAATTTGGTTATAATAAAATATAGTCTGGTTCGGGTAATGACGTATAAGCAAAATTACCGCGGGGTACGGAGCGCGAGGGCCTTGGGACCCCTGCCACCTCACGTACAAGCTTGCCAAGCCCAAAATTCCCCCCTTTATACTGTCTATTATCAGCATCCCCATTCACAATTTAATTCCTTTATTGGTCTCTAATATCCGGTAGGAATTTTAGGTCGCTAAATTTTTGAATGATCGTCCATATTTACTATTAATGTGGATTTACAAGGAGTGTACTTTACTACTTTATTAAATTTCTTTCTTTCCCGGGTTATACAGATAGTTCCAATTACTCGATGGCTTAAAACCTACCCTTCAGGTCTCTTTAATGTTTCTGAAATTTCAGTGTGGTTCTATTTTAAGAACTGTTCTGGAGCTAAACTCTCACCTCTCCAAGGCCATCTTTCAGCTATTTTGAGGCCTCCACAAATCTAACATTTGGACAGTCTTAGTTCTGTGGCAATCTCTTGCATCAATCCCACAAACAGATTCTTATTTGAGGCTGGCAAACCCCAATCTTTATAATGCTGCTTTAGCTGTTTATACAACTCATTCAGTTCTTTTAACTCCTTTTTCCTGTTCTGCTTTCTATTTTTTTTAATTTCTTTTTCTGCTTTCATTCTCTCCTTTAATTTTTCCTTCTGTGTCCGACTTCTGATACTTACACTCGGATTACTTTTTACCATTTAACCATTTTGTTTTTTTTCAAATATTGATTACTATATCCACATTAATTAGTTTCAATTTTATCAGCACGAATCACACCTATTTATCACAATTATTAGATTAAAGCATATTTCTTGCCTTAGTCACACAAACTGTATTTTACAGACAATAGATTTACCAAATTGCCTGTCTTTGCTCTTCACAAACTCTGCTTGTACAACACAAAATTGTTAGATGCAAGAAATGTTTAGCTGAAACTTGACAGGCTGGCTCAAAGGTAAGTTTCTTGTTTGTTTTTGCTCACTTGAAACAGTACATTTTTCCCCATTCAAAAATACATCCAGCATTCATCTGTTAGATGTAAAGAAGCCTTGAAAATAAAACAAGCATTGTTTTATTTTCAAAACATCATCCAGATCTGCAAATGTAAATTCTCATCTTCAGCCCCACTTCGGTGTTAGAAATATTTAATTTCCTTTGGGCCTGGATTCAGCAAACCATCTAAACCAGTGAAAGCAACTCCAATAAATGTTATCAACTTGTTACTTAAGGTACTCCTGAATGTAGGACTTTCTGAGGAAGCAAAACACATAACCCTTCTGTTGGCTGAGAGAAAGCAATATCTCACTATGCCCTAAACTGGCCAAGGTTTTTACAGTGAAGAAGGAGTTCACTTACACATTTTGATGTGTAAGACACAACATGTGTGAGCAGCACGTGATTTTCCAAAAGCTCAGACTATATCTTGAAGCAATATGTCACTTAGGAGGGCTTGATCAAAACATTAATGATTATATAGATCCATGTCAACATTCAGGAGCTCAACACCTACAAAGCTTCCAGACAAAAGGAGACAGAAGAGGGACTACAGACTGCGAGATGGTGGCATTGCAGAGGAGGTTCCCAGAGGCAATACTTGGACAAAGGACCTCCTCTGAGGGAACACCACACAGACACGTCTGAACAAACACCTTCTCGTGTGGAAGTGCAGCACCACAATTAGCATGACAGCTAAGAGAGAGAAAGAGAGGGAAAAAAGGCTGGCCAGTGCTCTGAGGCAGATCCATCTAGACCTCCTCCATGGGATACCCTCCCAAAAAAACTGAAGGACTTTTAAATACAAAATAATCCTGAGACTGATATTCCAGAGAGAACAGAGGGAGAGGTGACACCTAGACTTCCTGGACATTGCCTTGGTCCCTTAGGGCCCACAGTCTCCATATCACTAAACACTCACCAGAATAATTCAGTCTGAAATGCCCAGTATATATATATATATATATATATATATATATATATATATGTATATATATATATATACATGAGTAACCTAAAACAGGGGAAGAAGTTAAAATGAACTGAAATTAAGAAACTTAAGATGTTAAGATGTATGAAAAAATTGAAACAAATTAATAGTAAAATGAAATAAAAGGTAGCAGAGGAGAGAAAATAACCCCACAAGAATTGAACTACAAGAAAATTAATTGTGACTTGTTTTTTAGGTGTTCAGGTTGGTGTGTGTATACTTCAGAGGTAAACATTTATGCTCTTGAAGTATACAGAGGCTTGTCACCTTATAGCATTGTGAAGTAGTTACAGAAACATTAAGAAACATAATTTTGCTAAACTTACTTGAAACTACTTGAATGTCCAACTCTGGATGATGGTTATGTAACTTCTCCGGGCTTACATATTGCCAGCAGTTTTCAAAGAATGCAAATAAGTAAGCTTTTCCTTTTAATTCAATCCTATGTGCCAGTCATCTATGAAATGTTCTGTACCTTAAGGGGAACAGACACTAAAATCTACCACCCTTCATGTGTTCTGCTTTGTCCTGGTTTGTTTACAGCCTTTGCTTTTTGTGCCTTACAGATGTTATTGCTCATTTTGGTATTTCTAAAGCACTCTTTTTAATATTTGGCATGTGACTGCACTGCAGTGAACAGAAGTAAGAAGCTGTCAGTCTGATAGGCTTGCTTAGAGGTTGCTCTTTCTCTGTGCTGTAATTGTATGTGAGATGCACAGAACCACAAGGAAACTAGAAAAATCTTCCTTAGTGATGGAGCAAGTCCCTCCATGCCATTATTACATTTCTTGTGCTACTGTGATGCTCCACTGTACTGGGTACTGTGTGAATGCAGAACAAAAGTCTATTCCTGCTACAGAGCTGATATGGTGTAAATTATGAAATTAGCTTTAAATCACAGATCCTGCAAGAGCACAGGAAATAATTTAGCAGGTGTGGGAGAAAGCTGAAAAACCTGCCTTGCTATTCAGCATTAGCTACATGTCAGGCAAAGTCCATGGTTTTAATGTAAACCCCAGGCCAGAGGTTGACTGTAAACTCTGCTGCAGGCTTCTCTGGTTGACCAACAAATCTCTCCAGGCTGCAAGGCAGGCAATAATCAATAGGAAAGCTGAATTCCCTGCCCTTCTGCAGCTCTAATGACTGAGACAACCCAAATACATGCACATGTGCATCCTTCTCCACTAACACAGAGTTGGTAGCACAGACTCCATCCTTGTCATCTTATGTAGTTCATAATACTACAGACGGTACTGCTGGAACTGACCTCAGGAGCTCATGTCAGACATACTCCTGCCAAAAGGTAGGATCACTAATTCCTGAAGCAATTTCTGATGATCTGTTCTGCTGGCTCAGAAAAGACAACAAGCAGCAACCCCAAAATCCTGCTTTGGCATTTACTTGCTCCAGTCATTTGCAAGTTTTCCTGGCTTCTAATCCCGTATCTCACCTGCTAAACCTGTTTTACTATATCCCAGTAGCGGAAGAGTTGTAGAAGATAGACTTTCTCTTTGCAGCTATCACACAGAGAGCTAAAAACTAATTTCATATATCCCCTCCATTTTCTCCTTCTCTAGCTAAAGCCCTGTTCCTCAACTCTGTCCCCACAGGTCATGTTTTTGATACCCTTGTTAACTCTTGCTGCTGTCACCCTCACTGGGACACTTGCCTTTTTCTTAATGACAGGATATTGTTGAATCACATTCAGTTTGTGAGCCATTTGACATCTTCAGATCAACAGAATAAAAGCTATTTGTGTTATTAATTATTTTGATTTAAGGACTGAAACTTATTTGAGTGTTTCCTATTGCAGCACATCCCATTTCACCTATTTTGCAAGTTCTCAGTTTTTCTTCACACACTTCCTCCATTCCTTTGTTATGTGTGGTACTTCATGTCACAGCCCTGTTCAGGGAGTGCTGAACGTTCATCCCTTCTGTGTTAGCACTTAAATCCATTACTACAGGTCTTCAATTCACACTTATCAGAGAGAGTCTGGAGTCCACAAAAAGCACCAGAGCCCAGCAGCAATGCCCCACCCCTGCTCGTCCCTCAGGCTCTCCTAGTGATCCCTACTCTGGAGCAGCAGCCTCGGTGAAGCTGTCCTACCGAATGCAACAGGAATGCTACAGACAGTGATTTATAATGACTTTAACACCATGAAAAGGGATTCACAATACAAACTGGGGTAGAGACTTCAGTGTCTCTAAAGTAACAGTCTGCAATTCTGAAGAAGTCTGAAGGGTGAGGTCTCAACAGAAATGCATTAAAAACTTGTCTTTGGCAGGAAAGTCAGGGATAGACATGACTGACTAGAGAATATTGAACCAGAATAGGCACAAAAGGGTCCTGCAGACTGGCTTAACTTCCTTGATAGTCAATTATTATGTAGACTTCTGTGTCTTTCTAAGTGTATATTTTTAACATGAGAAACGAGTTTAAATAACAAAAATATTAGCACAGTTACTGCTGCTCTTTATGGTGTAATAGTCACTTTGTGACTTACGAAAATTAGTTTTTTAGGAGTTCTACAGAGCTGGGAAAATGAAAAGGTCAAGTTGCATTGCTCTGAACTTGCCCCTTTTTAATGCTTTACTGTTGAAACATTATGACTTTTGGTAAGGACCTAGTCCTGTGTAAAACCCACAAAGCTAAGAACACTTGATCATTCCTTCAGAATTAATTAATTTCTCAGAAACCAACTAATGCATTTTAGAAATAGCTGCAGGCAAATGTTAATAACATATTAATCTTTCATGTCTTTGAGAAAATTTTAGATGAAATGAAGATAGGTTCAACTTCCCTTTGAGTTCCAAATGTGTGTAAGATAAAGACATATTAACTTTTATGATGAGACATATATTAACATGGAAACAACTTTCACCCAGAGCAAAAAGATAATACCTTATTGTTAAGCTATTTTACACCAGCAGAAAGATAACATTTCAGTAACAAAGGAAATAATAATTATAATAACTGTTTCTTTAGGTGAGATTTTCAGAGAATACTCAAACTTGCTTCTCTATCTGAGACCTGCTTTGATCTCAGAAGTTTAGAGGATAGTCCTTTGCATGCAAAACAGGTCACTTTTGATTAGTTTATAGCAATGAGAGAGTCCTATTCTCATTAATTTATGACACACTTCATTTCCATGGATGGAGAAACAGGTCACTTAGAAGGATGACAGCTTGTGCATAGGGTGAAAATCAGGAGTAACAGCTGGTAGCCCTAGCTCTGATAAAAATACCATTCTTGCCCATCAAGAAAAAATATTCTCCCCTAACCTGCCAAGTATAGGTATGGTGTAAAATGCACAATGTTTGTGTGATGACATACTGTGAAACCTGTTTCATGCACCATTCTACAACACTGGGGCACTGAAACCCCCACTACCAGTTCTTGCATTGTAACTAAAACAATAACACCTTGGCTCTTTATGAAACACCTGAGGCTTCAGCACATGTTACTGAGAGACTGAGTGTGGAAGATGGTGATAAAGTTGTCAAGCAAAATGGCTGCCTTTGCCTTATGACTATTTTATATGTGTGTATATGAGACAATATATTATGAACACCAGCACTGCACCCTAAGGTTTAGCAATCATATTTCTCATTATTCTTGTCTCTTTACAAGGCTCACCCACTACAAAAAAAAATGAACATTTGCATTCAGTCTCCTTCAGAAATAAGATCTCACAAACACCAAGATGATGCAGGTGTTTAGGATGCTGATGAAAAGAAAAGAAAAGAAAAGAAAAGAAAAGAAAAGAAAAGAAAAGAAAAGAAAAGAAAAGAAAAGAAAAGAAAAGAAAAGAAAAGAAAAGAAAAATTATTTACTCATCAGAAGCAATAAACACTACTTTCTTGATTAGTGCAAGGCTGTGAATGCAACTCTCATGCTACTGCTTGGATTTGGTAGTTTCTATTCTGTGATTAAATGTTTACATGGTGTTCAGTGTTAAGCACTAGATAACACATTATTCTTAGTGTATGACAGTATTCCCTGTTGACATCTTTTAGCTGTCTACGCTTCTTGCAGCAGACTTGGCAAACATTTCTTGAATATCTAATGTTTGCTTACTCATTCTGAGTACACACTCTGAGTACAATGTTAAAAATTTAGTTGGGTGAGATCTGTAGATCCCATTTCTGTGGCATACTTGCTAAGTCTTCTTGCAGAGCCCTACATTATTAATTTCAGATTAATTTTATCCTCTGGCTGTACACATTTAATGGAAATCCCTGTACAAATACCTCAAGTAAAATGCTGTATTTACAGTACTTTTCAGGCACATTTATCTAAATTGACAACAATCAAAAGAAAGCTATTGAAATTTATCCATTTGTCAGTGAAGCACTAAAACATCTCTCAAAAAAATAAAAGAGGAAAGGAAAGTCAAATGTGCATATTGTATTTCTGTCATACAGCTCCCGTTGCAGTGGATGCAGCCAATTAGATTTGCTGCTTACCTAAAGCAGGATTGACTTGTCTGTCTGAAACATTATAACAAACCACCTATTTTTGCACTTATCTTTTAAGCATTTCCCCAGTGTGCAATATCCAAGTACAATAGAATTTATACCACATTCAAAGCAAAAGCTCTTTTGACCTTTCTAGTGCCTCTGGGTTCTTTGCCCCTCTCTACCAAGACAGCTTTACATCAGAGAAACACAGGCTGTCTGGGCAGCTGCTTACACATTCCGTGGACACGTCACTGACTCAGACTTTCTTTAGATAGATGGTGATTATCCCTTTCTTCAAAGAAAAATAAAGCAGCCCAAGAAACTGTCACCCTGTCATCTGTCCTGCAATAACACAGTGAATGTGCAGGGCACAACCATTAGAGACTGGGGTCCATGTGAATACCTGGTGTAAACAGAAAGGAGATATACTTTGATAAATTACAGCCAAAGACTGGGCTTCCAGCCCTTTTTTAATAAAAGCTGACAATTTTTCCAGGTTATCTGTTTGACAGGAAAAGAATATCTGCCATCTGCTAACATGCTACTTACATCAATCTGGTGGTCAGACGTAATGGCAAAGAAGGGGAAGAGGCAAACTGCTGTGCCTGAGGACACTTGCTTAATGCTGTGTGCTAAAATGCAGCGCACAAAGGACAAAGCAACCAAGACAGAAGCTATCCAAGACTAACTCTCTCTCCACATGGACCTGTGGGCCCAGCTCTTCAATGTGATAGCAGGATACTGCAGAAGGAGAGATATCACTGATGGGTGACAGGAAAACAGTCAGAAGACTGTCAATGTCAACAGAATCATGTTTTTTGACTTTAGAGACTTATAAAACAGTACAGTCACCCTGGGGTCTACATGGTCCCTGTGAAACAAAGAGCAAAAGAAGATGGGCATCACCATCCCCTCTATTACTAGTACAACTAGGCCCATGTTCCTACAAAGGAAAGGGTGTGTATTATAAAAAAGAACAGGGATTCCTCAGAGATAGAACAAAATTATGGAGCATTCTCAGCTGAGAAAACACAGACACCATGTACGTGTTCTCCAAGAACATCCAGTTTCCTCAAATTTTTCAGCAATGAGATAATACTGAGAACAGCTCCTTTTGGCATGTTAATATTAATCAGACAATCCTCTAGTTAAATAATTAAAGGGTAAAAGCTGAGGAAACTGTACTTAATAGTAATTGTCCAGCAGTAGATGATAAGGCAGCCAACATTTTAATTCTATACTAGGGATTGCACACCTTTCAGCTCAAGGAGCTGTTATAAAGTGTGGCAGGAGTCCATCTGCAGAGCAATAAAATAATTTATTTAATGAACAACTTTGGCTGAAAGGATTTTCTTCTAGATTCCTAACATTCAGATAGAGAAGAAATTGGCAGCTATCAGTTTTCAGAGGCAGCTAAAAGGCTACTCTGGTAATGCTGGATTCTATAAAAAGGACAAAGAAGCAATTTGAGAGTGACTACAGTAAAAGGGAAATAGTAAATATCTGATATAGTCCTGTCTTTCCTCTGTCCTCCAAATAAGTGTTCACTGGACCCAGTTTGTCTTGGTACGCCCTGAGATATTTCCAAGGGAACCTGTTTTGAACAAGGAAGAAATTCTAGGAAAGTAAAATATTTCAGTTACAATTGCCATAAAGAATGTGGATGGCAAGCAAAAAGCAAGTTAAAAATAAATATCACCATATGCAAGTAGCCTTACTAGGTAAAGATAAATAAAAACAGTGATTGGGGCAATTTTGTTTTTTGTAAGACTGAAAAATTCCACTGGTTACAAAAAATACAAGATAATCTCACAGGTTCTACCATTTATGAATGAGGAAACTGGCTTAAGTATTTCATCTTGACATTGTAATACTGCTAATAAATAATATACTAACAGACCCGATTTCATAACACTAAATTACAAAGAGTCAGCATTCAGAAAGCTTTATTTATAGAAATCAACAGATTTAGTTCTCAGTCCATTTTCTGTTCAGGAACAGTTGTTCCCCAGCTTGTATGAAGCTTGTATTCCCCAAGTCAAGAGACAGTAGAGAAAACCTGCAGGTCTTGTTCACACAAATCAACAAGCTCTGAGCTCTATTCTGCTATTCCCAAGTACATAAATGAAACAACAACCGCAGGATCTACACATTCTCTTCACAAGTCTGATGCCCACATAATTTTTGAATTTCTGCCACTCTCATGTAACATATGAAAATTACAGAAGAACAGCTTGAAGAACAGAAGTACAAAGTAGGTGCTAAGCATTTCTATTTATGGAATATTTCAAGATGTTTTCCACCTTAAACCAGGATTAGCATTCAGGGCAAAGAAAGTGAGATGGGCTTGGAAATTTGACCTGCTTTTTCTCCAGCTTTCTAAATGACTGGAAGACTCTTGGGGAGCCTGAGACCGCCGCCATATGGACAGTAATGACAGTCTGTTCAGTGTCTGAAACACATGTACAGTATTCTGAAACACATGCAGTTTTTATAACAAATTATTATCTGATCATGATCAGTTAGATAATTTACATGCCTCATCAGTGACAGAAAAATTAATATCCTTTATATATTAGTTTGCTTCTCTTTTGAATATTGCAAGGTTCAATATTTAAGTATAACTCTGTGGCTACTATACTTTTCTGACAGTGAAATATGAAAGGGTTTATTTTCCTCCACATGGGTGCAGATTTCAAGGGCAGTGAATGTCATGCTTTTCTTTGCCAGAAAATTGTTGTGATCTGAATATGCTTTAAGAAAAATCACCATGCTAGCAAGTGATTAAGAAGGAAAACATCATGTACTGGCAGCAAACAAATGAAAAAAATATATAGATGGATAGAAAAGCAGCTTAAAGAAGAATTCTAATAACGTTCTAAATTAAATAATTTTAAAAAGGAGACACCTAGGGGGGAAAAAGTGAAATGCCATCTGTTCTGGCCTCTTGCCCCCACCCATAATTCAATTTACTGCCTTGAAGTTACTCCTGACTTAGCAAGGTACAAACAAGGGTCGCATGAATCTCTGAGCATGTGCCTCAGGGAAAACTCAGTGGCTGAGATAGTATGGACAAGAGCTGCTGCAGTCCTCTATGTACCCTCTGCATCCCAGCACTGCCTACATCATTCGTGAACCCATCACAAGTTATGGGTTAGGGTGACTCATGGCTGCAATGCATTGCCAGAGCTTTAGAAGAGAACCAGAGGGTATTTTGGCCAAAGTATTCCTCTGTGCAACATGCAAACGTGAGAAGACCATAGTGACATAATGCAAAAGTCCCCACAGGACTTTGAAGGGAAAAAAAAAACAACCAAAAAGAAAGGAAAGTGAGAGAAGTCGTGTCAGCAGAAGCTTGGGGGTTGAGTTAGAACAAGAAGGTGACTTGTAGGTCCTAATGATGATACCTGGCTTGTAGTCTTCCTTTAGACCACATGCCATGCCAGACAAGTTCACATCACCAGCAGAACCTGTGCTGCAACAAACCTCTTTTCCCAGAAAGTGTACCACTGTTCCAGATCCTGCTGGGTCTTCAGAGACACTGGGAGCTGCAAGAAACAGTATGAGATCCTGGGCTGCACTGTTTGGAGTGCACAGTGTGGACACATGAGTACAAGACAGATAGACCTAGCTTTGAAGTAGTCCCTGCTTTGATCTTTGATAGTCAGACCAGATTATGTCACTGCCAACACAAAGTATTCTATTACTTTATCAGCTGTATTTTTCTGGTGTTATTTTATTGTCTCCTCACACTCACTCTACATGATTGTATGCTTCTAACGTCTTTTATCACTTCAACTTCACAATCCCACTCTCCATTTTCCTATAAAAACAGCAATAGCTGTAGCCACCACATCTCACTGGCTCCTTTTGCTCTTCCAGCCTTTCTCATTGACCTCACAGCCACTGCCATACCCTGTCTGGTAGAGCAATCTCTGGCAGGACACGCTTACGTTATGCCAAACAGGGAAGGTTTTGGACCAAAGAGCTGAGATCATGCTGATAAGCAAAACGTTTTCTGAGTCATAAACACTTCCTTGCTCCCATCTATCTCCCTGTTAGAATGCAAAATTGTCCTAGGGTGAGGTTATGATGCTTGTATCCCCAGTCGTGTGTTCTGTTGGTGCTGGATGTTATGTACTGTGCCTTCAAGACTGGCTCTGAGAGCAAGGTTTGTTTTGGTTGGTTATCAGCCTGCTCCCCCACGGCTGGCGGGACAGAGAGATGGGGCAGTACACAGTGCGGCTTTGGCTTTTGGCTTGGCTTTTTGCTGCTTGCTTTGCTCTTGCTTCTGCTGTGCTCCCGCTCTGCTTTTGCTTTTTGCTTCTGTTAGTTAGTTTAGCTAAGCGGTCCAGATTTTTCCCTGGACTGTTTTCCCCTTCCCTTTTTGGAACCATCCAAACCTGCTCCAGACTGGGACCTGGGAAACACCGAGAGTTTGTATCCTGTGGCTGCAGCAGCCATCCCCAGTGACAGAGGGAGCAACAACGGAGCGACCACTCCCAGGAAAGACTTTCTGAATTTGTCATCCTTTTCAGATCAGTGAAAGTGTTGTCATCTGGTATTGTTCATTTTGTGTGCTGGGGGTGTTTTGCTTGTTAAATAAACAGGTTCTTTCCACTTCTCTAAAAGGAATCCTTCCCAAACCAGTGAGGGGAAGGGGCTGTGTGGGTTTGCTTTCTGGGGGAAATTTTTGGAGGTTTTCTCCCAGATTTGCCCTAATCCAGGACAAAAATAGCCAATCTGGATCATATTTCTTCTAAACCCTTTTTACAAGGAACAGTTTAAATTCAGTTTTGAAGGGAGTTTTTTGTAAATGTTCATGATAATTTTTAGTGTTGGAACTCTTTTCAAAGACAGTTTTTTGCACAGACCCACTAGTGTCTACAACTTGTTGTGTCACTTGTACAAAGTAGTGACTATGATCAGAAGTGATCAAAGAGGCAGGAGATCCAATTTGAAGTCTCTGCTCTGTCAGACCATACTGCAAATGTCAGCCTCAAAAGCTGAGGTGCCAGTCCAGCTGCCAGATAGCCAAATTCATCCTGGAGTCCATTTTTGAAAAAAACTAGACATTTTCCTTTTTGAACCTGTGGGTTTTGTATGTGCACACACATTTGGCACTGCATGTGTACACTCAAACTCGTAACTGTAAAGGACACAAGTCAGATCTGTTACGCAACCAGCAGTTTCACTCCACTTCAAAACTGCACCTGTCAGCCACACCATCGCTCAGTATGTATCCCAACTGGAATGTTAATAACCATGGAGCTTGGTCTAGCTTATAATGAGTGGAGCACAAATCAAATTTAGCCCAATTGCAAAAATTAGAGGGGGGGGGGGGGGGGGTTTAAAAAAATTAGGGGGGGGGGGGGGGGTGATTTCCCAGGAATCTGCATCTGTAGCTACCAAACTTGAGCTACCTTGTCATCATCTTCCAGAAACAATTATTCTAGAAATTGCTAACAAAATATCAGTCAACTGAGAAGCCTACTCAGAGGCTGAGAATGAAGCAAGATTGAAGTAAGCTGAAGACACAAAGTAAAGGACTTCTTTAACATCTGAAAATTCATTTATTAGAGCATATGTCTGTGGGTGACTAGCAGAAGCTCTTATGGAAAGACCACTGACTCTCTCCTGTGGAAGAGCTGTAGCAGTTTGGATCTCCTTAGCAGGTTCAGGAGGACACCAAATGGGTATTCCTGGCTGAAAGGCTCAGACTTCAAAGGGAAATAACTCCCGAGAGGCTTTCCCAGGACTGCATTCCACAGCTCACTCACAGCCCTCTGCACTGACAGAAATTCTTCCAGGTATATATGAAACATTTAGTCTCACACTGCAAAACACATCCAGCTCAGAAAGAACATTTCCATCTTCCTTTTACCACAAGAGACCCCAAAAATAATCTAGAGGGAAAATATCCTTTTATTTTCAGTTGATTAGCTGCTTTTATTGTGGCATTCAACTATTTGTTCTCTTTTGATTGAATACTTTCCTGAAGAGAGGTCAGCTTAGGCACTGACCTTCCTAATTCAAGAAACATGGAGTAGGTGGAGGTGGTAAACTGAAATTTCCATTCTACAGGAACAGTTCTAATTATGAAAAGTTTTTTTTAATACTAATGATGTAAACATAAAATTTCATGCTGAACAGAAATACATTAACAATCTTCCTTGCAGCACAGAGAGACAAAGGGAATTGTAAGAGCCCAGGCAAGGAAGGAACCAGAAAGCAAATCTCTCCGATTGGGATTTACCTACTTATCTCTGGACTACAGAAAACATAAAACACCCCCCAGGATACTGAAAAGTTACAGCTGCTCGTGGAAGTCCCAAGCAGGCTGCTTACCTTCCAGGCTGCCATTGGACAAGAACCTGCTTAGGTAAACTTGCTTTTTACCTGTGCTCAGTCAAAGGTGTCAACAGCATTCACAAGTTTCAGTTTAGTCAGATCACCATTTTCTGATCTGGATAGAAAACAACCACGGCTTCTTACCTGCTTGGAATTGTTAGTCTGCAGCTCACGAAGTAGCAGTGTCACAATTAGATCATTTGTAAAAATATTTTGCAAAGAAGGAGCACTCTCTTTTCTTATTAGCGTGTAATTCCTAAGAATCCAGTTTCATTATCTCAGGCCAGATACATATAAGGGGAAGTGTGAATTCCCCTAAACCTGACTTTTCAAATTACTTATTAGTCAATTTTCTTTCCAATATTCTAGCAATGAGCTTATTTAAATGGAGTAGCTTATTACACTGCCTAGGACAGAAATAACATTAAGATGATATAAAGGTGAAATATAAGATGATAATCCACCCTAAGTAAGCTGCTGCTATTTATTTAAAGTAGGTGCTCTTTTACTTTTTTAATTAATTCAAAAAATATTACTTTTACAGCACTAAGTTTTCACTGCAAGTCAAAATGATGGTATGCTAGAACAGGAATGTGTTTACTAATCAGAGCTAAGGCTAAAATCTACCATCCTCACAGGCAAAACAGCTTGTACACCCAAAAAGCAATGTCTCCCTGTGGAAACAAGCATACCAATTTGGGCTGAAACTGGTTTTTAAACTACATATGGGAAATAGCATGTGAAAAATACTTAAATAACCAGGAGGGCCACAGGATTAAAAGAAATTATTCAATAATATTTTAATAGGCCTATTTCACTCACCCACAAAACATATTTCTACTTCTGCCTCAAATAACAGTGATAATTTCATGGCACTTTGGAAACAAAAAGTTACAGTACACTTTTCACTTACCCAGAAACAAACACTAATGTTGGTACCAGAAAGTCATGGGCTCAGAAAGGACTGTTGCTTGGGTGATGCCCCACCCCGTTTTTAAAACACTTCATTCACTTTTACGTTGCAGAGCTGCAACTGAAACATATATTCCCAATTTTATTTTCCACAGGCAAGAACAAATATCTTCCTGGAAAATGAATGGACACTTGTCACAGTGTGTATTTTAAAATGTTAAATCAAGAAAGGCCTAGGCTGTTTGGCCATTACACAAGTCAGGTGTGAACTTAGGTGTCTCCAGTTGTGTGGAGTCCAGGAGACAAGTCACTGAGATCCAACTATGGCAGCTGCTTTTCTCCAGTGGATTCACAGGCTTCCAAGTTGTTCTAATGCTGACTTTTAAAAAAATGCATTAAAAACCAGGATGTTTCACAATGGCTGAAAGGTGCTGTGCTTGTCTTCTGCTCACAAATCACCTGTTTGAATGCCTGATGTAGAGCCATGTGTACTTACCTGCATCCATCCCTGTGGACACCACTACTTAAGTGGTGGCCCATGTGGATCAATAGAAACCCCTGTTCTTAGCCATTTGTCAGAAGGATAAAAGAAAAACAGGGGGTGAAAACTCTCCCTGTAAAAAGCAATAGCTTATTCTATGTAATACGAGCAGCTAAGTACTAATTAAACTACTGAGGAGATGAAAAATGGCTGAGAGGTGTAACTTCTGCATTAAGTTTCATTATTGCAACTTTTGTCTTTGTATTTATAAACAACCTTTTGGCATATTTATTCTTCCCCAATTCATTACTCTCAACACCCACTGGAACATGTATCTCCACTTCTAATAGCTAAATCAGCTACACATTATTATCTCTAGATTGGAGGTCTGAACTGCTCTGTTTTAGATGCAACACTTGAATGGAAGGGATGGTGGCAAAAAATGAAGTAGTGCTATTTCTATGTGAGTGATACTACTTGATTAGCTAACAGGCAGCATTCATTGACCATTTCTTTGGCAGTGGAGACGTCCAGCCCTAATTCAGCACAATGATCTGACAAGTTAGCATCTGATTGATAGCATCTCACAAAGAGTTGTTTTGAGCTTTGTTGCTGACAAGGAATTGTGCAACAAGTTGTCTGCTGATTCTAGACACTACAAAACTTGAAAGAGGAAAGCAAACCTTGTCAGCACAAAGGCCATTTTAAAATAGTTTCCTTCTTTTCAATCCCCCCTCCAGCATTTTATCCCTGTGAGTTTATTCTTTAAGCTTTGACAATCTGGCCTCAGTATGGCAGAGGACTTGTAATTCAGCACACATTAAACATTAACGTGTTCTCACCCACAGTTTTACCTTCTTCATTATCACTTTCATTTCCATAGTTATTTCCTCAATATATGATTATTATTCCAATGGAAATAAAAGTTGAAGTATTTTATTTTATAGGAGTAGCTAAGGACTTTGGGTGGGTCTAGTTTGGAGGAGGCTGAGGGGCAACCTCATTGTCCCCTGCAGCTTCCTGAGGAGAGCATGTGAAGAGGAAGGCGCTGAGCTCTTCTCTCTGGCATGCATGAGGTACATGGGAATGGATAGAAGCTGTGCCAGGGGAAATTCAGACTGGACAACAGGAAGCATTTTCTTACAGAGAGGGTGGTCAGACACTGGAACAGGCTTCCTTGAGAGGCTGTCAATGCCCCAAGCCTGGCAGTGTTAGAGAATCATTAGGACAGAGCCCTTAACAAGATGCTTCATTGTTGGGTCAGCCCTGAAGTGCTCCAGCAGCTGGAGTGGGGTATCACGGTAGGTCCCTTCCAACTGCAAAGGTCTATTCTGTTCTCATTTATCTGTAGTTAGGGGCTGACAGTAATTAGGAGCTCTGCTTTGAAAGCCAGAGGGATTTAATTTAGCCCTTCAGGCTGTTTCCATTATGCACTTTTCACATATCATAAAATAAACTAAGCTTACATGGGACTATAAAAATTCATATACACAGCCAAAGATGATCCTGGAGAGCTTTCTAAAATACAGGCCAGAAAATACTTTGAAGTATAAAAATTAAAAGAATAACTTTCTGTCATATAAAATGAGTGGATCGTCAGAAAGCAAGATATTGCAAACCCCCTCAATTTGGCAGAATTCAACAATAACTGTTAATTACACCTTCTACTTTCACACTACCAATGCATATTTGTGCTTATTTATGTTTCCAGATGCATAGATGACTGTAAGTCATCTAACTGTACATCATAACTGTAGTCCTCATGCCCCAGACAATATATTCAGAACAAGGACAAATAAATAAATGTCCTGAACCTCACAATATTTTATCAGATGCCCCAAAAATAACTGGAAGAGTAGCACCTCTTGCAAACAGGGTTTTTTGATCAGTCATCTGTTGATCTAGTATAAAAAAAAGTCCATTTTTCCTCTGACATTTTGAAATTATACTAATGAGATAATCTACCAAAAGGAAATTATTTTGTCAAGGTGCCAAATCCCCTTCAACTCATGTTCATTGTGCAGATCACTGCCAACAAGACCAGAACTGTTTTTCTGAAGGATTAGTTACTTTTTGGAAAATGCCTTATTAAAAGAAAACAAACCTTTCCCTGGAGGTAGGTGATAGAGTAGGGGAAACATGTTAAAAATCAAACTTTGTATGGGAAAAAAGACCAGGTCCAAAAAGGACCCTTCTTGTGGAGAACAGGCTGTTCATCTTTCCCTTTAAGATTTGTTCAGCGTGGGAAGAAAATGTGCTCTGTAAGATGTGCTGAAAGAACCAGGTTTAACAAATATTCAAACCCAGACTAAAACGGTTACCATTAACCTTAGACTGGGAAATAACATCTCTACTTACCCTTCTCTGGATTCCCCAGAGCAAATACTGAGAAAACTGAGACTTACACTAGTCCTCCAAACTGAGCTAGGGAAAAAAATACTGAGCATATTTTAAAGCAAATACTGCAAATGGAGTGATTTGTATATGCAAATACCTAACTCAACACCTGAAGCTATAGGAGGATATATTCAGTTCCAACAGCCAGCATCTGTTCCTCTGTAGAAGATCACTCTATATGGAGAATGTGCAAGATGGCAAACACAGTAACAGCAAAAGTCAACGGCTTATGGACTAATTCATGTTGTAGCAACTTCCTTTTGCCTTCACATATGCCATAAAGCACCTCTGCATAATGAAGAGGCAGAAAAAACTATGAGTGCACAAATAACCTGGGGGGTCATAACTACTGTAATAGCAAACAATATTTTCCTTGACTAGGCCATGGTTTTTACTTTTTGACTAAACTGTTTCTTCCCCTTCTGTTTTTAATGATCCTTACAGGTGACTTGTTTACTGATACCACCTGCATTTTGTTATAGTTGTTATTTTAAAAGGTTTTATCTCAATTATTTTTTTAAGTAGGTGATAGTAGTTATCCACAGAAAAGGAAGACAATAATCTTCATCAGACATCCTGGCAATGGTTTCATAACAAAACGTAAAAAACAGGCTATAGGTAATGTTTGACATAATACTAATTTAGATACAAAAGAAACTTCCAACATGCTTATAATTGGTGATGCACTGAGACCCAGGTAAGCAATGGGCAGGGCTCAGAGAGGTTTTTTATTAATAATAATCTGCTAAGTAAGTCCATGAAGCAATAGGGAGATGCAATCTAATGAATATTTTGTGACTCCTTGTGAGACCAGTTGGTTTGTAAGCACTCATTGTCAATGGCAGGCAAGGTTTATCCCAGATCAGCATACACACGGGCCACTCACACCTGAGTCTTTCCAGACCTGGGAGATTCAGGGAAAAATCGGAAAAAAATTCACAATTGGAAGGAAAACTCACCTTTTTTTATTATTATTACACCAGCTGGCTAAATATTGAAATTCCTTGCTATCAGAAAGTGCTTTGTGCCAGTTAAGAGGCGATACCATCTCCTTTGACACAAAACCTATCAGCTTCCCTGCACTGGGAGTAGGAGCTGCAGGGTCACTGCCCTGCCATGGATGCAGGGGACTCATGCAGTTGGTACAACGACCATGCTTTTCTACTTTGGAAGAACAAAAGAACATCACACACAGAAAAACACAAAACTCACAAACCCACATCAAATCTTTTCCTTCTGCTTAAAAGTTCCAGGAAACTTTTGGTAAAAGATTAAGGTAAAGAGTGGCCAGTTTATATGAAGAATTCAAACAAAAGAAGACATCCACATTGAACCTATGTAATGTTTCAGCTGAACAATTCAGCAGCAGCTACAGAAACTCCCCCCATCCAAACAACACTGGGTCCAGGGAAAATTCTGAAAAGTACTCAGCTTGCCACTCACCAGAGAAAAACAAGCAATGATTCTGTGTAGCTTTGAGAGCCTACAGTAAGCTAAATACAGAAAATAACAGGCTACATCCTGGAAGTTTAGAGATGAAAAGGAATACATTTCGTTATTTGCAACCTTGAAAGAATGTCCTAGATTGCAAGGCAATGTGTATTCTATTGCCATCTGTTAGAGGTGTGGCAGTTACCTTCTGTTAATTGGGTTGGGCAGTTTTCCTTATCTCTTCCATAAACCAATCCTCCCTCCAGGGAGATATCGTCTGTTAATGGGACACTGGCTGTCACTGCACCACTGATAAAATTACAGCATCCCACTGTGAGATACTCCGCCCAGAGGGAGGAGCCAAGCATTCCTAACTGAATATAATCTGAGATTTCAGGACAGCAGAGCAACTTCTCCACTGGATTCCCAGAGGAACAGCTGCCTCTTCCACTGGATCTTCAGAGGAAGACTACATCCTTCTACAGGATCACTGCTCTAACAGAACCACACCTGACACTACAGCAGGACTGCAGCCACAATTCCAATTGGGCTGCTACCAACACCCTGACCCACAGGGTGGCAGGTTGTATTCTGACTCTGTCAGTGTTGTTTTGGTTTCCTGCATTGTTTATTTATTTTATTTTATTCCCTAATAAAGAACTGCTATTCCTGCTCCCATATTTTTGCCTGAGAGCCCCTTAATTTCAAATTTATAACAACTTGGAGGGAAGGGGTTTACGTTTCCATTTCAGGGGAGGCTCCTGCCTTCCATAGCAGACACCTGTCTTTCCTAACCAAGACACAGAACATTTCTATTCCCCATATATTTTGCAGTATTTTATCTATTCTATTTTTTTATTTCAATCCTGAATTTGTACTTCCATGCCTTTTAATGGTTCCCTCAGCATATTTCATTGCAGATGCCAGGTGATGTGTGGCATTTACATTCTCTGAACAGAGAGAGACATAATTCTCTCTCTCAGGTTTTTTCCTGGAGAAGCACAGAGATCAAAACAATTCTTATCTCATTTGCTGCTCCTGTGTTTGTGCCCATATGTATTCTGGAGATTGTTTACTCAAGGTGACCAGCTGGATCCACGTGCGTGGGTTGGGACTCTCGGGCAGAGAGTCACGAGTAAGCAGTAATTAAAAGTAAGTTAGAAGTAAGTATGATATAGTATAGTATGTACCTCTTTAATGTAGTATAGTATAATAAAGTAATTAATTAGCCTTCTGATATCAAGGAGTCAGATGTGCCTCATTCTTGCCTGCAGCTGTGGTCATCCTCTAAATCCAATAGTGATGCTCAGCTTAAGTGTACACTTCCTCACCTCAGCCATTTTCTGCTATAGCTCATAGCAAAAAACCATTTATTTCAGCTCTGTACTACGAACATTGGAGATGTTAGTGCAGGGGATGGATTATGGCATCTTGAAGACATTTGTAATTGTGTGACAAGTATAGAGCTTTTTAGGGGAAACTGCTCTTCCCCAGAAGGTGCAGTATCCTGAGGGAACCTCTCAACCCTCTATAGCCACCTAGTGAGTTCTTGTTACAGAGCCATATGCTGAGAGAATCTGAGTGGGAAAATCTGCCCAAGCTTTCTCCTAAATTCCATGCCCTGCATGCTAAGCAGCTTTTTTTTTAACTTCTTCTTCCTTTTTTTTTTTTTTTTTCCAATAGTAACACAAGGCTCATGTAGTTGCTATTCTATAGCAGTCAGCACTGCCCTGATAGACACAATTCCATGAAGGTTACAAGGCAGTAGTTTATACTTTAAATACAGAAGCAGAATAAAGAGAAACACATCATGCATGATGTGAGAATACAAGCAGCTGTTTGCTTATACCAACATCTGGGGTTTAAGTCAATAAATCATATATTCATTTTGGGGTTGTGTTTTTTCTTGTTTGAAAATGAAATACTAACAAAAGGCAAATAAAACTGTTCATTTATGCATAGCCCTGTGCAAAGTTTTTAACACTATTTAAGTCCTACCCTACAATGCCTTACATGATTCCTGCTACTGGTTTCCTCTAAGTCAAGGACAAACAAACAGCATGATTTGACTTGAGTAGCCATCCTCACCTGGCTTCAACTATAAATACATAGATCCACTCTAGTTCTGTGATGAAATTAGATATATTAAACTTAACATAATAAGTTAAGATTACCCCTGTATTTAGCATTTTGCTTCCTGAAGCCCTACAAATTTCAAAGGCCCTCAGCAAGACTGCCAGAGCAAACCAACATGGAGCTACCTTCTACTCCAGCTAAACCACATGTGTCATTGATAGGAATGGAGGCAGTTCAAAATCAACAACCTTTCCAGGCAGGCAAAGTCTTATAAACCCATATAAATTGAGCCAATACTCACTTGATCCTATTGCATTTTTCTGAAATGGGAGTTTTGTGGCAGTGCTTTATGCTCTCATTTTCACTTTCATCCTATTGCCTCTCACTAGATAGGTACAGAAAGAGCTGGTCTTGGGTAGCCTTCACAGTTGAGCTGTTTCTCAGCACTAAGTGCCACCTCGTTACATATATGAGGCCTCACAGAGCCCCACTGCTGAAGGCCAGGAAGTAGATAAAAGTCAGTGTGTAAGATTCCTGCTGTATCAGTATTGATTTTCTCTGATCTATTTCTGTTTGGAATTCAGGCCAAGAGAGGAGCACCAATACGTGCTTTTCTTATAGTTCTGCTAAACTGCTGCCATGCATTACACCACTAAACATGCTGAAACTCTCAGGTGCAGCTGCATTTAAAGATTGCAGAAAATTTACCCACTAATAAGAATCTTGCCATGACCTGGTGTCCTCTGCAGAGGTGAGGAATCTGGCTGACATTTTTCACTGCCTTTAAAAACTCCCCACTGTTTGTTCTTTACTTTTCCACAAAAGCCATTTTTTTAACCTCTTGCCAAGCACACAGGCAAATACTTTGCACATCCACGTGACAGTCAAGAACTAGATCCCACTGCTTACTCATTTTGTACATCACTTGCATTATTTACTTAGCCTGATAGAACAGCCTTTCTAGCTCCCAACTGAAGGTAGCAGGAGAGGAATCTGCTAATGAAGGTTTTAATCCAGTCCTGAAGCAAAGCAGAACATACCAAAGAAGCACTACCTGCTGGTAGTAGTGAACTATGGTGCAGAAAACCCTGAGTTAGTGTGACATGAGCCAGGGAGTTCATTCAAGCAGAGTGCAGCAGCATCAGCTCAGCACGAGTGTAGGAATGCAACAGGAAAACCCCTAATCCTTTCTGACTCCCCATTTCTCCACTTGCAGTAGGCAAATACAAGAGTCAGGGAGTTCGGGAGGTGAGCCCTGGCCAGACTGAGGCCAGGTGGTGCTGCAGCATCAGTGCAGACTGTTGTGGTTGGAGAGGGGACACCTTCTCCAGCTTCTCTTCTGCACAGCACCTCTCCACCAGCAGACACTGTCACTCGTGACCAGGGCAGCTGCTGCAGTTTCAGGTTAGCAAAGCAAAACCAAGCTAGTTTCTGCTATGCCCCATGAATCAAATGAAGATAATCACTACATATCCATTTGCCTAGAATTCAAAGCTGGAGTAAAAGATGCAACTATTATTTTCTAGACAGAAAGCTGTGACTCTCTATTATCTTAATATGCCTGACACATGTTTCACTTCTCTGGCCCCTAAGGGACACAGAAACTGCATACAAGAACACCAAAAAAAGCCAAGCAAATGTATGTCATGATGACTTGAAGTTGCCTGTTGCCTAAAGCAATCTGACATAATTGGCCATCTCAGAAGTAAAAACTTTATGTTTTATTCTTTTACCAATTTAAAATAAAAACTGTACGCTAGCATGGGTAGCTTGTCATTTTAATACACTTTGATGTTTGCAAGTTTTGAAATACCATGCTCAAATTTGTATGCAAATCTGTGTTTCCAATTACATACTCATTAGTTTTTCTGGAACTTCTTCCTAATATTCACAAAATGTTTATAGCTTCTTCTGTTATTTTGCTGAATTGCTTTAGCATGAAACCTGGTATATAAAAGACAAATGAAATCCATTGACACTCAGGAACTTTCTTAAACATCACATTTAATTTCTAGGGATGTCATAACTTCAAAAAAGTTCCAAGTGTCCATGCAGACCCTATTTTATAGCATATTAAAAATTTCAGGCAAATAGTTTGTGCCTATAGCACTGTCAGCCTCCAGAAATGCCCACCTCCCTTTACCTACTCTCTGAAAACCCAATTACCTTTATCACCGTCTTTAATGAATGTTTTGGTGCATATGAAATATTAGTTCATATCCTTAAAAGGAGTTAAATTGGGATTATTGTCTAGATTTCAGTGGAAGAAAGCAAATTTACAGCAATTATAAATGCGATTAATTTTTTCTTTAATTATCCACATCCATTAAAAACATGGACAACATTTTAAACTCAACTGAAGTAAAAGCCACACTTAAAAATAAATGCACAAACCCCAATGCCAGAAAGTTCAACTTTTGGATGAAACCTGAAGCTCATTAGAGCATAAAATGCATAACATGTATCATGAGAGGAAAGAAGAGCTGGAAAGGAGCACTAGGTCATCTAGTAGCTGTCACCACCCTGCCCAGGAGTGATGGCTTAAAAATGCTCCCAGACAGATGCTGGTCTAACCTGTTCACACAGATATTCCTTCTTGGAGACTTTACAATTCCCCCAAGTTATCTGTCACTAACAGATTTTCCTTAATCTCTACTTAATAAACATTACTTCTCTACACGTTATGTCAGAGCCTGAAAGTGCTAAATGTAATACAGGAAATCCCCAACTGGTAATGTGGTCCTGTCCTGATTAAGAGGAAAAAAATTGGAAAGAAGCCACTATAAATAATGAACAATTAATATTGAAACTGCTGTACCTGTGTACGCATGAGAAATTTGGCGATACAAGCCCGAGAGGCACCACGTTTCCTGGTTCTGCATTCAAAGTGAATATGGGGCTCCATAAAATGCTGACTTTCTCAGCCTTTCCTCCCCTCTCTGTATTTTGGATAAAACTTGCAATCATTAAAGTGACAAAGAAACAACAAAGATTGAGGCCAACTCCATCAAAATAAAAGCTGGCCATGTTTCATACCTACTACACATGTTTGATGTCACAGGAGCAAACATAACAAAGGTTTATATGTCACTATTCATATTTTCAGGCTTGAGTGCAAAACAAGTTTTTTTTGTATTATTAAACCTACAACAATGAATTAGCGTAGTTTTAACGACTTTCAATTAACACAGATCTTCTTAATTAAACTTTTTTTATTAAGAAGCAAATCTGTGCATGAACAAGATCAATTTATTCAAGCATGCCAATAGCCTACTATCAGATTCAAGCGACACCTGTGGCAGGGAGAAATGACAAGGAAGACTCCATTGACAGCAGAAGGCTAATTAATTACTTTATTATACTATGTTATTCTGTACTATATTACACTACATCTAAACTGAATCTGCACAAGCACTCACCTCACTGAACACAATCCTGGGACTGTCTGCTGACCGACAGTCTGCACACGCGCTTGGCCCTGATGGGCCAAGGAAACAAAACACCATCACTTTGGGTAAAAAAACTCCATATTGCATTCTACTTTTTCACAAACACAGGAGCAGAAAATGAGATAAGAATTGTTTTTTCTTTCTCTGAGGTTCCTCACTGCGATTCCCAGAAAATATCCTTGGGAAGTTGTGCCTGGCTTTTCTCTGTGAAGAGAAATGCGGCCTCAGCCTACAACTTGGGTATTATAGAAACACCAGCAATGCAGCTCTGCATCTTGCTCCAGCGGGGCTGGATCTGTTCTTACAGGCACACCACAGTAACCGCAGTTCAGTGAGTGGGAGTAACTCAGACAATATTTGTAGCATTCTCTCACAGTTTGACATTTGAAATGTAACAGGCTCAAGACAAATCTAAGAGTTAATTTTGCAGTATTCAGAAAAAAGATACTGGAATTCCTTCCTTAGCTTTACAGCAGCAACTTAAGGTAAGTAATTGCCTAGAAGAGTGGGAACACAGTGACAGTCCACAGGACTACTTTCTCAAGTCATACACAGAAATATTTAGCAGTGGTAGCTCTAAAAAGGAAGCTATAAAACTATTTTGAAGTCTTTCTGGATTTTTCTTCAACTTTAGGATTGTTTCATCCCTGCTCCATATTGCTTTGGGGCTGGGAGATGAGGCAGCTTACTGGACTACATCTCAGTACCCGGACTTGGCTCTCAAGGGAGCAGTTTGGACAGGCAGAGGAAACATGCTCTGAATTTACTGTAAATACAGACAAATGCCTGCACAGCAAAAACATTACTGGAGCTGGTTCAAAGATGTCCACTTCCCTTGGTCCGGAGCATAGGCTAGGAAATGGCCCTCCCACAGTCAGTGCTACTGGATTCCTTCATTTATTTCAGCCAGAATTTTATACCAAATAAAGCTCATTCTTAAAACAGGAAATATATATAACTTGTCTTACTAAAGATGTTTTGGTATTTGAAGGCACAATCAAAATAATTTTTAAGTCTGATTAATATCCATGCCAGCCTTCTACCAGAGTTATAACGCCAATTATTTTATTAGAAGGTAGATGCTTGCTACTAATAATAGTCTGGTGATTTTATTGGCTAAAAAAATATAAGCCAAATTATCACAGTGATTACAGTTTGTGCCAACAGCATTTTATATTGCAACTTCCTCAAAATTAGGCCTTGAAAATGCAAAGGTCATTTAACAAGCAGGCAGAGCATTCTGGAGTTCGGAGTGCTTCCACACATGATGGGTAACTACAAGCAAGCAATTTTGAACAAGGTCCTCCAAGGCTGTCTGCACCTCAAGACTTGAAGTCCTGCTCTTGAAAATCCAGTCAAGTTCCCATCTACATCTTCATGTACCAAATCATATTCAAACTAAATGAAAGGACAGCTCAGTATCAAAGCCATGTTTTAAGCTATTTACCAGATCACCTAATAGATCTGGTAAATAGCTTAAAATAAATAGCTTCATCTAATAGAGATGATCTAGTAAACAGCTTAAAAAATTGCAGAAAAAGGAACTTTTATATGAGTTTGACTATACTAACACAGGATACATAGACACCTAAAGGGCAGAGAGGTGGCAAATATTATGTAAAGTCAGAAGAAAGAGAAGACCCTTTAATAAATTTTCATTAAAAAAAGAAAGACTTATGGACCAATGTCAATACACAACACCAACAAAGAATTGGTGTGCTTCTGTAATAATGGTGGTACTAATTGTTCAACTGTACAGCAAGCAACAAATGCTAAATTTTAATTTGAATTCACTGGTCATCCTTAGTGATTTTCATAAATTTGCAAATCTTAGAATTGTGCACAGGTGCAATAGCACTCTTTTTCAAAAGAAGACAGATTACAAATAACTCATTTTTAGGTTAAATGGAGTATGTTAGATGTCTACCATCTCAGGGGGCAAATCTGACAGGCTGTCAAGCACTTTAAGTACATCCCATGAATGATGAATAACCTGTCCACAGTTATCAAGTGGGAGCAGTACACCTCAGGAAATTAGGTTAGAGGTCTCTTGGTTAGTAGCACAATTATGAGAGCAACAGGAACAGCCACTCCTGTCAGGGTATGCCCCCTGTGATCACCAAGAATTTCATCAGGAATCCTTTTGGAGAGGAAGAAACTGAGTGGGTTATTTGAGAAAAACAGGGCTTTAAACTATCTGCTCTGACTTCATTCTGATTATAAGAGCACAAGTTTTATGAGCTGGTGCTTACAGAGAGGATTTTTCTGATTATATCTAAGTCTCTTGCTTGAAGAGATAACCCCAGCTCTCACAGACTCTCCTCATCCCATCAATGCTCCAATCTATTAATCATCTTTGTACTCATTTTCTGGATTCTTTCTAGGACAGCCATGAGTCTGTTGTATTGAGGGGCTCAGTAGGATGCAGCACTGCAGACTGGAGGTCACCAAGGCTGAGGAGAGGGGAAAGATCCCCTTCCTCAGCTTGGTGGCTGCTGCCTTCCCAATGCAGCCCAGGATGCTGTTTGGCCTCTTCACTGCAAGGGTCCATTGCTGGCTCATGGTCAGCATGGTGTCCATCATGACCCACAGGTCCTTTTCTGCAAACCCATTTCCCACACCTTTTGCCTTTGCTGAACTTCAGAAGGCTTGTGTCAGGTAAAACTGCATCCCATTCTACTCAAATAGGTAACTGAGGAGCAAAACACTAAGGTCATACTTGTGGTGGAGACGGTACGCCAGAATTCACTGGCATCTCTTAGGTCAGAAAGAAACTGAGGAAATAAATTACCACTTCAAAGCAGCAGCCACCTGGGATTAGAACTGTGGGTGCCAATAGAGCACCTATCTTTCTGATACGTCTTGAGTTCACATAATCCAGCAGTGTCTGATTTTCTTATATTGGATTTATTTGCTAACTTCATGCATATCCTGCTAAATGAAGCAAGTTCATCTATTCACCACAGATTAATGCAGAGAAAATCCAATGTCTTTTTCCTGAAGCACTATCCAACATGTACATGGTACAGATGAGAATATGTTTTGACAGTGCAGTATATGTATGTAATTCTTCCCTACTGA
Organism: Onychostruthus taczanowskii; assembly: GCF_017590055.1. Classification (NCBI taxonomy): domain Eukaryota; kingdom Metazoa; phylum Chordata; class Aves; order Passeriformes; family Passeridae; genus Onychostruthus; species Onychostruthus taczanowskii. The sequence goes on along the minus strand of NW_024507879.1, from coordinate 121,242 downwards.
AAAGAAATTGATCAGTAGAGTTAAAATAGCACCTGGTTGTATAATCTGTCCCACAGAACAGTATTACTCAGAATTCTGTTACACCCTTTAGCTCTAAACACCCAGGGCATCCAAAACAGTGGGCCAAGTCCAGGAGAAGGGAATACTCAACCAAGACATAAGTGATATGACCCACCAAGAGCTCCAAACATCCTCATTGCTCTCTAATGTTCCTGTCCTCACTCATGCATATGTGTTATATCATCAAAACCTTCTGGAAGATTGATTTATCTGTCCTACTGAAAGTCATTTTCTTGTCATGATCTTGGCAGATAATCTGCTACTAACCTTGTCTGAAAAGTTATGGTGCCATTCACACACTGAGTTGCAATTTTTTACACCAAAATAACAAAATTACACCAGGGCGGTATATCCTTCCTGCTGCAGATATGAGTTAAGGGATACACCTATTCATAAAACAATTCTAACAAAGGAATAATGCTGCCAAATCTTCATGAAAACATCAACTCCAAGGTCAAAAATACTCTGAAAGTTGTCTAACAATGTCTCTTCTCCTAAGTGCCTTTAACTGGTACACAGCGATTTGAGACTTCTTCCCAAACTCAGTGAGCTCTCCCAGTTGAAACTCAAACTCCTTCTTTGAGCAGGCTGTGGGTTTTCTTTGACTTTTGGTGTCGGAGGAACGGCATGATGATGGAATAAGTGAGTGAGCCCTACAGTAATGAGGTTACTAGAGCTATTTCCCTATGCCTGGCTGGTCTTTTCTCTCAGTTCCATTAGGGGAATTTCTCTTTTTTTATAAATTATCTGCCAGACTACAGCCTCTCCTGGATCTCAGCAGACATCCATAGCCCGTCCTGCTTTCCGTAGCTCTGATTTATGAACCCTTATTGGGACAGACTTAATCTATCACAGGAATTGTTTTTTCCTCTCAGAATCCAGTACAGCAGTTGTGATAAAGCACCTGTATAATAGGCTTTCTCCACTGCTGCTGCCGAAGGATGTGGTTTACCACACTATGTGTGAATTATGGCTTACATTTGGTGCTTAAGTAAGCCTGGGCAGGGAGAATGAATTACAAAAGCGAATTGTGGAGATGACAAACACATGGAATATAGTGGCTCAAACTCTTGCTAAGAAGAAATTAATTGCTTTTTGACAGCAGAAAGCAGAAGATAAAGCTTGTGTTAGACTGTCCAAAGCAAGTAACCCAGTACAGTTAAACACTGAAGCAGAAACCAAGCGCCTCTTCATAAAGACTGGCTTGTAATTATTATTTCCTTTCCTACCTTGTTTGGTAGGTCTGAGAATAGTTGCTTCTGGGTTTGTCCAGCTGCATTCCTTTAGTTAGTCTCCAAGCCACTCTACCCTTAAGATGCTGTCAAAACTTGCCTATGTAAAAATTCAAGGACAAAATTTGGTCCTGCATTAGACATTACATTGTTTGGCCAAAGACTAAATGTGTGCCACTTGAAATATTTTGTGTGCTCCCGAAATATTTTAATATTACAAGATTCAGCAGCAAATTTTTTTTTCAACTTTCAATTGCCTATATAAATTTAACATCAATAAATGGTTTACACATTGTTTTCATCAATTAGCCTTCGTGCTGTGCTCTTGGTAAGCAGAGTTTTTTATTCAGGAAGTGTCCCTTTGTCTCGTGTGAAAAGACAGACACATGAAAAGTTAATTTGTTGATAGTTCACCAGATTAAGTAACCTGAAATACTTGATCATTGACATATAACCTACTTCTCTATTAAGTGCTGCTTCTAGTACAGAACAGGAGTTACAGAACAATCTTTCAACATATTAATAACATATTAAATATCATAATTGGCTTTTCATATTTTCAGTTTCACAATTTATAAATAAAATGGCATGCATGACAGGTTAATCTGCAAATCTGCCTCCAAAGAACTCTTTTGAAAAGATGAAAAATACATTTGAGAATGCCTCTTCTCCCTATCAAGAGAGAACTGTTAAGAGTTCTGGAGTTAAAGCAGCATTACTTAGTGTTTGAGAGCTTTCAGTCAGCCACAAAGAAATGAAAATCAAGATCTAACAGTCTGAAATGTGACTGAGTGAGGAATGTGAAACAAACTGCTGCCAGTTCATTGGAAATGACACATCACTATCAATCAATTCCAGACTTTGTGGGGGGAGAAGGAAGTTTTGCATTTACTACCTTCCTCCTACACCTTTGGCCCTGTAGCAATTCAGGCAATAGTAACAACTTCCATTCACTGAGAAGAATACCACAGATGTCAACTTCTTCCTCTAATTCTTCATTGATTCAGTTCAACTCTTATGGAATGAGATCCAGCAGTTTTGAAACAAAATATAGCCTGAAAAAGGCACCTTTTGCAATTTTATGCAATGTATGCATCTCTATCCATAATGATTTCACAGAAAACTTAAGACTCTTCAGAAGGCTTCCTATTTACTACAACGCTCTCATTAAGCTTATATGAATTGATACAAAACTATGTAATCTTTTCTGTGCGGCCCAAAGCACATGAAAATATGGTAAGAGCAATAAGGAAATATTACAATAGGGGTCGTTGGTTGGAGACAGAAATGACACAGACTCACCAAGTGGTCCTCAACAAACAGCCAAGAGTCTGTTATAGCATCCCCTTTTATAGGGGCTTCAAACGTCTTATGCTTACACGTGACTGGTTGAGGTCTTAATACCGCCCAATAACACATCTGTATTTAGGGCTGAGTAAGACGGGCTGAGGGTCTCTGCATAGGTTTGAATCCAACCTCTCTTTGTTCACCTAGGGATTTGTTTACTTCTGGTTGAGTTCAGGGGATGCAGATCAGCTGCAATGTGACAAGGAAACATTATATCTTTGGTGTAATATAGAGAAACAACCCAAGGGAGGTGGATTTGGTAACTAAAAGCCGAGGGCAAAGTCAGATCCATTAACAGCTTCAGTTCATTTGTTTGGAAGGAATGTAATTGGCTTGAACGTGATTCAAATATATCTGATCTTTTTCTTGCTCATTAAAAAAACACAGATGAGCTTAACTGGCAACTTACACATGATTTCACAGCTTATCACACTCAAGGGATAGCAGGACTTCTAAAAGCTTAAAACCTCAACTCAGCTAATTGGTTTTCCAAATAAATACATATTTTTAAGAAGCTGCTGCCAAGACAAGTAGCTTTAGAACAAGCTTTCAGAAGTACCTAAGTGAGTGTCTTAACACGACACCACTGGTGGTGGATGCTTTTCTGGTTTTATTTTGGGATATCCTGAACTTTATTTGATGTGTTTTGTAGTCCTGCTATTGCTCAGTGTTTTGGCATGGTTGAGCACAGGACATGTAGCAATAATTTATGTTCTAGCTGGTTCTTTCTTGAGATAGGACTGTTTACCTCCACTGACAGATCTTTAAATCAATACAAGGCTTTTCCATGAAGACGGAAGAGAAAGCACAAGAAAATCTGCTAGCATCTGTGCTATGCTATACAGATTTATCAAAAGAAATACAGTGTGCCAGCAAGGAAAGAGAAGAAAGTAGCATTAAAAAACCAAAAACAACAACAACCAACCAAACAAAAAATAAAACAACCAAAACAGAACAAAAAAAACACCAAAACCCAACCCCACAATTCTTTGTATTTTTAACCTATTTCTGCAAGCACAACAGGAAATGCCCATTATAGTTCACAAGCAGAATCTGTTTTTTTCATTTGATTATGATTTTTTTTTTTGCTCAGAGGGTTCAAACCAATTTAGGAATCTGCATCAGCTCTCTGAAAATACACAAAAAGGCAGGCAATGCCTTTCAAAATAAAAACTCCATCAAATTACCCACACCTTTAAAGCTGTTCCTCTGCCCAAGGTGTTCAAAGCCCTTGGTTGTGGAGAAAAGGATTTATTAGTAGGAAGGTCTGTGTATCTCCACAATATATACAGAACATTAGACTAAACAAAAACCTAACCTTTGAGACTAAGAAAGAAGACACTAGCTCTTTGAGGAAATAAATTGAATCCTTGCTCAGCCAGAGATGAGAGTGTTTGTAATCAGTTAGGCCTGACAGACCTGAAAGGGAAATACAAACACTGAGGCTTGAAGGAAGGTGTGTCCCTGCTTGCTTTTAGCTCTCTTTCCTGCATGCTACCTCTATGCAAATAACTAACACAGTCTTTTGAGGACAACATTTGACAACAGTTCTTTTATTTGCCTGAATTCAGCTTCTAGAGCAAAGTCTCTTACAGAAAACTACAACACAAAGGTTCTTCTGGGGAAAAACACAGTAAACTCCCTACCTGAGAATTACAAATTATGATCTGAAGTTTGTGGGAGCAGATGCCCTTTTTGCAAAGTATTCTTGAGAAAGGCTGAAAAGAGCTGGTCTAGCTAAACCTGCTGCCATGTCATTGTTAAAATACACGGAATTTTTCTTTTCACTATCGCTTACATCTGGTCTAGATAGCAGAGTAAGGCTATCTAAAAAATATCCTTGGTTAGGTTTCACAGTTCACCTTGAGAAGCAATAGAAACTAATATCTTAAATGGAGAAGTTATTCTATGTATACCTACCCTCTGCATGTTAAGGCTGGGTGACCTTACAGACAAAGTACCATAAAGTACTTTGGACTCTATCCACTGCATTAGTATTCTAGCATTTCATGACACAGGAAACCAAGCAGGCTGCCAATCTAAACTAAGATGCTCATTGACCTACTCAGAAAGGTCATTCATCCTCCTCAAATCATCTTCATTTACACATCTGGATCACTCTGATCCTTATCAGGAGTTAATAGTGTACAAGCAGCTGAGTTATCATCCATGAATTATAGCAGCACTTCATAAGTTTCATGACTTTGATTCCTAACTTCTGCAAACTTTCCAAATTATCTGTGTTTTTCCCTACATGTTCTTTTATACTTTGGAAGATCTCTTGGATTTGAAAATATCTATTAAAATGTTTCAGGGAAACATACAGCTTTATTTTCTGTATGGGACTTCTTAAATAAAAAACATCCTTCCACCTTAAAAAATCTAGCACTTTGTATACAGACCCTGAATATTCATTGCTCTACTTTTCTGTAGTCTTTTTGAGCAAAATAGTACCAGTGGTCCTCCTTGCAGAGATTTGCAAAAACACACCACGATCCTACATTTGACCATTTCATTTCACTACTTCACTTTCAAGGACTCCTTTGTGTCTGCTAATATTTATGCTTTTTATGTAGTTGTAGATTTTTTAATTCCTCCTGTAAACGTTCATATGTCTTTACCCACTCACAAAGACTTCTAAAAGTTCCCAAAAAATATTGCAAATTGAAAGTTTATGCTATAAGCATGATTTTCAACACATTTTATCTAGCACTGTCTTATTATTTGAAGTAGTCATTTTATCTGCCAGAAATGTCTTGATGTCTCTGTAAAATAAATCCGAGTTTCAATCATACTCTTTACTCCTTTTATAAGCAGCTAGAATTCAACTAGATATAAATGTATGCATTCACTTTTCTAAAACCTTCCAAACAACCCAACTTATCTTTAAAGTGTTTTAAAGTGCAGACTGGAATATGTATAAGAGTGTATATGCTGTCATTCAGAAACAGAAAATCCACTTTTTTCCTTATACTCAGAAGAAAATAATCATGTTCTTTAAGTGAAGAAAAATCTTTTAATGATAGTCCCAGCAACCTTTGCATCAAGCAGTGCCCAGTCTTGAGCTGATCTCCCAGATTAATTAAATGGAAATGGCCATTATTATTAGCCTTTTTTGATTTGCTTTTGCAAATCTTGTTACACTTGTGTCATACAAAACCAACATTTCCATTTTTATTTTTAATGTTCTCTCTGACTTCAAATGTTTTCCACAGATTTTTGTTTTCTTGTGAATTGAGTATTTTTGTTCCACTTAAGCACTTTAAATATCTTCGCAGACTATGTATTTATTTATCTAAAGGTGAATTTTCTTCTAAGACTGCTTTGCTTTTCTGAATAGATAATTTTCTCTGTTTTTCTATAAAGTAGGACAGTATTAATCCAGACAAGAGAATCAATTCCTTCACTACCATAGAAGTGTTGCTGTTATAAAAGAGGCAATAAGGTTTGGTGTGGTGTCTAAGTGCATTTCACATTTCATTTAATAGACATCAGCTATGGGAATAGAATTTAAGAGAGTGCTATTATGGTCTGAACTGAACCTGAAAACCAGCCTCAAAGTGTTCAGCAAGCTAAACACAAGACCAATTTCAGGTTTCATTGACTGTCTTTATTGAAACCATTTTCCCTGCATAAAGTATATTATATGAAGATATCTGTTTGGTTATTTACTGTCAATATACACCATAATAATTTCCCAGGTCAAAGAATTTGGAAAAGCTCTTTAAAAATCCCTCAGCGTACATCCTAATTGGCCTAACAGAACCAAAATGGTCTAATCATATGGCAGAAGGTTCAACATGAATCTTTTTGCAGGATCCAGATTACACAAAATAACACACACCCTCACAAAAGGCTCATGTGCCCTCAAACAATCTGGCTCTCTCACAGAAACACTTGGAAGAGATGTAAGTAGGACAAAAGTAGATAGACATTGATGTTATCAATGTTATCACTTCCTTCTAAAGTTCTCTGAAATACACTCTTCCCACACACACCAATCCTAAAAAGTGTGAATAATATATTCCATCAATTATTATCTGCCTGTAAAAACACCCTTTTGCCTCAGCAGCAAGCTAGATTCAGTTCAGTAAAACCTGAGTACAGCCCCACAGGTGGTGCCTTACTGTACGTCATGGACAATGGTGGTATTGTATCATCATAAATAATTTTAGCCACATTACTACAGCAAAAAGTGAACAGAAGATATTTTGTAATGTCTCAAGCTTATTTCCTGTTGTGTTTGTTGCTGCTTGATTTGAACAATTTGGTAATTCATAATTAGTCTTCCAGCCTCAGAGAGATTTTACTCTCCAAAAGGATGAATAATGAATAATGTAAGTAGCACAAAATAAATACTACATCAGAAGGACATAAAAGTAGTCCTTGTGATATGACTGCTGGAAAGGGTTCTCCTACTAGACTGGGCTTCTCTTACTTGCTATTTTTCATTAGTTACTTCGGAGTCTGTTCTCAAAACTTGTTTACTATAGCCAATCTGTCATCAATAGATGTGAGCATCTCCCCTCCTAGAACAAGGCTTCAACTTTCAAGAGTTTAGGTTTATGATAACATGCACAACAGAAAATTCCAAGGTAGGTAAATGTTGTAGCTGCAAACCATTAATGTTTTGCAGATCTGTCAGCATCAAACATTTAATTCAAACAGAAATTCCTGTCAGACATTTTGTTTCAGGAAAGCAATTAGTATTTGCACAATGGTATTACATACAAACATGAAAATATTTCTCAGAAACTTCTGTGAATGGTTATGAATTACCAAACTCTCAAACACTGCTCAAATACACGAAGCAAGTTCAAGTGCAAATCATGCCAACAGCATAACTTTATAAGGTACAAGTTTAAAATTAAAAAAAAAAAACAACCCAGACATCTTTTAAAGGTTTATGATTCAACCTCCTTCAGCAAAAAGCCAGAAAGAGAGCTGTCCCACTTTCTTAAGCCAGTTAAGAAAACTGGGATTTCCATGCAGACAAGTCTTGATTTCAGCTATGATGACATATTGCTTGCAACAGCAGCACTGCACTTCTAGCAACAATACAGGTCTCCCTGTAGTCCCTGTTGATGAATATGCTGCCAGGAAGGACCTAGGTAGCCCAAACAGAGAAAGCCCAGAAAGAATTCCCCTTCCCAAAAACAGAACATACTCATTTTCAAACAAAATATCCATATCACATTTCATTTCACTAACTCCTCAGCATTCTCAGTGCATACATTTGCTTCTCACATTTTCATTGTCAAAAAGAAAAACATTTTCTGTAATTTTTTTTAAATAGTCAAGTCAAACTAATTTATAGAGTCCTACATATCAGTATTTTATGAATAAAATGCTCATGACAGAAACTGTTAAACTTGCTGATTTGTTAGGGTTTTTTGAAATAGAGAATATCATTAGGTTTTCACTCAATATATATGAGAGAAGACTGCTATGAATCAGGACTGAATATCACCTCCCCATCTGACCATCCCCAGCAATAAATACTCTGTTCTACAGCAAATGCTGCTCAGATCTGGCCCAAGATCTACTATGTGCAAATACCCAGGTGATGCTGGTATGTAAGGGAGGTCCAGCACACACAGCCCTTTGCAAGATGAGAGCTTATGTTAACATGACAATCATACAAGTCCTTGTCTTGACTGGCAAATCCAAAGATGATTTACTACTAAAGGTAAATAACCCACAGGTGTAGTCTCAATGATCTCTACTGTGCAAGAATTTGAGCTCAAATACTGGAAATCTGACTATTTTCTCTTCACCCTTTATTTTTTCCCCTCAACTATTTTTTTGCAGATTTCCCAAAAAGCAGCAAGAAGCTGCATCAGTTCAAACATATTTCATTACAACAGTCTGATTTAGCTGTTTGATATGGCAATGTACAATTGAATTTCTTCTGCTGCTTACCTTATTTAAATATATCAACAGAACTGTTTCTCATCTATGTTTATACAGCAACAGAAAATAATGGTGTAGCTCTCTCACTGAGTAAACTAAATAATAGCAAGGATAAAAATATAGATGGTAGATGAATTAGAGACTGTGTGATCCCCTTCATTCTAGCTGAATATTCACCTGATGAGTCACACGAAAACCCCACAACTGGAGAACAATAGACAAGGACATCATGCAAACAGATACTGGTCTTGACACACATTTCTTTCCACTCTTCTCTCTCTCTGTAATGGAAATGGAACAGGTGTGAATTTTAGATGATTTAGAAACTTGCAGTTTGAAATTTTTTTCTAACAAATAAGGTAAATCATCTTTGCTCAAAAGAATAACAAATAATTCCTTTTAGGTTTTTTCCATACCCATTTAAATCTTTGCAGTTCTGGTGTGCCACAATTGTTCCTTCTTCTTTCTCTGTTCCCCATTTCTCTCTTAAACCCTTTCTTTTTCTCTTTTGGCATAACAAAATATGGAACAATATCAGCAATTCAATCATATTTTCTTAACGGAATGTTATGGCTTGATATTAAAATACTCCTTTAAATAATTTGCAGATTTTACATAATAGCAATAGATGATCTGAAGACTTAAAATCACAAGGTTCATACTGAGCTCAGCTGTACTGTTCTCTTGAAGCTATGGGTTTTGGCAGATTTAACCTCAGGCTTCAAGGGAAGCAGCATTTGCTTGAATATTTATGGAAGGCTTTGGTTCACACCTATTGGATACCCTATTTAAAACACTTATCCCCCTGGTCTGTGCTCTGCTAGCATTTGCATTAAAACAGAAAATGCCAAACAGCTCCCCACACACAGGAATGTGCTGGAACATCACTTCTGAATTATTCCCAGTTAAACTAGGTGCATGTCATGGAAACTCCCTATATTCTAGAATAAATTTTGGCAGGTGTGTTTTTTGACATCATCCTGAATAACATCCTGAATAACAGAGCTGAACTACAGGAGGAAAAGTGTGGACATTTATTACACGAGGATATCTTGCTGATTTAAAACACAGTTTTATCACATCCTACACAGAAGAAAGTCTACAGCGAATCCTGCTAGCTTCTGTAAATACCTCTCATTATGCAGAATTCTCATTTTACCTGTCATTCTGCCCCTCAACTTCTTCTTGAGAAATGCTGTCACAACACTGCCGTTGCAGTGAGAACCAGCTATGACATATAGGACACTAATCCCTTCTGTTTGCCATTTATTATCTCTGGATTTAAACCCTGAGTGGAGTCATTGTTTCAGAAGGGAATTCTTCCTACATGTAACAGCTGCAGAACTTCAGGAAAGCTCCAGCTTAGCCTGGAGTCCCTGAGGGGCAGCCTTAAGCACCTCACTGTCCCTCTTCACCCCGGGCTGCCACTGCAGGGCCTGAACAGAAGCTGTGATGCCCTTGGCTGAGCTGCCATCCCATAGGGAGACTCCTTTGGCTGACTGTCTCACCAGGTGCCAAAGGCACTGGCTCAACATTGTGCCCTGGACTCTGTCACGTGAGACATTTTGTAATGGCTCACACCTCTGCTATAGGGGTTTATCCTTCTTATGTCTTTCAAATTTGGAAAACTCCTTACTTTTATCTTTAAAAATAAATTAGTAATAATAAAAAGAGAAAAACAAAACTGTTTTCACAAAGCTCATGCTCAGAATCATATTTTCTTTCCCAAATATAAAACACCACAGCTTGGGAATTAAAATTAAATGGTCAGGCTCAACTGAAAGGCACAAAGTCATTTGAAATGCACAAATATATAACTTCATTCATGCTCCTTTGGCCATTTATGTGCACAGTGCAAGTGAACACATGACAGGAATTCTTTAGGCAACTAATCAATGCTGCTGCATAATCTTTGTTTCAGTTGAGATATATCATCCTTCCATTTCCTCCCCTTCTATTGCAGATACATACTCACAGTTTGTTTTGGGGTGTTTTTTTCTTAAACATTTTGAACAAAAGCCTCACATCAAGTGGGCTTTCTCAAGTTCTGAGGAGTTTTATCTATTACTGAAAATACAGAATTGCTTATCCAAGTGTTAACCAAATTCCCTGATCAACCTTCTCTTTTCTCTCAGAATTATTCCTTTCTTTTCCTTATTTTTTCTATCAGAATTCCATTATTGTATCAAAGGGATGTGAAAACAGAGCTCTTATAATCTCTCTGTCATGCCTTTACAGTAGAAGTGCAGATGGCTCTATTCAGCCCTTGCTAAAATAATAAAAGGTAAATTGCAATATCCACCTAACTCTACATGAGCAGAAAATGGCAGATCTGTTTGCTTCATCTACAAACCTGCTGGCATAATTTCATATGTACACTGATAATTAGGTAATCCTTTTGGTTTACATCTTTCGTAGCTCTTCACTGTTTCATCATTTAATTGAAAACAGCTGGTAATCTCCATCAATGAAAACAGTGTTTGTTTTATTATTATTATTTTCTGTCCAAGAGGCTTGTTAAGATATGATGTGAATAATTTAAAAGACCTGTATAACCCAAATATACTGACATTGAAGTAAAAGCAAGACCTTTTGCTTGCAGATAGTAAAGTATTAATATTAGTTGATTTACTGAAAGGCTTAGCATTTATGACAACCCAAATCAGCTAAGAGAATGAAAACAAATTGTATTATATTGTTTGCAAGGAGAGCTGACAGTTAAAAACACTTCTACATGATGGCTGTTTAAAAAAAATAGATTCAAGAAGATTTCATTGATTAATATCAGTAATGTTTTGGCTCTTGTTCTAGCAGACACAAATGTAAGGGCAAACAGGGAAGGCCAGATAAAGGAATGCATTTAGAGGATAGTAGACTCCATTGGCCAGGGAAGAAGTCCTTACTGTGATTAAACTCTCTTAGACTGCTGTTGCTCCTGCCATGATGGACCAACAATGAGAACTGACATTAAAAATACACTGTTTTACTTACTAAATGGTATGCACTTCTACATGAAACTCATAAGGCATATTCTACACTTTTATGCAGAAGTTTCTATTTAAACTCAGAATGCTACACTTTTCTTTATTTTATCATACCCAAGTCCTAAACTATCTATTGGCAGAGAGCTTAACAGGATGTTATAAACGGTAATCCAAATTGAACACATTTATATTATACACATATATATATTTATATATGTAGTTATACACACAGTCCAGGTGTAAAATTCTGCCTCCCAGCTAATAACAATGACACTCTTTAAAGGTTTTAATCCCAGGAAGATGTGAGATGTCTGCTGGGAGCTGGCATTCAGAGAGGGGTGGGTATGCACATGCCAATGGGGCCAGCTGCAGCTAAAGCATGGGAAGGGAAGGGAGAGGGATTCTAAGGGACGGGTGGGCTCCTGCTATCACTCCTATCTCAGTCGCTACCTAATGGTGTGGGGAATCGTTTGCATAATGCCACAGAGAATTTCCTCTGAAGAGTCTGACTGAGCACTCCAGGCAGCTGACGGATTCGCCTACATCACCCCTCTCTCCTGGGAATGAGGAGAGAGGCAGCTGCACTGAAATCACTAAGGAGACAAGGCAGAGGATGGCCTTTTACAAGCAGGTATGAGGACCCTCCAGTCTCACTGTGGCTATTACACTAAGACTCTGAATTAGGATAGTTAATTTGCATTAAATAATAAACTCACTTTATTTGCTCCTCCTCACAGCCCACTGCTTTATAAGCTTTACTCACATGTTAATTGAAGACAGACTCTGAGCATAGGAGTAGAATGTGATGGTACTTACTGGGAGCTGCTCTCAGCAGGCACCAGAAGGAACACCAGATGCAGGCAGCAGAATCAGATCCATGTGCTTTGTGCACCTATTTCTGGCCTATCTGAGAATATTAACATAAAGTTTTTTCTTTCTGAAAAGTGGGAATAGCAGTTCTTTTGGAGCTTTCCTTTGTCTCATCAATCATATTATTACTCCAGGCCAGTGTCTTCTGATACGGATGCTTAAAAAACCTTCGTATTACAGTTCTGCAGAAGAATATAAATCTGCTGATGAAATTAAATATACCTAAAGATTCTGTATACTTGCTTTCTTCCCTGCTTAATCAATGATTCTTTTTGTTGTTTTCCCCAGCGAGATCTCAACACAATGTATTTGAAAGTATTTTTGCTTTGTTCATACCAGCTAAAAAGTAAATGCATCTGTTTTTATGACTTGTTCAGTGTCCTCCTTCCACTAAGATGTGTTGTAAAAAATATTATTTTTTGCTAGTGTTTCCAGAAACTCACTCTCTAGATATTTAAGGGGGGAGCCACAATGACTATAGCTTAAGTGCAAAGAACCTGGTGTACAAAACTACAATGTTCCTGCTAGGTATGTCCTCAGAGTAAAACTCCTCTAGCACAAAGCTCATACAGCAGTCCTACTTTATTCCTTCCAGATCTCTGGGCAGGAATATCAAGTTCCATGGGTAGATGATCTATTTTCCAACTTTCCGAGGTCTCTAGTTCAAAATGCAATTTGTGAGCAAACTCCTCTACTTCAAGGATCTATAGAACCACAGAGGTGGAAAATGCCAGTTCCCATTTTTTCTTGGTAGTCTGCCACCACGGAAACCTAGAATTACTGAGTCATCAGCTATGTGTTGGGTAAACTTCCAACAGGTAGTTGTTTGTTTTTTCCAGCTCAGCTTCTTTCACTGCTCAGCTGAACAGTTTGCTTTCTCTCTTTTCTTCTTTGGCAAAACATATAAAACCTTTCAGAGAGTTCATGGTTAATAAAATCCACCAGTGATCAGACACCAGACATAAGCACATCTACTCTTCTTGCATACCTAAACTCAATATAAATTTTAGATTCATCAGGTCAACCAGCTGTTACTGAGGGACCCCAGCAGCCCTCTCCCACATCATCTGCCTGTGCACCTTCACAGGTTGGTAGTGCTAGTGCTGGGCTGCACATGAATCCAGATCTCTCCTCTGACCAGGGAAAAGGGCTCAAATATTGCGACACAGCACAGAGAGTAGCAGACAGCAGGGAAGATCACCCACAAGCAATGGTGTTTATAGGATTAACTTGAAATTTCCCTCGTTTAACTTCTTTCCAACTTCAGACTACATCCACTGTACACAATGAGATTCTTACACTTTGTATAAGATGGGCTTTTGTTGCTCTTTCTCTCGGATGCAGAAGGGGAAGGAGAGTTATCTTTTCAGCAATACTGCTTATCTCACAAATATATGACACTACTAACTGTGAAATTGCTTGGAAAAAAATGCATCGGGAAGGGACACAAGGAAGGACAGAAGCAGAGAGAAAAGGGTATAATATTTGGTCCCTGGTTTTCAAATGGCCATAGACTTGTCTGCGCCCTTCTGGAGGAAAAAAAATTGCTTGCAGAAGGAAAAATTTTAGGTGGATTACTTTGTCTCTAAAACTGATCTAAATTTCATCAAGTTTTCATATTTCTAGGAAGTACTTTGTCCTTCCATTTGATGCAAAAAAGCTAAGCTACAGTGTTATCCCTAGCAAGATGGGGACATCATCTGTTTCTCCTTTTCTCCCATAAATACCAATTCACAGTAATTTCTAAATTCTGAAAGATTTTATAGCAGCAATGGTACAGTACAAATTTATATGCACACACACACAATGTGTGTGGGTAGACAGAGCACGTAAGCATCTGATGTTCATCTCACAGCTGAAAACCAGAATACCATAAAACTAATATTATTAAGATGCCACATTCTTTCTTCTATTGCACTATATCATGAGAAAGAAAAAAATGCTCTGATGGAGGGAGCCAGACACTAAAGGAGCTAGGAGAAGAAGAGAACAACTGTCCTCCTCCCTGTTTTGACAGCTCAATGACATGGTGCCAGGCTCTGGTGGCTCATGGCCCAGGACTGTTTGAGAACAAATGCAGTATAGCATATGCCTTTCTGAAATTAAGGAAACCAAGGGAAAAGGAAAGCAAAAGGAAATGAATCCTGACCTGCACTTTATCCACAGTGCTTGATCTTTGAAGTCTATAGAGAGAGCTCTACTGATTTCAAAAGGATTTGATTCAGAGCTTAAGGAGAAGGAAAAAACATGTGGCATGGTGCAGAGCTCATTGGCATCACAGCTGTGTGGGAATCCACAGAGCTTTGCTCAGAGCTACATGTGCTTATCTAACGTTCTTCTTCCTTGGATTGCCCTTGAGACATGTTCTATCCGGCAGGACCCATGAATATATTTAAAATATGGTTTAATTTACACATATTTGACAGAGAACATAAATGTTCTTCCAGATGATTTGTGAGTCAAGTAATGCTTTTCCTCTCCCTATCTGGAATAGAAGAGTATTTCCCTTTTTTCCTGGCAAAATGTTCCTGCAAGAAGAACATTTTATTAACTCTGCATATTACTTGAAAATTTTGTGTTGTCTTTCTTGTTTTACAAACACAATTATTACAACCAAGATTTTATTCCTCTTTTAAGACTGATCTTGCTGTGCAACAACCATTCCCAATATCTCCACAACTCAGGTTCATTTCACTGTTTCATAGCTGGAAATCATTTAATTTTTCCTTCTAATAGCAATTTACTTTGATATTAAAATGTCTATCAAAATCTCTGCAACTAAATTCATTATGAAGTTCTCAATATTTATGTGGCTTGATATCAAAAGAATTTTTACCCCTTCAAAACAATCTCATTCAAAGTACCTCTTAGTCCAGTTTTATGTTTATCATATGGTTAAAATAGCTCCCTGGAGTTTCATACATCATTCTGTCAGGAAAATAACCCAGCAATACTCCCTTTATTCCCTCCCCCAGAATAACTGCACAACCTTTGGGAGATACACTGAAATAATAAATTATGCATAGGACTCAATATGTATTCAAATACCCCAAGCTCTTCCATGAACAAGGCTGTAAGAATGTGTGCATCTAGCTTGTGATCTTCCAGAGGACTCCATGCTGTCTGCCCTGTCTAACAAAATACAGGCTCAAGGCCAAGAAACAATGAAGAAAATGTATAGGTTCAGGATGCATTTAAGTACTCGCAATGAAAATTGTAGTAAGATACTAAAATTTGTAACCTTCGGTTTGACAAAACCATTAGACATGGTTTTTACAGTTGTCAGAAAATCCTCCACTGCCTAATCTGAACACCATGTGAGAAACAAACGAAGCAGCAGAATTATACACAACAAGACGTTCAATGGAACAAGAACAGAGCAAATAGTATGGCTCACTCGGCATTCGTGCATGGACTAACATCCGAAATGGCAGATGGACAGACAGCATGGGCTTTGGAAGGGTCCAGTAGGCTAAAGAAGAAATTAAAATGCTGTATTTTACAAATGTGACAAACCAAAATGCTTGATTCAACTTGCTGGTATGGACTGCTTACAGATTAAGTTGAAGTTTGGGCGAAGGGAAATCAAATGCCTCCAAGGCTATCAGTGAAGCAAAAAATTACGTTAGCTGTACAGCCTGGAGCATATTTGTTAGTATTTAACAAATTATGTGCTTCATTTAAATACCATTGCTAGCAGCCAAATAAATTAAAATCACCTCATTAGGCTTTACATCAGTTAAAAAATTAAGAGCTTTTCTTACCTTCTATCTAGGTGTCTTCCTGCTTGTACAGTCAGGGCCAGCAGAGACCTGTGTCACAGAGGCCTTTTTCCATATCATTTGTCTCTAGGTGTTCTGAAGCATGGATGTGAATATGCACAATTTCACATTCAAAATTATGATCACTATAATATCTGAAATGGAACTGGCTGGAGCACTTGCAGTTCTGCAGGCCCACATGCTGTACTCTGGTAAGAAATAGGTACAAGCAAATCCCCAGAACTGATTGTATTTCACCAGAAAGCTGCAACAAATACGGGTAAAGCCCTGCATGGGGAAAACAGGAAGAAGCCTGGACAACCCTTCTGCTCTTCCCTTCTCCACATCTCTTATGGCATGCCTTTGGGCAAGCTGTTTTATTATGTGTGTTGTAACTAATTTGTTTGTAACACGGAGATAAAGACACTCTAGGCCCAGATTCAGATCATCTAATTTCCCCCTAAATTCCACTGTAAAATATTTTTGCTGATACACGTTTCTGAAGATCTGTGGCCATTCACAGATGCACAAAAACTGAAGTAGAAAATTATTGATGCAGGTGATCCCCAGCCAGGGAATAATGTGCTCTGACTCCATGATTCAGAAGTCTGAACAATTGCTTTATTAAAATTATACTATGTTACACTAATAGTATATTAAATTACATACTATACTAAAGAATACTAAAGAAAAACTCTTTGACTGTCTGAGACAGCCAGGACACAGCTTTCACCTGACTGGCCAAGGAATCAAACCAACCTTCACCGGTATCCAATTAAGAAATCACTTTGGGTAAACAATCTCCATAACACATTCCACATGTGCAAAACAACAAGAGCAGTGAATAGAGATAAGAATTGTTTTCTCTTCTTCTCTCTGTGCTTCTCACTGCCTTCCCCAGGAAAAATCCTTGGGAAGTTGTGCCTGCTACTGTGCGTGAAGAGAGCTGCGGCCACAGAAAATAAGCTATTTGAATTTAAGCCTTTAGTATCTTTGGCCAAGTCTTCAATTTATGGAAAATAAAAACACAATACAAGTCTCCTGTTACTGTAACTTCATATGACCAGAGTTAGGGTGTCAGCCTCCTATGTCCCTCCCTCAAGGATAGCCCTTTTCCATCAGGATAGATAGGCAACAAAGACAATTCATAAGTATTTGCAACATTTGGCCAATTCAATTGAAGAAATAATGAAAAATCAAGGAAAGACAAATTCTTTTTTTCTTATAAACAGTTCATTCTCCCTGTAAGGCAATCTGGAGAAACCAGGGCTTTTAAAACTTGCATCGTGCAAACAGGCATGACAGAAAAAATATACGGCATTTTCTAAGTGAAGTACTTCTACTTCTAATTTAAAGCGTTATTTTAGGATCAAGTTTAGCTCATTCAATTAAAAAAATACTTAATGATGAATAAACATTTCTATTCAATCAAAAAATCTTTCTTTGCTAACTTCTTAGTATTTGTGTTTTAGCATGGAAACAGAAACATTTTCAGGTCACCCAGTAGTAGCTTCTGTAGAATGGTTTGGAAAGCCCTGCTTAGGAAATACCTGAAAACTTCAGAAAAATTCTCTAACTGCAATGCAGAGAGAAAAAAAAAAAAAAAAAAAAAAAAAAAAGGCTGCATAACTCATCATATATAACTACCACCCATATGTCTCAACATTTAGAAAATATTTAAGATTTTCTATTCCTAAGTGCCGATTTCCTGTTGAAGCTAGCAGGACTATTTGCATACTTCTGATTAAATGTCTTCCTAAAGGCTTTGCTAGTCATAGTACATGAAGTAAACGATAATGAGAGAAAGCTATTGAATACTTGACAGTTATCAAAAACTTCTCTGAATAAATTACATGAACACTTTTACCTGTTAACACCCTTTTGGCATGAAAGTTTTTATTTAAAATAGTTCCTCCTCTGTAATGAATTTGACTTATGGTGATGATTGATATCTCCCTTCCTTGCATTTTAGCCTTCCTCTGAAGTGGCAACAACCACTTACAAGGTCCTTATCAGTCTGACCAAGGTAGTGGTGTGGAATAAGGAACACCGTCTCCCGCCCATCAGCAGCCAAAGCAGTCAGGTAAAACTATACATAAAAGATGCTTTGCAGTAGCAAAAATCAGTAGGAATAAATTAGCTAGCTATACCCTCAGTGATTCCAAGTAAGGCAAGGCACCAGTGTTAACTCCTTGCTAGTTTACTGGTCCAGGTGCGTTGCAGCTAGTTCTCAGTAGTGGAAGAGCCAGCTGCTGGTTAGAGTGTTGGTGCTCTGCTTGTTCCACCGTGGAAACCTGTTGTAAATGGAAGGCTGACTGCCAAAGGTATCAAAATTTGCATACCACTGTGATGTAGAATTAAATTCATTATGGCTTGAATTGGGCAATTCTGAAATGTGATACTGGGGTTACCAATAACATGTTATAGATCACTGTATTTTACACTTCAGACACTTAAAGTGTAACAGTGATGTTGAAACAGTCACATGTCTATTAAATATAACACCTCCCACAGTATTTTTAATTTTCTGTTGTAATTCTCTACCTTAACTGCTATTTGGTGAGTCTAAACTCTCCCTGCCCAAAGTACCTATACAGCCAGTCCAACTTCAGCAGAATTCTATTGGTATGTTATACAAATATTATACAAATATTGATTTTGGAAATATTATTGATGTTAGTCAGTTCTTCAGAATATTGCATTCATAACTGAGCACGTGAACTAACCACACAGTATCAGTGTGTGCTGTGAAATTAAGTCAATGATGAAATCTGTTTTCTCTTCACTGCTTCTAAGGCAAAAGGGGAAAAGCCATGGAAGAAGCACTACAGATGCACAGTTCGGTAGGAAGTAACTCACCCCCATGTTCTTCAAGGAGTGACAGCCAAGCCCAGAGATTACCCTTTTATGAAGCTGTTTTAAGTTGCAGCTCAGAGCACATGCCATCTTCCTACTCACCACTCCCACCCTGACTCATTGACCCGCAGAATTTTGCAACCACGTGTCCAAAAGCCACAAGCCCTCACCCTTCCCTTTGCCAAGGCAAAGTCAGAAAAACATCACACATTCTGGTGCATTCAGGCAGCATATGTCGAATGGAATAAATCAGAGTAGTTCCCTCTACATTCACATTAGCAGCACTCCCTTCCCATCTGACAGGGAAATGGCCATTACCTAACTGTTTACCCTGGTTTGGGGCAAGACTGGGATTGCAGGAGCACTGATAACCCTAAGAGATGCTACAGGCTTGCCTTTTATCTGTTACCACAAACAAATGCAATTAAGGAACATCATCATTTTCCCACAGCAGAAAAAGTCCTTCCTAAATTCATTCTCTCACTTTCCTGCAGTCACTGCTTCTTTGGTGAAGAGCTTCTCACTGTACACAGCAACAAAACAAGGTGTCAGAGGAAAGGTGAGTCCCTAGTGTATATGACAACAGGAAAAAGAATTTAATCTGAATCACATGCTCTCTGCTTAGCTTTACATGCAGAAACAGAAACGAAACCAAGAATTCTGGATGGGTTTAGCCAGAGAACTTATGAAAGTTACTATAAATAGGTTTGGGGTAGGGAAAGGTGGATCTGCAGTGCACCAACATGCTCTCAGGATCACAATCATGATCTCTACCAAGAAAAATCATTATCCCTACCAAGACGTGGGAGTAGAGCTCTGAGAGAGGGTCTGTAGGGTGCCTTTAGGCAGGCTGTCCACCTACAGCCTTGCACAGGACCTGGCACACCACCAGAGCCGTGGCAGCTGCCCCAGCCTCCTGTTCTCCATCCACTGGCCACCAGCTGTGCTCCCACTTTCACGCCAGGACGCAGAAGAACCTTCCAGTGTCTCCACAACAGACTACATGGTCTCCACCTGGCCAAAGACTGTGCACCACCTTACTGAAACCACAGTGATGACAAAAAAGATAGAAAGGTGGAAAAAAAAAAAAACAGAGATAAGAAATAAAAAAATGGAAACAGGCAAAGAGAAGATAAAATAAAAGGTAAAACATAAGGAAAAAAAAGTCAAGAAAAAAGAGAAATTAATAGAAAAAAAGAGGAAGGAAAAAAGAAAGGAAGCAAGAGAAATAGCAATAAAGGCCAACATCCTTTTAAACACAGGGAATGAGAGGTTAACTCTGGATATCAGAAGGGGGGACTAGAATGAAAAAGAAAAATTAAAAATGAAAATGCACTTTATTTCTAGTAGCATATGCAAAACAAACATAATTTTTCATGTTCCTTAAAAGACAGATAAACCCATCCCCAGCAGCTGCTGGAGTGAAAGAAGTGCAGCTGGACAACAGGGTTACTATAGCAAATAGCATTTTTGCTAGTTGATGAGAAAGCATTTCATACCCAAACATGTATGGTCAGCAGAAGACAAGCATTAACTTATTGTCTGTCTGATTTTAATCTTTCATTTAAATGTGCTGAATTATTAATGTCATCCTAGTCACTAGCTATTTTTTTTTTTTTTTAAGTCTCCATATAGTGTTAAGTTGTTACATAACCAAAAGCATTCCGGGCTCTGATGCAGCAGCCCTTCTAAGGAGGCTTACGAAAACAGGGTACCTCAAGTGCAAAATAAACCTTTACCACAGGCAGTTACCATTCAGCACCAGCAGCACTACAGATGCATTCCTGTAGGAAGACGAAAAACATAGGCCCTGTGGTTCCTCGAGGCACAAACAATGCCCTGGGAAGCGTGAAAAGAGGGACGTGTGACACACATTGAGAGCAGTGGGGGATTCTGTGAGTCTCCTCACAGAGGGCTGAGATGCAGATGGAGGCAGTTGTCTCTTCAGAGGACCCTTCCTCTGAAGCCATGGGTTTGCACACCAAAGCCAGGTGGAGGCTGTGTGACGGGCACAGCCCCAGGGACAGGCGGCACCGCAGCGCCCGCAGCACGGCTCACTGTGGCTGGAGGCCCTGCAACTGCACCTTCCACCGCCAGCCTCTGCTGTAACTGCAACGCTTCCCTCCGATGCTGGAAGTAATCCCTGCTGACTCAACAAATGCCTTTCATGGAACGACTCTTGTAAATTTGGCCAGAGGGGCTGGAGAAGCCTGTGCAGGGTCAGAAGCTGATCAGGCAGTTGCAATTCATGATCTTTATCCATTACAGAGTACAGTGAGGTCTTTGGTTTAGGGAGCAAAGACACCTTGCTGGGAAGAGTGGAAGCTTAAGCTGTATTCAGAGGGTTACTGTTGCCATGTCAACACTTGAAAAACAAAAAACTGTTTACCCTCAGCACCGCTTAAAAGGTTTGAAAGCATTCAGTGCTGAATAGGACTACCTTTTTATTTATTTGTTTGTTTTACAGATTAGCACAAGACAAACCAAATATATAAATTTCATTCCAGATGAAAAAATAGTCCATGCCTAGAGGGAAAGAATCAAATGAATGTGTTTACCTTAACTCTGCAGTTTGAAAAAGCAAACTTTAGAAGAATGATTAGAAGCCTGAAATGGGCTTTTAATTTTTAAAAATTCCCACATGAAATAGGAAGTGTGCCCTTTAAATACCAACTTCTCATTGCAGTGATGTAAATACGTAAATCTAATAATGCACATTTAAGGATTAGGTATATTATTAAAACTGCCTTGATTTAAATTGCACAATCAGTCCTTTTATTAAGACTGTTCATCAATCTTCATTCTGGCATTTGTTAATAAGAACTGACAAAATACCACACCTACCATGTCTAAAGCCATTGCTGCAGTGCTTCTACAGTAGAGCTGGATGAATACCCTAGTGCTCAGCTCCAGCATACAATGACACAGTCCCTGACAGGGCTAAAGGAAAACTTAATTTCAGCTGCACAGAAAAATATTTCTTAGAGTCTTAAGTGCAAGATATAATCTCACTACACGGGATTTTCAAAAATCTTGCCTTTCTTTCTAAACTGGTGGGCACATCTCACCATGAATTACAGCCCACTGTCCCACTGCCCTAGCTGAGAGCCCTGTGTGTCAGCTGCCGAGAGCAGCACTGGGGTTTTGCCTGCACTGCAGTCACCACCCCCCGAGCACTAGGCACACAGGTCACCTGCACCCACTGCCTTCCTGGCTCATGGGACAGCTCTTCTGCCGCCTGAAGCAGCTGCCTCATGCAGAGCTCACCACCTGTGCTTCAGCTTCTGGAAAGGCAACTGGGCTTCAGCAGATAGAGCAACTATTCCTCCAACCCAGTGCTGTTTGTCCCAGGGTCTAGTCCAGCTTCACTGCTGTGGACAGACTGTAACATGCTTGTCTAATTTATTCTTGGGATTTGACTTCAGCACCCAGTCACCGATCCTTACAGCACCTTCCTCATAAGATCAAACCACCCTTTAATGCTTACTGTTCCCTTCTCTGAAGACATTGATGCACAGAACAGTTCAGGCAGAGCAAAGAAGACACCCTATCATTTCAGGCAATCAGTTCCCATTATTTTGCCTGACAGAAAAGAAAGCCAAAGTCTCTGGATTAGAATGTGCCCATTACGTCTCATTCCCAGCTACTGAAGTGCAAGAGATCTGTGCCAAGAAATGTGTAAACAAATTGTTTCTTCCTCAACACCATCTCTCCATATTTAAAATTATTTTAAAACAAATGCTTTCCCTCCATTCTTTCTGTGACTTCTTCTTTTCATTTTCCAGAACGAGACAAACTGCAGTTCTCTACTGAGAGCACAACTTTCACATGCACGCAGACCCAGACAGCTAGTATATTTTTGTAGACTACCGGCAGCATTGTAAGCTTTTGCAGCTTAAAAGGAATACTGAGTATACTGAAGTGCATGGTAAAGCCCCAGTACAAGAGTCAGGAGATTGCATGAGAATTTGAGCTTTTACTAAAAATTACATGTGGAGAACCTATACCTGCCAAAAGAAACATACTCTAAAGTAACAAGGGAAATGGCAGGGAATGAAAATGCGCTATTTATTGTATGTAAAATTTCAATTTGCAGGGCATATTACCATTAGCCAGAACTGGCTTTTGAATTCTCAACATTTTCTGTTTGGCAATACTGAAAAAAGGTAAATAATTCATACTGAAAAAAAAAATCTCATATGAGACCAAGTACACGTACTATAATGAGTGGGGGGGAATATAACAGCAAGGTAAAAGCTGGATTGTGTTTATTTCATGTTTGGAAGGAAAAATCTGGTGCATCTTAATTCAATATAAAACCATTTTGCCTCTCACAGAAGAAAAGGCTTAAGGGCAACCTTTCTGAAAGTTAAAAGAAAGAAGATTTCACAGATTGTTAAATTTCATCTTCTGAACATCTTTTCCAGAACACTACACCAGTAGTACTGACATCCTCAACTTGCTCTTTCACGGAATTAATTACTAGTCATATTTCAAGCAACCACACACAGTACTTTGAATCAAAGTTGCTCAGTAGAGTTCCAAAATAGTTTACATGAACAATTTATCATTTGCAGTCACATTCAATTTTATAGAAAGGTACTCATTCTTATTCTGTTATTTAACTACCAGAGCCCACATAGAAACAGTAGAGGAAACTTTACTGTTGACTGTTTTTGACAGTGAATGCACAGATGCAGTTACCATACACATTTCTAAACCGGGGAGAAATGGTAGCAAGATCATGCACTAAAACTCTTGGTGTGGGGTTTTCTTTTCACACCACAGGAACACAGGGTGATTAACAGAAATTGAGAAGAGACCAGAATCAAGACTGGAAACATGAAACACAGATTCTTAGTTTCTGCTAAGGGACAAAGTTCCACACAAAACCCAGGTTTTACTTCTAAAACTCGAAGAACTCTAGCACTTGGAAACCCACGGGACAGCAAAAGAAAAACACCATGCGCAATGTGCAGGCACAGTAATGAGACACACATCCCTCCCCAAAAACTTGCACATCCTTTGAAAGGTTTCAGAGCCTTTGGCTCAGAACTGGCCATGGATAAAGGAGCAGAGCAATGCCTCTAAGTTTCCATTTCACACTGGCTCCAGTTCTAAGTCAAGGACAGGAAAGCTCTGTTTATATCTCTATATTATCTTGAAGTCTTCAGGAATTTCCTGGCAGAATGAGCATGGGCATTTGCAAGTCTTCTCTCCTGACGTGGCTTCTACTCCCTTCCTGTGCCTATGCATGAGTGTCCATGCGAGGTGACCTGCTGCTAAAGAGGGTCACGATATCTTGTCCCCATGGATACTGATAGCTAGTGGGATAACAGTACATGGGAGCAAAATGCCCTTTAAGATCCTCAGTTATACAGGAATGCCATGGTTAAGGATTTTGTGAGGAGATCATTATTTGGAAGTTTTAGTACTCTATCTCCAACCATACTAGAAGAGATCAAGAGTTTGGTTCTTTCTGGTCCTGCTCATAACCCAACCGTTCAGGAAAAAAAAGATTACTGGAATTTAGAGATGTCAGGTCAGGAGTGGAAAACTATTCTGACTAGGCCAGAATGCCAGCTAAGAAATAATATGCTAGAGTTTATCAGCTGAAATACCTGAAGTAAGAAAATACTCCAACAGCCCAGCTTATCTCACACTTTATTTTTAAAACACTGTATTCTCCAAATTCCTTCCTGAATCATACAGAGGGCAGAAACTATCCTATAAATTACTGCGGCACCAAAGAAGCCAGTTCATATTGGTTGGACATATCATTTTTGCATGCACATGACCCCTCTGCTTGGCCCACTAAGTTTGCATCTTACACCTTCCAAAGATACATGGCTGCTGGAGGACAGCCTTGGGTTTTGTTTGCTCCTATAGTCCCATTGCAAGATGGCCTGTCTGAATCCAGGTGGTGGATGAGAACTTTGCAGCTCTGCTCACCCATTCCTGCTGGTGATACTCAGGCCTCTCTGAGACAAAGCTCCCCCTTATCAGCAAGAGAGATTTTGTTTGGAAAGGTGTGGACAGTTTGTACTGGGACAAAACCCAGGAATTTGTTTGCAGTTAGATCTGAAACATTAACTGTACTTAATGGTTCACAAGCAATCTTGATTGCAAAAAACACTGGTTGAGTGGAGAAAAATCTAGCACAGTTTTGCTGCAAACAGAAGCGTCAGAGAGAATTGGGTGTAAAATGTTTTAGGTGCCTCATGTAGCCCTTGCCCACAGTGGCTCCAGAAAAAGTGAAAAGTGTTTTCATACTTGAGGGTTAGGGCCAGCACTGTCACATAGCTCCTACTTCCTGCAACTTCTCTCTGCCTTTCTCCCTGACCTTCAGGCTGGTGCACAGCCACCATGTTGACATAGCTCCAATTAAAATTTTTACCCAAACTGATTAGGATATTCTCAATTCACTGCCCTTGAATGCAGCTGAATTAAGACACCAGGGTAATAAATGGGCTACCATATGAATAGTGATGTATCTCCCTGTTCCACAGAGCCAACATCAGACTAATTTTCATGTGGAAGTCATACTGTCACTAGACTTCACTGCCACTAAGAACCAGTTAACCGTTATTTAATAGGTATTTAAACTTACTAAGACATGTTTAGTGAAAAATTCTCTCCAGGCAGAATAGTAACTGGCTTTCTAAATTTCACAGATCACTTAAAAATATTTTTTCTATCTGCACGGCCCATTGCTCCACCATTTTAATGTACAGTTCATTTGGTACTCATGTACAGACAGACAGACAACTAATCTATTTCTTCCAACACTTTGTTTTAAATTTTTATGTGATCTCTTCCTAAGAGAATGAAGAATTTAGCAGGAGAAAAAAAATGTAAATGAAAACATTTATCATGCTTAAAAGAAATTGTTAATATTCAGAAGCTCACTGACATTCCAATAGCAGTAGTAATTTTCAAGCCCTCTCTCCAGGAGTGAAAACATAATGGAAAATTTAAGTCTGCTGTTCCCCTCTTCATGCTAGTGTATCTCCTTATTTTAAAAAATCTGTACAGGCTATTAATAATTTAATTCTTTGTGCAAAGAGTATTAATACCATAAAAAGTGAGTTGTAAAGGTTTGGAGGGGGAAAAAAAAAAAAAAAAAAACCAAAACAGAGAAGGAGACAAAGAAAAAAAAATCAAACCCATCATAATTAGGAGACAGACATTTCAAACTGATGTACACTATCTGCCACCCTCTTTTTTCACACCTCAGCCTCTTCACTCAGTTGAAACACACAGCCACAAACAAGTATGATTATTTCTGTACCCTTACTGACCAGCCCAGGAGCAAAGGAAAGAAAGATGGGATTTCATTCAACAATCCAGAGCTCTTCCTTGTCCATTTTATCTTAGCTTTCCTTCCCCTTAGCTTACATAAACAAGATATAAAATTAAAAAGAATCATAGAACACTTAATAAAGTCAGCTTCTTTTTGCCTTCTTGCAGACTCCTCTTTCCAGGCTCACTCACTCAAGACACATATATGGCATGTCGGTACCTCTGAGTTTAGTGCAGGGCTGACCACAGGTAGATGAGTGTGGCAGCAGCTCTCTGGTCACAGAGAGCAACAGACAACTTTCCCAAGCATCATTCTGGGAAAGGCTGTGAGAAGATCTAAGAAAGGAACGATAAACAATTCTTAAGTTGCTGCACTTGGTGTCGTAAACATGTGGAATTTGTTACGGCGATGCATTTACCAAAAGGGTGGTTTCTTAATTAGCCAATGGTGATGGTGTTTTAATCAAAGGACAATCAGGTCCACCTGTAGCAAATTAGGGTATAAAAAAAGCAATGGGTTTCTTAATAAAGGGAATTAGCTTTCTATGAATGTCTTGAGAGTCTATGTCACTTATTACCTGGTCCTGACCAATTGTACTGACAGATGAGCAGTTTCAAAAGTCAGGAGGAGAAATGCCATTCTGCACCATGCCAAAATGCTGCTAATCTCTGTTACTTGCAAGGCCTTGTGCATCTCACACACAATCTGCAATACTAGGCTGATGCCCACATTGCAGATCATAGTACATCCTCAGTAAAAGCAGACTGTACCAACTCCACTGAGCACAGTAATATTTCCATTACAAACATCAATAACTAAAGACTTTTTAAAATCCTGCTGGCCGTCTGTCACTCTGTAAGTGTAGCTATAGAAACACTAACCTGGATCTTGTGATTAGATAATGTTATTTCACCTTAGAAGTTTTCACCACCAATTGAGACCAGACTCAGTGACCAATACCACTGGGTAATACCACTGATGGCACCATCAGAGAGCTCCCAACAAAGTTTTTGCAAGGGCTTTTATAAAAGAGCAATGTGTGCTCTTTAAATGTTGTATTCTCTGAAACTGCACCACATTCAACAAGAAACCTTAAAATAACTGAATTTCTAGTACCAACCTTCAATCATTTTCAACCAAAAATCCTACTTAAGACCAACAGAAAGGAAAAGGCCACACCATTAAAAAGGTGACTTGCATATTCACAGAGGTCACACCATGACCTCATCAGTGTAGCATCTTTAATTTAATGCTGCCTTTACTTCATATATAACACCAGCAAAATGAAGCCTTCACATTTTAAACATTTGATTTGTCTGATTTATGAATACGAAGAAAGCTAAGTAGTCAAAATGCTATTTGGGCTGACTGAATTTGGTCTTTAGCTGGAAATGCTTCTACCCAATACAGGCAAAGCCTGCCCTCTACAGCACTATGTCCCTCCTTGTGAGAAACCTGTCTGCATCAACTGACTTGTACTCAGGATCTAGCAGAGAAAAGTGAACTTGTGTGATTGCTTTAGTTCTTTCTCAGATGAAAGTGACAGATTTTTCAGTTAGAAGTATTTGAGTCTTTGAGCTAGAAAAAAGTTTTCAGGTTCAATCACAACAAATCCCCAGCTGCATGAGAAGGGACAGGGGCAAAATCCAGTGCAGGAACCCAAACTTATTGCTTTAGTACCACAGGAGCCACCTCTGCAAAAGAACAAAAGGAACGTCCTTTCTGAGACTCACCAAAGCTGCCATCTTCTCTCCAGCAGCCAAATGTGTGCAAAGAAAAGGCATAAAACTCCCAAAGATACAAAACCTGTACACATTCCCAGCTGAGCACCGCTGACATTGTCTCAGTGACAGCACTGAGACACCTGTATAATGGCTCTGGTTGTTATATTGACAGCATACAGCAATGGCACTCAATCCCATATGGAGCTGCTGGCATTTCCGTGGCTCTCTGAATGGCCTTGCACCCAAGTAAATCTGGCAGAGCATACAAGAAGGGAGAGACAGACAGAGGAATAAAGGGATCCTTCCTATGTCATTATCCCACTGCACCATCCTTCAGCAGAGTAGCAAATTCAGTTATGTCCACATGCCATGAGCAACTCATGAGGAGCAACTGCATAAAGAGAATCTTTCACCCTTTTCATAATATACTTAGTGGTATACAATGCACCTTCTTGGCTAAAGGCACAGTCTGACCCAATAACGTACCACAGGAGACAGGAGTACACAGATGAAACTCATTGTCTGAGTTCCTGCTGCCTTTGGGGTGGTTTCAGACAACCTTTGAGGATTCTAAGTGGAATACTTTACCAAAAAGTATAGGGCATGAAGTACTTCACAAAAATGACAGGCCAGTTTCTCAGGTTACTTCAGAAAACTGTATTAGATCTGCCAACAGGAACCTCCTGGCCATGGTTCAAGTCACCTGGATGCTGGTACTTTCTGCACTGGTCCACTTCTACACATTTCTACACCTCTCAAGAAATGCCACTGAAAATATATCATGAATGTGGTGAAAGAAGGGTTTTCTTCAAGTGATTCATATTAATCAGTCTTAGAATTTCCACACCTCACCATAAAAGTTATGGAAAATCTTGGGTATGGAAAAAGAATGAAATCTTAAGCTTTATTCTGGAATAGCCTGTGTAGTAGAAGCAGGAACCAGAGTGCTGCCCAAGGTGGCTTACCTTCTTTCTCTGCTTGGATTCTGTTCTTTACCCTCACTGGCAGAGCAGGGAACTAAGCTACAGACTGGTGTGGAAGGGAGCAATGGTTTGGGGTTTCCTTACAGTGAGAGCCTGCAGTTCATAGCGATGTGCCAGAATGTGGAAAGAACAAGTATTGGGCGGAAGGTGAAGGAAAGGTATTTGTGGTAAATGACAGTGAAAGTTCAGGCTGGGCAGACGGATGGAGGTTTGCATTAGTGAGAACAGGCGGAAAATGAGAGCATCTTAGTGGCCTATTTAATTTCTGTAAGCTTGTTCTTCTAGGCAACAACCTGAGCAGCTGCATTCATTTCATGCACAGACATCTCTAAGGATCCTCTCATATATGGAAATCACTGAAATCACAGATGAAATACATCTGTGTCCCTCATGCATTGCAAGAGCCTTTTCACTAGGAACAGCTACTCAGTGCAGCAAACTCAGAGAAAAAATAAGCAACAATGCACAGAAAAAAATGCTCAATTGTGTTCCTCTGAGGCTCTGGGAAACCATAACTAATTACTATTATTTAGAGAGAAAACATAATTAAACCAGTTGGAGTGGACAGAGTTCTGATCTGATGGGAAGAGGGCTGTGCAGCCACAGCAAAGTGCAGTACATGAAAATATATTTTCTCAGTCCAGCTGTTACATATTTTCTCTACCCACTTCTCACTTGTCAGGTGAACATATTCCTGAAACTTCTCACAAATGTCATCATCACTTTCTGTTAATTCTCTCAAAGGTGTGAGGATCTTCTAAAGACCAAAGGCATAAAAAATATCACTTGTATTTTGTGTTCAGTGGACAGCATGACCGAAGGTTTCCCCCTTCCTGCCACGAGGAACAAGGTGAGGGGAGGCAGCACATCCTAGACAGGCAGCGTCTCCTGCTCCGATGTGCTTGCACACCCCAACTGTCAAAAACCAGACAGCACACAGTGCCAGACAATACAGATGCAGCCCACCTGCCTCTTTATTGTACTTGCACAGACAGCAATATTAGCTTTTCTAGTTTTATTCCTCGTAGCAATTTTTTTTTCTGCCTATTTTGGGAGCTGGAAGATTTCAACTGCACTAATATGCTTCAATCCTCAGTCCCATCAGAAAATGTTTGTTCCTTGGACAGAATACGAATCACTGTAATGGACTAAGTTAGCTTCCACTTCTACATACTAATGTAAGAATTAATGCATAAAGTATCAACAATCTGAAATGAAAACTTAATTTACGTTTGGAGAAAAAAATGAATGACATATACAAAGTATTTGCCTTCCTTAAAGTGCTTCTGCACTTCTTTGAGCTTTGTTGATGCCATTTCGTGACATTTCCCTTGCTGCTGGAAAGGCCACCTTGAAAGTAACAATGATGCTGGACTTCGAAGATCTGAACCATAAGACAATGTCAGGAAAAAAAGACATACTGAGTTTATCTAATCCTTGTACTTCCCATCCTACTTGGATTTGGAAATCAGACATTTAGCAGCAGAGGATGACAGTTCTGCAGAAGTAAATGTGCATTCAGTTTTATGGTTTACTCATTAAGGCCTAATCTTCCTTAATGTCTGGATTGTTTGTTTTCCTTTTTTGCCTCTTGACTAACTTGAATGTCTAAGAACATTTCCATACTAATAATAATTGTACGGCATTTTCAAAAATGCTCATAAGTTGGACTGGCAAAATAGCTGAGTGATGAAACTTGAGAACATTCTCACTGGATAATTTCAGAGGAACTACCACTTCTATTTTAGTTGCTGAACATTTTATACGCTCTTGCACTACTTAAAGGGTTAAATAATTACTAGATCTAGATGAGACTGGTTAAATTTGATGGCTGATTTTTCTTGAACATTTTCAGGGACCTGTCATTTGCATTAGCAAGGAATTTCAGGAATCAGCTCCAAAAAATGTAGTTATAACATACAATTTTTCTATGAAAATTTTCCATTGAAGTATGAGTTGCTTTTTGAAACTGGCTTTCCAGAGCAGCTGTTAATATCTCTCACTCATACTAACTAATTAAAAGACTGTGTCCAGAAGGTCAGGGACAGTGCCAGACTTGGAAGGCAGAAAATTCTCTATGATTTTCAACACTACTCTGTTACTATTTATCCTCTACTGTGAAAAATAGCATTTTATTCGAGAACCTGGAGTTGTGAGGCAGGCACAATCACCTACCATGCACCCTACCGGCATCTGCTGCCACCAAATTAATAGCAGTAACAAAATAGTGATAAGCCAACACAGAGCCACATCCTCAAGGAAAATTAATTTAAATGGTTCTTCTTTACTCATCTGAGCCCACATCACACTCAAAGGAACACAGTGAGTGAGATATATGCCAATCAAGAAGTTTAAGAAGTTCAACTGGGTAGCTATATTAACAAATATGCTAAATTTAAATTCTGAAATATTCTTTTCAATGGAGTAGTCTTTCCTGAATTCAAAGTGTGAAACCTAAAAATTTCAGCAGGAATATTTCTCAAGTTGTATCTTCTGCATGAAATAACAATGGAAAACATATGGCATGATGCCCAGTTTAATGAAATTAGGACTAAGTCTTTAAACAGATATACCTTCTTCCAACACTGACTCTTATATGCAAATCTAGAGTAAAGAATGTCAGCAACTTTCCCAGCTGACATAGAGCTCAAAGTCAGTCATTCCATTCACTTTATTAAAGTGATATTTCACCCTAATTATGCATGGATGACTTACAATAGAGGAATCATGAGCTCTGCTTCAGCACTACGGAAGCAGAGTTTGTAGAAAACCAGTAGTGATGGAAGCTGATTGGAAGGGGATCTTTCAAAATTAATGTCATTCTGCATTTATGGTAGGCCATAACATTACTTCCACTGAAGTTGCTGAAGTTGCAGATGCCTTCTTATCAAAAATCCATATTTTATGTAATATTTGTAATTAAAACAAAAATTTTTCTCTGAGACACAGAATATTAACTTGCCAGCTATGTTCTGCCCCTATTTCACACGTCTACACTAGGTTTAACTCATAAAAAGAAACTGGCTTGGTTAGTAGCTTAGAAATATTTGTCAACATTAAGAAAACACATCTGGCCATTTCTTGTGGTAAAATAAGCCTGAAAGTATGCTAAATTATGACATTTGAGACACTTTGTAATGAACCATTTGCTCAAAAACCAAATCTCAGAACACAACAAGGCCAAAATCTACCACCTGCTCACTGGCATTTTAAGAAGCCTTAAATTTTGAATGCACCAACATCCACTAGATTTTTCTCCTATCGAGCCAGGGAAGGCAGAAGAAAAGCTGGCAATCAGGTCAACAACCCCTCCAACCCAGACCTCATCCCTAAGGGACTCTCTCCAACCACCAGCTTTCCAGAAATGGAAGGAGGAAAGAAGATAGCACAAAGGAAGTGCCAAAGCCTCCAGTGGTATACAAATCTTCTTGGCTTTTCATCTGATGCAGCTGGAGTAAACAGAAGGAAAGGCTAATGAATATCAGTCCATACAGCAACAATGCCACTACCCACACATACCCTGTACTTCTCTATCTCTCCATGTCTTCCAGTGAAGGAAAACCAGATCTGGAATGTAGCCCCTGGGTAGGATGAACAGTGGAAGTACTTGTTGCTTTTGTAGTATTTGCCAGTTTACCAGTTTTATAAGATGTAACAAGAAAAGCACATGATTAGTCATCCATTTATTAGCAGGGGAAGTGAGCTGCCTCCAGAAAAACGAGGAGAAAGGAATGAAATTCAGGTCCTATGTACCAACCTTTGGTCTCATACTCCATGTAAGACCTAAAAATTCAGGGAATACATAACAGTCTAATTATCAACTCTAAAGCTGATAAAGCTGTGCCTTTTTGCAAGAAAGGAATTCAGAGCCATTGACTTAAAAAGATACCCAGCCACATGAACAAGAAGATTTCTTTCAGAAAGCTCTATTGCCTTTGAACAAACTATGTTTTCCACAAAAACTTACGTAGGAAGCATGGGGAAGGTGGAGCTGCATTCATTTTCATGTAGCCTTGAGGGGAGCAGATTCAGAACCTCCACCAACCTAGGAGAGTTTCT
Organism: Onychostruthus taczanowskii; assembly: GCF_017590055.1. Taxonomy (NCBI): domain Eukaryota; kingdom Metazoa; phylum Chordata; class Aves; order Passeriformes; family Passeridae; genus Onychostruthus; species Onychostruthus taczanowskii. The sequence goes on along the minus strand of NW_024507879.1, from coordinate 88,150 downwards.
CCAAACCACTCCATCCTTGTTAAGGGGAGGACTTGACAGAAGGAAGAGGAAGTGGGGGGAGGTCTTGACTTCAAGGCCATTGCACAAAAGGTCTAAGAAAGATTCAGATGAAGGACTGTGCACTTTCCCACAGACCTAAATCTTTCCTGGACTCTATGAGGGAAAAGAAGTGAGTGTGAAGAAGAGAAACCAAAAAATCTTTGCTAAGTTGTGGTATTGCATTTTATTTAAATGGTATGCTCTGTCTCACCCCTCTAAAATGTATGGTATATTCTAAGCCTGTGGTCCTGCCCTGAACCATCCTGTACCTGTAATCCCATTGGCCCAAGTCTGATTCCGCGCCCACTTTAATTTTCTCTCTTAAGCTGTGCGAGGGAGACCAGTCCCCCTCTTGCCCCTTCTCCTCTTTTCTTGGCCCTTCGCTCCCCTAGGCTCTCCCTCTCCCCCTCCCTCCACCTTTCCCCTCTCCCTTTCAGAAACCATGCTGCTCCCGGGGGTGGGACCCCCAATAAACCCTCATCTGAGCAGCACCCTCAGAAGCCGTGTGGAGTCTCCTTGCCTGCCTGCTGCTGCCAGCCAACTCACAGCTTGGGGGGATTTCCAGAGACTCCAGGGGAGCCCCCCTCCCTCCAAATTAACTACAACACTAAGTTTCCATTTCAGTGTTTGACTTCACACGTTTGTATGAAACAAAAACAGAGCTTATACAAGCTGGCGGTGAATGAATCTAAGATGCTGTTCCTTAAGCCAAAGAATCCCAAGTCACAGAATGATAGAATATCCTGAGCTGGATGGCACCCATAAGGATCATCAAAGTCCAACTCCTGGCCCAGCTTTCACAGCTGAAAGGGGGCCACATGCAGGACCTAACGTGGGGACTGGCCGCATGACCAGTCCCTACCCATTTAAGTGGCAATTAGAAGAGCAAGGTACCAGTGGTAGAACTTCCTTACAGCTGGCCAGACTGCAAAACTGATTCACATTTTGACACTAAAATACAGCTTATCTATTCTGCGACTGCAATGGATGACCCAGGCGGCATTTCATTTCCACTGCTGTGGTAACAGTAACATAATAGAAATTCATTCTGAACACAATCCTTTCTGCAGGAATACAAAGATACCTTAATTACACAGTGGTACTGCATTTGGATTCTAGCTATCCTAAATTATATTTTTAGGTCTAATTCATGTCCTGTTCACGTAACACGAGAACACAGTCTTTTGAAGGCACTGTAATTATATCTGGTCAAACTACTGCAACAAGAAAATCAAGTCATTATGAGTACAGGCTGGAGCCTGGGTAGACACTCAGCAAGCACAGACCAGAGCAGATTCACTGCCCTGCTGTATTTGCAAAACGGCAGAGATGAGGTTGTTAAATTCAAGTGAAGCTTATTCAGAATAGTTAGGTGGTCATATGCTATACTGGTACCATTGTCTAGGGGATAAAACTGTAAAATTTATTTTTCTAATTTCAAATTGTTAGGGTAAGATTGGAAGGACAAAATAAACATCAATATACCATCATGCATACCATGTATGACATTCAGTACCTACTGTTATGCTAACAAACTTATGGTATATGTATTCCAGAAAAAAAACATTACATGAATTGTACTATAGCATAATGAAAAATAAAGAGGGTCAGGGATATTACGGAAAAGTATTAAAGCTTCCTTCCAAGTACAAATCTATGGACCTACAAATCTTTCATGTTAGAATAGAGTCTAGATGTGATTCTTCTCTTCCTGAAAACCACTTTACATGACAGGAATTAGGTAACAGTTACTCCTGTCTCACATGAAAGAGAAGTCAGAGTTTGAATACTTGAGTGAATGCTATGAGATTCTCTGATCCTCTCAAAGAGCTCATCTGAAGCATTCAGAGAACAAACCACCCCCATTTCATGCAATGTGTGGGTGCAAAGGTTCATTCTTACTGCGTGAGTCGCTGTGTGTCCTGGCCCATCAGAGGCTTCCATCTTAGTGAACTGCTTTTAAAGCACTCCCATAACAAAACCTTCACTGATTTTAGTGGTTACTCTTTTTTAAACAGGAAAAAAGGAGTGCTTTTTCTCTATGTTTCCATAAAGAAAGAAAAGATCCTTTTGCTCTTGTTCTCTTCAGCTACTCAGAATGAGCTTGATCAGGCCACAGGGATTACAATAGAGAGTATCTGGAGAGATGCTTTTTAGGCAAAGCCAAATAATGAAGCAAAAAAAGTGTCACATTCAAGGCTGAGCTTAATTAAAAATGCAGACTTCTCTTTTAACAGTTCAATTTCTAAAGCCAAAAGGCACAAATTTCATCACTAAAAATAGTAAACAAGAGGGAGAAGGAGGGCTGTCTGAGCCTCCAAAGGATCCTGCCTGCCCAAATTCCTATTTGTTTGGGACATCACCAGGACCTTGTATGCTCCAGTAAGCCAGCGAAAGTAGGAGAACAGCTTCAAATAAATAAGACTCTGTAGGCCAAGCTTTCTGCATGGAAGAGAGCTGTCCATGGATATTCTGATAAAGGAAGCCTTCAGATCTAAAAACACTCATAGAAGGCACAAACAAACTCAAAAGAGAACAAAACTGATTAGCAGTTTTAGTATTCAATTTTAAACCCTTCCTTTAAACAGGAAGTGACATTTTGTCAGAAAGCCAGGTTTGCAATTTCTTTTATTTCATTTTTGTGACAAAACCCAGCAGCACGTCTTTTTCAGTTCTCCCTTATTTATTAATTCCATGAATAAAAGATTTTTCTGGTGACTAACTCACCCTGACTTTTTGGCACCAATCCTGCCCTTTTTATTTCTTTAGGGAATGGATTTCCTTGCAAATTTAAATGGCAGGCCTGAAGAACACTTAATGATGGTATTCTACATAAGTGGTACCATTCTTTCTTGAGGAGCTGATTTACCTGCCTCAAGAAAAAAACAAAAAAACAGTCCTTCAACTAAGGAATTTAAATTATTCATAAAGGGAAAAAATTCCACGGTCAAATGTCTGCCCATTTCCTTGGATGATGCATATAGGCACAATAAAACAATACCATTTTTAAACCAGTTAGCACTGAAGATGAGAAGAATCATTAGTCGTGGCAAACCTGGAGCAAGCACAATAAGAATATTTACAGAACTTGGACAAAAAGGTACTTGCTTAGCTTGAAACAATAGAAATTCACTTTGTATCACACTAACACAGAAAGAGACATCTTTCCATAGATCTCAGCATTCCAAGTTACTTTAATCACATCAAACTTTGTTTCTCATTTTAACAATGTAACTATGCAAAATACCCCATGGCAAAATGAAGAAATCATGTCCCCAGTGAATCAATGACAAGCCACACATTCAAGAGATCCAAGATTTCAGCCCTCATTTAGTATTCCAAATTGGATAATCAACTTTTCATATACTATTACTCCATAACAATGCAGAATTTAATTCAAACACCTGTAAAGAGCAGCCAGTGCTCTTCACATCAATACACAACCCTACAACAGACAATTGTGGAACAACCTGACCATGTGAAAGTCCTTTAAAATCCAGCACTTTCATCAGCATTCAATAAGATCTAGAGTGAGTTATTATCTATTCTCAAAAGTTACAGGAACTGATGCCAGAAAACTCAAGCATAAAACATTTTTCTGTGCAATAAAATTTATCACCTTCATTCTCAACTGAAAGTCAATGGACTCTTAGAGTCTTGTTTAAGAACACATTCCCTCCATGCTGGGCGAGAAAAAGACCACAGAGCTCCTGCCTGAGTAAATGAAGAGAACAGTCAAACTTGAATCCCAGAGCTGTTGGCACTCCCTATTGAACTCACCATCAGGGGGGATTTTGCAGCTGGTTCATAATTGCTCTAAGCAGCATCTCAGCTCAGCTATCTCCTACTTTCATTTCCAAAGAGGGGGGTTAGCTCTGGACCAGGTGCACATTGATGGAGTAGGGAGAGAGACCAAAGGACAAGGAGTGGGAGTTCTGGCACTAAGTTTTCATCCAGGTATTATGCATCTTTTGTGCACTGATGCTTTAAATGTGTGCATCACATAAAATCAGAGGATGAAAACAAAGTAAAAATGCAAAGTCCATAAAGTAATCCATGTCCTAAAGTAAATGATACAGTCACTAAAGAAAGAACTCAAACTAAAAAGAGGAAAACACACTGTAATAATGGCCACTGGACTGAAATGAAAATGTAACTTTTCACATCAATCCCTATGAAACATGCAAGCAAGCTCACAGCCTCCAGTTGTGTCTTTTGTACTTTATTTCTTTTCTATTACCAGCTCAGAGAGCACTGAAGCAATCTTAAACATGATTCTGTGCAGTAACATAATTGAAGGATGCTGTGTGTGCATACTGCAGAAACCAAAGCCAAAAAAAAGATCTTTTAGACTTCAGCCTTGACATGTTCCATTTACACTTGGCAACACAAAATAATGAATGTGTGTGTTAACAGCAATAGAAACGAGAGATGTCATTCCCTATAACCTCTGCTGGTGCATGGTGGAAGGCTTAGGTGAGATCCTGGTGAATGCAGCACTTGTTTTAGACAACAGTGACACCAGTCCAGCTTCTCTTCAAAAGTACTCAAAGATCCTCAGAATGCCACATTCCTTCAATAATTGTTCCTCCATGAATGTATCTCTGTCACACTCAAGAGCCTTCCAAAACAGCGCATGAGAAGAGCACAGATGACTGCAAGAACATGGGACACCAAGAAACATGGCCAAGAAAAAAATAAATTACACTATTTCAGACTTCTTTTCAAAGAATCATTTACGTTGGAAAAGAGCCTTAGGATTATCAAGCCCAACTGTAATCTACCACTAAACCACATTCCTAAGCACCACATTTATATGTCTTTTAAATTCCCCCAGGGATGGTGACTCCACTGCTTTCCTGGGCAGCCTACTCCAGTGCTTGACAACCCTTGTGCTGAAGAAATTTTTCCTAATATCCAATCTAAATCTCCACTGTTGCTGTTCTTTCACTGGTGACCTCATCTTTCTTTATATCTTAAAGCCAGAATTTCATGGTCCTGTACATACAGAAAGCAGGAGCAAGAGATTGATTTTCACAAGCAGTGAAATTCAGGATTTGATGGTTAGCACCAATTTGAGGCTCAGTTTTCACTAATCTAATGACATCTGTGACTCTTGACAAGAGGTTGCCACAGCCCTTTCACAGGAAGATCTGGTCACTTTTGAATTCAGGTGTACTTTTGCACTGCTACAGAATGCAGATCTAACGCCGTCAGCTGTGGAGTGGGTATTTTAAGTAAGGTAGCTAAGTGAAAGATATGGCACCACATTTGTCGCATTCTGGTTCTGCACATGCTACTACAGGAACCTTTGTAACTAGGACGAAGGCCAAAATAAAGTGAATGTGAGATAAGTATTCATTGAGAGCACAACTAATAGGGTTTCATAGGGATAAAGTCAGGAAATTAGAAAACAGTGCATGAGAGAATATATTTTTAAATAATGCAATTCTCTTAGTTTATGAATAATAGAAACTGAAATTGATAAACAAAACGCTAGGTACCACCAGCATTATGAAAAAAAAAATAAACCAATTGTAAACTGCACAATCATTTTGTTAATGATGGTAAAGACCTCTTCAACTCAATGCTTTAATTTTACCTATTGTGTAATCTGTAGGTGGAAAAAATACAATTAAATTACACCTCACAAACACTCCTAGAACATGATGCATCAGCATAATTGAAAGGATCAGAATTGGAAATTAGCATTTAGTTTTCTATTATCAGAACTTTGATGGGTTTAGATGAATAAATGTCAGACATTGCAAGAACACACACAGATATCCTTACTGGGCCCAATCATCAAATTGCTCCCTATAACATGAATTAACCTCTGCTCCCATGCTTCTAAAGGTGCAGGCCAGAAGTGGGTGAAAGTATGAAACTCCGTATCAATTAATCCTACATCAGGGGTAATTTTTCCTCGAGAGATTAACTGATGCATAACAAGATAATGAAAAATGAAGTCCTCCAATGTAATGTGAATTCCAAAAAAGCTTCTAATAATCTCTCTATCACCTGTAATTAAAAATTATTAAATATTTGCAGTCTTTATTCACCTGTTCTAATCCCTGCAGATATATGGTCAGATGACTTTCAATGGGCCCACAGGGCACATTTGAACAGTAAGTGTTAAAGAAATGAGTAAGTGAAAATGGGATTTTCAGAACCATTTTCAAGCTTATCTACTCTGTAACTGCAGTGGATAACACGGTTATCCACTATAGTCACAGAATAGATAAGCAGTCTTGTTGGAGTTACATCCAACAAGATTTTGATAAAACTCACTTAGAGCCTATCTGGAGTGTTAACTTCTTAAATTTACAAAAAGACCCATGAGAACAAATTTTATATGATACCTGTGATATACTTAGCACATGTATAAATTCCCTTGAAACCTACAAGAATCAAACAGTGTATTACTGATTAATTACAAAAGCCAGTGAACTATGAGCCCAGGGCCAAGCTGGAAAGGCATCACATGAAAAAGGCTTGTATATTTCTTCGCTCAACCATGGCATTTTAGGCACAACCAACAGAAGACGAGACAGTAGTGATTAAAAGACTTCCATCCTTCTGTGGCCAGTTGATTTTAGGTGTTCAATTTCCACTTCCATGGTGAAAGCACACTTTTGCAGATTTATCAAGGATTCCATAACTGAGCTCGAAGTAGCTGTTTCATAATAGCAGGTTGTGACTCAAAGCAATGACAAAGCCATCAGATGCATCATTTCTGGCATTTCAAATTGAGGCACCTCCTCCATTTGAAAGGTTTTCTATGAGGTCCAGACCTCTTCCTAAACATTTATTTTGCTGCTACTGAAAGGAAATATACAATAGTGTTTTAAGGGAAGATTATCAGTTTAGAGTTTAAAGTGTTTGTCTTTAAAACAAACACTTAAGACCAAAAACCTATTGGATTATTAGGAAAGTTCTGACTAACAAAAAAACGTAGCCCCTAACTAAGCCCAAGAGAGCATCAGCTTCAGGTGAGAGCTCAGACTGCAACAGGAACTATTCCTGCCTCTCAGTCCCTCTCTCATGTTTTTTATTAGCAACATCATAAAGCTTTGCCTTCAGCCTGGATGCCTATGGTCCCTATTAATTCTTACCTTATTTAGCCACTGGAGCCACTTCAGAAACACTGTACTTGTCTGGATAGGGACTGAAGTGATGTAAGGAAAAAGGGGTCAAGTTGGGGTTATATAAGAAAAGTATATAGTAAAGTAATTCCTAAGTCTTTTCACATCTCTTTTATGCTGCTCTGGCAGCCTCAAGCAGCTCCTGACCTCCTTAAAGTTACTCTATGCTATTAGGCCATTTAAATGGAATCTCTACCAGACATAATTAATTGAGATCTATAATTTTCCTAGTTCCTCAAAATAAGCATGATGATAACTGTATTCTTCATTACAGCATTTCAGCAGGAAATTAAGTTGTAACCGCAGCACACCTAAAGGTAATACACTTGTAACTCCCACTTCCAAAAAAAAGGGCTAGCATATTGATCTGTCTACAAAGGAAAAGGAGCTTTAGTTCTGCAAACATTTTCAAAGTCCACTTACTTGTCTTGTGACAGTGTCCAGTGGCAGCACTAGCCAGCCTTGAGAACTGAGCAATAGCAGAAAGTCAAAGCACTCAGAAACCACAAGTGGCTTTATGCATCTTTGTGATGTAAACTTTTCAAATATCCAAATAGGGAAGGAAAGAAAATTAAAATGCAAAAAATAACAAGGAGAAAAGTACTGGGGCCAAGACAACACAGGAACAACCAGAAGGTTCAGGGAAGCTCTAAGATGCATCAGAGAGGCAGTAAGAGTTCACTTCTCAGCACTTGGTCTGTGCACTACAGGGTTTAAATAGCACAAGTCTCTTTATGAGATCTCTGCACTCATCTCCTCTATGACATGGGTTAACAGTGCTCTGAAAAACATACTGTACCACCAGGTAGCAGGGCCAGGGTGACCTCTGCAGCACTCTTTTCAGAGACAGCAGTTAAGACACTCACATACATGTTTTGTTCAGAAGAGCACCTGCAATATGCTTTAGCAGTATTCTAGAGCAACAAAAACTACAAAGTTCTCCTTTTTCTCTCCTAAGAAACTAGAGATAAGCACCACATACGGGTCTTGCCAGTTTTCTTGGGCACTTGGAGGAATAAAGAAATGATACATTGCCTCTTGTTGCACAAACACTAGTAACACTAGTCAGTTTTTGACAGAGCTTCTAGCTCTCTAAGAAAGAAGAGTCTTTATCATCTGAAGCATGAGAAGGATGTCAGGATTCTGCTCACGACTAATGATTTCATGCTTCAGCACTACATCTTGAGTTAAATAACTTCAGAAAATTAACTGAAGGATCACCCAAGCAAGGAGAGAGTGAAAAGCTTCAGGACTGTATCCTGTACTTCTAGATAGACATCAATATCTGCCTCAATATCTCCCTGCAGCTTGTAGCCTCCAGTAATGTGAAGCATGGACATTGGGGAAGGTAGGGAAAGGAAAAAAAAAATCAAGGGGAAAAAAAGGAAAGAGAACCACCTGAAAAAAGAGAAAAGTAACTGGGGAAGTTCCAAATCTGGCTTGTGCAGTAAAAAGCTCAGTATATAGAATTGACTGAAGCTTTCCATACGAGGGAACAAGGGTCTCATTTCAGCTGCTGATCAGTTTAGATTCACAGCCACAATAGAAAAGGCTATGTTCCATGGCTTCACCTCCTGATTATTAAGAACAGTTTCTACTTATGAGTCTTTGTTTCCTTAAAATAGGTTCATGCTTATTGATTTCTCACCTGATGAGCACTATTCAGACAAAATTCACAATCAGAGCTCATAATAGCTTTCACATATTAGTAGACTTTTATGTCAACAATCCCCATGGCTCACAAAATCTAATCCATCCAGGAAAACTTTTCAAAAGCATATGGTCTCAAAAACAAGTCAAACAGAAGAAAACTCCCAACTAAAAAAAGAACAGGAAAGTTTAAGGAAAGATCTATAGTTACAAGCACACATAGTTTAAAGGACTAGAAAGAAAGAACAGCAAGTGTTGGTATTGCCAGAACTGCAGCTTATCTGTAACTGTCCTAACTCACCGAAGAGCCAAGAGTTGCCCATTTCTGATCCCTGGATACCATCAACAGCTTACACTGCAGCATAGCATTACCAAAGACTGCCTGTGTCAGGATAGCTGTCTCCTATTTATCGTCTCTATCATCATAAACTTGTTTGTGCAGATCCCAAAAGAAAATCTGGCAGAGCAACTGAAGCAGAATTGAAACAGCCAGAGCAATACGTTTTCCACCTTTCTTGTGGACAAAAGCAGGCAGTGAATAACTGCTGAATTTTTAGGTAATAAAGGGAAGTTTTGTGTGCAGCCTCCTCCTTCATTCAAAAAACCAAGGATTAATTTCAGACTCTTAAGCAAGAACACAAAATGTGCAAATGCAAAATCTGTATAGTAAGAATCTATGCTGAAAATTGTCAAAATGGGCAGTATAGTATTTTCCTCAAACTCCATATGGCCAGCCTATTGTATGAGATCCTCATCTGATTTAAACTGAAGCATTGGTGACACAGACATTAGGAGCAGCAGCAATACACATCTTCTCACATGCTCCTTTCCCAACACATATGGCTTGCTCACTTACATGGAGAAGCAGAAAAAGGGCTGCAGGCATGTGGTTTTGCCAACAGTTAATTATTGCAAGGAGAAATTCTGCTCTTTGGGGTGCAGAAATCACAGTTGCTCTTGATCCTGCAACCAACACAGACATTCTACCCTGTAGCCATGAAGGAAGCAAAAGTAAAATCTCTTGAACATGGAGAACCCTCCTCTTGGCAGTAAATGAACACCATCACTATGCTGCTTCCAGTCACTGAAGCTAAAAGCTGGCCACCAGGCCTGACAAAATTTTTAAAACTCTATGATCACTGCATGCATACCTTGGTTGCTTCCTTTTGCTTTGCACTGTTTATAAGGGGCCATGAGGAACTAAATGCTTTGCTTGAGCTCAGAGCTTAGTGCATGTGGGGTGTGTGATAAACCATAACCATTGGAAAGTACGGTGGCCCTTCATGATTAGGAAAGATCTTATGGTCTGCCATGATCAGTCAACCCACACTCCTTCCCCTTCTCTTCTGGAAAAAGGAACAAAGGACACATGCAAAGCATATGCTGCTTTTGAGGATGAAAACAAGAGAATTGATTTCAGCTGCAAAAATGCTACATTGTGGTCTCTTCTCACAGGGCATGTGCAAAGAGTCCTGAACACTGACCAAAGACACACACCCCTTTTATCATCAAACAGCCAATATGTGCTACCCTATTCCTAGCTGTAGGTTCCCTGTTATGACCCCTGATTCTCCTTAAGGGTAAGGGAAACTCACTCACAGTTGACTTAGCTCTTTCTGGTGAAGCCCTGAGAGCAGACTACAGTGAAACAGCAGAACACCCAGAAGGACTATTAAAAAAACGGCCTGGCAGCAGAAGAGGGTAATTCACCTTCCAGCAATAGCCACACAAGGCCAGATCTGTGGGTCTTATTTAAAGATACTTTAGGAGTGGAACTCTGATCAAGAAGTTGCAGAAAAAAAATCAACATCCCTCCTCATCTTTGCACTCAGACTACATCTAAACATTGCAAGTTCTTCCTGTACAACGCTTCTTAAAATATCAACTTGCAAAATCATGTAGTCCCAATCTCCAACCAAGATCTCATCCAACATTCAGCAGCATACTAGAGACATCTCCTTCCTTGTCTGATACATGCAAAGCCTTGTCCTCACCTGTCATTGACTCCCATGGCACTGTTTTTCTACTTCTTCCCACTTCTCTAGCACAGATGCTTGTTTTCACTGCCAAGGTCTTAAAGCAATCCTTTCCCTTGCCATCAGCTCTTACACAAACATCCCAGATGTTTGTGTAATCAGCTCTTCAAGCCCTCTTCAGCAGCTTGGGGGCACAGCAGGGCCAGGAAGTACCCTGCTAAGACAGGCCAAAGCTAGGACACTTCCACAACCACAGCACTGACAATACCAGCTGCTTCTAATGACCCCAAAAGATCATTGGGTGATGCCTTGCAAATAGAGTGACAAAATATCAGGCATGTCAGTTGTATTCCACTGTGGCCATTCCTGCCCAAGGCAGGGTTCTTGCCATGCAGGACCACTAATAAAATCTCTTCTGCTCTGTATGTAGCATACCCTCAAGTTTTCATCCAATGCAGTCATAAATTCATCTGATATTCCTCCCTGGGTAATATGTTAATTGACATGGCATTCTTCCATAATTGACCTTGTTTCTTTGAATTTGCAGCAAAAGACCATAGAGCAAATCAGGTGTCACTCACTGTAGCATACAGAGCATTTACAAATATGTAGCTGTTAACTAACAACTAAAGTGACACAAATGCATTCAGCAATTCTGTGTTTTACCTCTGGGGCAAAGAGGAGGAGACGGATGGCAAGGCACCTCCCAGTCAAAGAAATTAATATTTAAAATAACGCTCAAAAGTCAGATACAAAATTCTGGGAAAAGTCACAGGTAATAGCAAAGCTGAAGTGTTATTTGAGGCATAAAAGCAGAGAGTTAGACTCCATAATGATCTGCAATGATCAAATTATACAAATCCCATCATGTGGCATCAGAGCCAGGGAGTCTGGATATCACTCTCTGCTTCCCCACACTACATCCCTATCTGCTGCAAGTTGGCCACAAGCAGCAGCCTCTCCCAGGCACAGACCCATGTGAAACAAATGGCCACAGGTAACATTTTATTTCCAGCATCTACTTTTCCTTTTGTATGTTGTTCAGGTGCCAGGCAAAGAGGCTGGAGACAAATGTTGACACGTGAGCTTGGGGCAGATTACCAACTCTGAAATACTCAAAGATGTGTAGGTTATGTACAATTCCCTGTGAAAGTGTACATGAAAACTACTGACTTCTAATACAATCAGGATAAAATGACTGTGCAATAAATAATAAATAATAAATCCAAATCAATAATCGAAAAAAAGGCTTTTATTTTGCTACCAAGATTCGAACTCTGATTGCCACAATCAAAGGGTCAGTGTTGAGCCCGGGATCGGCGCTGGGTGAACACAGATCCAAACTCTACCACTTTGAATCCCCTCTGTTCACAAATGCTGTCTCTGCCGGGTTAGTTTTATATGGTTTTTTTTCGCCTGGGGCAGAGTTTCTCCTATTCTACTTGTCGCTGCACATATTCATGTAGTTTTCTTTTCTCTGTGCTGGGCTGGACAAAACAGTTTCTGGGAAGTGATGAATGATGATTGTCAAGTTATGGGAACCTGGTATTGGGATGTACACCCTTGACTCTGACTATCTTGATCATAAATACCTATCGGGTATTCACCGCTTGGGTGTCTCTGGACTGTCCTGGGCCCCTCTCAGCACTGAGCCATATCTTTTGTTTGCTAATTGGTTGTTTGTTTTTTTTCTTCACTGCCATCTGTGATTTCACAATTTGTGAAGCAATCTCTTTCCTCAGCTGCGGTTTGTGGTTTTAAATCTTTAAGAATTTTTCGTAAAAGCACAATTTATTTCATGTATATTTTACACAGGCACAAATTATTCCATAACATATATCACAACTGGGATATAAAATGTAGGGATAAAATGAATTTTGAAAAAAAACCAGCAGGTAAAACTGCCAAGTCACTGTCTTTGCTAACATTTGCTATAACAACACAGATAAGCAACTGGTATAAATGGCTTTTTTAATAAAGTTTGGGAGTCTAACATTCCTAGACTGGAAGCTGATCTTGATTGAGACAAAAGAGTTTTTTAGTAATCGTTGACTTGGGAGCAATAATCACATCTGGAAAAAAGCAAAATAAATGAAAAAAAAAAAAAACGAAGTGTTCATTTCCTCTCTTGCATCATGGCCTAAGCTCCCTAATTTTCAATTTCATCCAAAAACATCAACTTCTGTAACATTCATCTACACAACTATCAAACCTTCGCATTGAAGTCAATGATGCTTTTGAAAAGACATCTACCATTCCTCATTGTTGGGGGTTGGTCTTTTTCTTTCCTTTTCTTTCCTTGTTAGTTGTGGAATTTTTTCCCATTGAGTTGCTAGGAAGCACTGATGACTGGGTGCTTGACACAGTGGAGAGGGGGAACTGGTCTGGTTTTTGGGAGTTTCTGGGAGGGGGAACAGAGATGCCACGAGGCAGCTGCTCTCTCTTGCTCTTTGGCATTGGAGGACGATGGCCAGGCTGTTGCTTACTGCGGGGAGAATTCCTCAGCACCACTGAAGCTCAGCTCTGAGGGACCAATCACCATCTGTCCGTGTGCCTCAGGAATTCTGAACTTTGCCTCTCCCTGCCCTGCTCAGAGCCGAGCCACTGCTGCCCTGCCCCCTCTGTTTTCTTTGGCACTGCCTGGATTTCGCCATAGCCCACACCCTGCTGCCTTGCCGGCACATTCCCACAGTTTCGCCTCCCGTGAAACTTCTGACACATCTCACCCACCAGCCTGGGATTTTTGCTCATTCCCACCAGCTGTGACGGTAACTGCACCAAAGGGGAAAGTGCCTGCAGTCACGAAGACTATTACCGGGTCTCTGGTTCTGTTTGTTGTTAATGCCATAGTTATTGTTGTTTTATTTGCCTTGTTATACATACTAGCAAAGGGCTGTTATTCCTATTCCCACATCTTTGCCTAAGAGGCCCTCAATTTCAAACTTACAATAATTTGGAGGGTGGGGGTTTACATTCTCCATTCCAAGGGAGGCTTCTGCCTTCATTAGCAGACACCTCTCTTTTAAACTGAGACAGATTTTGGTGCCCAATGGTGGGGCCCAAGGAGAAAGAGAGAAAAAGGGGGAAAAAGGAATAAAGTTCTTGAGTAAGTTCATTTTTTGTGTGCTGGATATAGAAACCTCATTAGGTAGCACATGTGGTCAACCTTACCCTGAATCAGGTGGCACATGGTTGTGCTATATTTCTCCCATTTGCAGGCCAATATCTAAACATGAGTCCTATAACTAAGGATACTGTGGCTGTTATCCAGTTTGCTTTATGGGTTAATGAGGGATTAATGGATTTTTAACTTCCTCTGGAAGGCAAGCACATGGATTCAGAGCTACCACACACTAACTGTATGTTTTTGGAGTTACTTTAGTAATGGTATTCACTGTGAGGAAATGGCACCAAGGGAAAATTTTCTCCTTCAACCAGTTCTTTGGGTCTACCCCACCAGTTTTCGAAGGGTTCAAGTCTTCTCTAAATGCTAATGATATCATACAGTGGCTGGTGTTGCTGACCTATTCTATGTCCAATTCAGAGATAAGGGGAGATTGACCTGGATAACCACCCTGGTACCTATTCCAGAGAATAGGGATGTTGCCCCAGAGCCTGACCCTGCCACACAGCCCACCTCAGAAATGAACCACCTGGATTGGGTGGGGGTTCTGGTGAAGGATTTATGTGAGATGGGCCAGATGCTGAAGGAGTACATTTCCCCAGATGGTGAGAAACCCTCCCCTTGCCTCAAAGAAGGAGAACCCACAGACATTACAACCATCCAGGTTCCAGCTGAACCACAAGGACAGTCACAGCCAACAGCAGTTGCCTCTGTGGAAATGAGGATGTCTTAAGATTAAATCAGGGCACCCAGATAATAGGGATAAGAAAGGATGGCCCTCGCAACCCGCAGGGGAGCCAGAGGTTGAGATCATCACCGAGTCCCTGACATATGGAAATCTCTGTAATCTGCACAAAGACATTGTATGACAGGGATGTGAGTCTTATACAATCTGGTTACTTCGGGCCTGGGACCTGATGGGTACAGGTGTGCAACTGGATGGTAGTGAGGCAAGGAATTTGGGTCCCTTTACTCAGCACTCAGGTGTGAATCAGATTTTTTGTAAGGGAGCCAGGGTCCTTTTCCCTTTGGGAGCAGCCCTTTACAAATGTCAGAGAGAGGTTTGTCCACAGAGAGAGAATGCAGGAGCACCATCATAGAATGTGCTGGAAGACCCTTGAGGAAGGGATCCAACAGCTGAGAGAAGTGGCAGTATTGGAGATACTCTTTGGGAGGGATGAACAGCATAATAATGACCCCGACAAGGTCAAGTGCACAGGGCAAATGTTGTAGAACCTGGCAAGTCTAGGGCCATCTTAATACACCTTCACTGCAACAATTAATACTAATACCGACCAAGAGACAGTGGGCTCTGTCACCAACAAGCTTAGAAATTATGACAGTATGATTAATGGCCTGATGCGTGCTCATGTCTCTGTGGTTAAGGAACTCAAAGAAGAGTTTAAAGAGGAGATGAGGGAGATGAGGGAGGAGGTGAGGAAGATCAGTGAAGCACCAGTGTGAGTCATAGGCCCCAAAGTCAGATACCAATGTCCCCCAGACAGAGAAAGAGGCTACACCCATGGTCTAACCTGTGGTTCTTCCTGCACAATCATAGGGAAGACATGGGAAGGTGGGATGGGAAACTTACTTCTGTCCTGGGAGCACAGGTGCATCAGCTCAAGGAAGGAAACACTAACCAAGGGAGTTCCACTAAAATGAAGGCAGCCTCAGCCTCCCATGACCAAGCTGCCAGATATTACAGAAGGGAGGATGATCTGTCAGATCCCCTTGAAAGAACCTCTAGTATGTATGCCCAAGAAAGAAATTATAACCAGGGCTAGAAGGGCCCTGCCTCTAGCCAGGGAGAGGCATGGGAAAACCGGGTCTTTTGGATGGTGTAGAGCCAATGGCCTGGCACATCAGAGTCACAAAATTATGAAGCGTTAGTTGATACTGCTGCACAGTGTACCTTAATGCCTCGGGACATGTTGGGGCAGAACCTATTTCCATTGCCGGGGTGACAGGGGAATCACAGCAACTGACTCTGTTAGAAGCTGAGGTGAGCCTAACTGGGAAGGAGTGGCAGGAACATCCCATTGTGACCGGCCCAGAGGCTCCATGTATTCTGGGCATAGACTTCCTCCAGGATGGCTATTACAAAGACTCAAAGGGACTCAGGTGAGCTTTTGGAATAGCTGCTGTAGAGGCAGAGTGCCGGTTTTTGGCTTCTTTTTCCTGCCTCTGTCAAGGTTGGGATTTTGAGAGCACTTGAGATGGTATTTCACATTCAGGCTTAGATGTTTATTATTTCTTATCTATATTACAAATTGCAAGTTCTACAGCTTTCAACTAACAAGTTACAAAATAACCTCACTATCTTTTGTTACAAGGTCTTTTAAGGCTAAACTATCCAATTAAGAAATGACACTTAAATAATTTTCACTTTTAACCCAGTAACTAATCCCACAAAGTCCACAATGCGGACTTTTCTGTCCAATTACAAAATACTGCCCAAACCCATAAAGAAGAAGGTGAAGAAGAAAAACCAGCCATGGTCCTAAAACCTCCATCTTGCTCTACATATATTACTATATTCTAAAACCTTAAACTCTAAGTTTTCCACCCAGTGATATTACACACTTCTAATCAAACCACATACCTGTAATCCCAGTGCTTTCAATCAATTTTGAAGCCTTCTCCATGGCCTCAGGTCAAATGCAGTGCACTCCTGGGAGTCAGAGTCAGTCAGCATATAGCCTAAAATTCTCAGCTTCCAGAACTCCAACAGCAGAGGACATGAAGCAATTGAACACCTGGTCTGGACTATAAGAAAACCTATCTGCAGTAGCACTCCTGAAGGTGGAAGAGCAATGAGTGCCAGCTGCCACCTGGACAGTGCTAGCAGTATCAGACGAATTGAGATTATGTGATCCCCATCCACAAAATTATCTGTGAACTGGAGAGCCAAGGGGTTGTCAGTGAGGTCCACTCACCAAGTCTGACAGAGAATGGAGATTGACTGTGGACTATCATGCCTTGAATGACGTGACTCCACCGCTGAGCGCTGCTGTGCCGGTCATGCTGGAACTCCAGTATGAGCTGCAGTCCAAGGCAGCGAAGTGGTATGCCTCTATTGACACTACCAATGCATTTTTCTCCATTCCTCTGGCAGCACAAGGCAGGCCTTAGTTCGCTTTCACCTGGAGGGGCCTGCAGTACACCTGGAACCAGCTGCCCCAGGGATGGAAACACAACTGCACCATCTGCCATGGATTGATCCAGGCTACACTGGAAAAGGGTGAAGGTCCAGAACCTCTGCAGTACATTAATGGCATCATTATGTGGGGGAACATGGCAACGGAAGTGCTCTAGCCTTAACCCAGCCCCCCTGCATTCCAGCCCACATTCCCTGCCTCTGTATCAGATTCCTCTGTTATTATTTCAGGTCTCAAACTGATTGCATCACTGTCTCTGCATCGGGGCTCTCCTTTCCTGATCCCTCTGCCCAGCCGGGACAGCCTGACCCTACCTCTGACTCTGCTGGCACTTCCAAACCCTCCTCATCCACTTTTGGCCTGCTCCCTTGTATTCCCACACAGTTTCCATGAGCCTTGGCCCTGGCAGAACCACCACCATGCCTGTCTGCACCCCCTCTGCCTGCTGCTTTCCAGATAATCTCTCTGGGTGCATGTGCAGCCCCACAGCCTGGTTTCTCCTTATCCCCCCTCGCGACTGTTGAGACTAGCTTCCAGCCAGAGGCTGCAGCATGTCCAGGGCTTCCCACACTGTGTGGGCCGTGTTTTGCAGCTGAGGGGCTTCAGCCCCTTTGCCACAGGTGACAGCGCTGGGCAGAGCCTGCCCGGAGATGGGCTTTGGCATGGACTTGCCGTGGCGCAGGCAACATCCCACAGTTTGGGCAGTTCCCCTGTTGTGAGTGCCCACGTCAGGAGATGCCTGATAGGGGGTGGCAGGTCTCAAGGCAGAGGACACCCCACCCTGAGCAGCTTGCGGCAAGAAGCAATGGACTTTTTGCCACCTTTTGCACCCCTCCCTTCAGTGCCATGGCTGCTTCAGATCCCCTGAGCTCCCCGTCAGCTTGCCACCACCCAAGCATTTTGCCAATACTCCGTGGTTGCCATGGCACCAACACAGCTCCCCACCACCTTCTCCAGCACAGGAGCAGCTTGGAACATTCCTGCTCCTGGGCCTTGCCCTCCTACTCCCAGAACAGCTGGCACCATTCCCGGAGAGGCTGTCCTTCTTGAATACTGTTTCACTAACACTTCCTATGCTGCTGCTTCTCGGAAGGACGGGGAAAGGGTTTCCACTATTGATAATATGGGAAGTTTTCAAATTTTTTCTAATCCTGGGCTTAGTCAACCCAAATGGTTCAGTCTGCATCCACACCCCAAATACCTCAGGCTGCACAAATACCACACATTGGAAATAACTCAGATGGTGATCTTGTTTTACCTAACTCTGGTCTCACAAATTTAACATGGAACCCTGATTTGTTTCAACCTAACCCAGAGGTTTCCTTGGTTTTTGAAAAAACTGGGAGCACTCCAGGTACCAATTTGGAAACTAATTCACTATGCTTAACTGATTTGGCTGCTATCAGATGGAATTTTAGACAAGGATTTTGATTCTTTTAATGGTCAACTCCTTGTCATGCCTGTGAGGTATGGTAGAAATAATCATAACCCTCAGTATGAGACCCTGTCACATCATGATATCAAAAAACTTAGACAAGAAATTAAGGACAGTGTGTTGGCTTCTCCTTATTTTAATAATGTGGTGAAAAGTATTTTTAATTCTTATGACCTTGTTCCAGCGGACTGTCAAAATGTGGCTTCTATGATCTTATCAAATTCACAGTTTTAGGGGATTTGGAGTGGAAAAAGCTTCTCAACAGGTAAATGGAAAAGTATGTGAATAGTCCTCATGCTCATTTTACTATTGCTCAATTAGCTGGAGAATACCCGTATGATAAGCCCAAAGACCAGGCAGTTGTACTGCCCAGGTCTGTGCTCACAGATATTCAGAATGCTGCAAGAAAAGCATTGCTCTCTGTTGAACCAGCAGATACGTGAATGCTTACTCTACAATAATGCAAAGAGAAACTGAGACCTATGGTGCATTTTTACATTGACTAACACAAGCTGTTGAAACACAGTGCCCAGATAAGCAGGTGCACTCCTACATTCTTAAAAGCCTTGCTTTTACAAAGGCAAACAAGGAATGCAGGAAAGTTATTTTAGCTTTGCCTGACCAGCCCCCGACTATTCCTTAAATGCTTTTAGCTTTGTTATGTTTGCCCAATTATCCAATCACAAATAAAAGGCCAAACAAAATTAAATATAACAATAATTTTAATAAAATTTAAATGAAATAGTTACATTCAATAAATTGGCAGTATAATTTGGTTATAATAAAATATATTTTGGTTCGGGTAATGACGTATAAGCAAAATTACCGCGGGGTACGGAGCGCGAGGGCCTTGGGACCCCTGCCACCTCACGTACAAGCTTGCCAAGCCCAAAATTCCCCCCTTTATACTGTCTATTATCAGCATCCCCTCCTATTTTCGATTCATCACACTGGTGTCTCCACCCTCATCTTCATCTTCACCGCGCATGCACCACCATCTTTTTTGGGGGTCGCACCACTCTTTGGGGGTCGTCCAGATGAAGGCCGCTCCTCTTCATCAGGTGTCCTTTATTTCACCTTTTGGGTTACACATGCGCACCAAGCTAACATCATATATGCCAAACCAAAGTTATATAAGCCAATATAATAAATCTTGTAAATTAACATATTTCTGATTTCCACCCAAGTTTCCCCTCTTTCAGTTAATTTTAGCAAGCTTTATCTGACTCCTTTTCTTGCCTTGAACATCTGCAAAAGATAATGGGGGGGGGCGGACCTTTCCCCTCTGCTTTCCTAGCTTTTTACCATTTAACCATTTTGTTTTCTCCAAATATTGATTACTATATCTACATTAATTACTGTTTCAATTTTATCAGCACGAATCACACCTATTTATCACAGCTTGCAGTAAGATTAACATCTCACAGCACCTTGCTATGGTACAAGCTAATGCTCTTGGGTAGCAGACTGTAAAATCTCAAGATTTGTTGGGAAAAAAGTTGGGACAAAATCTGAGAGATAAAGCGGGAGATAAGCTGGGAGATAAACTTGAAAAGGTCCTTGAGGTACAAACAAAAATTATGGAAAAAACTCTTGCAGCTGTGCAGTTGGACTCAGCTAAAGGGGTATGTTTTAATCGTACAAAGCCTGGTCACATGAAAAAGGATTGCCCTACAACAGCAACACAACCTAATCCATCTACTGTTTGTCCTCGATGTCGGAAAGGGAAACATTTGGCGAAGCATTGTCATTCTCGGTTAGACATCAGTGGTAATCCTTTACCATTAAACTCAACAAAGAGCATGGGCCACCGTGTGGCGACACAAGTAGTGGCATCCCAATTGCCAGAAAATTTAATTACCTTGGCTTTACGTAGAAGGAACCCAAATCAGATATTACTTGTGCCTCAGCCACCCGTCCCTCAAGTGGCCCCATTTCACTACCCCCAGGGGCAAGGTTTGAGTTGGCAACTTCAAAATTAATATGCCTTTTAAAGGACTTTTGTTATGAAGGTATCCCTACAGGAATTACTGGCATTTCTCAACAAACAAGACTTCTTAACTGTAGGCAAGGACAGCAACAGAATTTTCAGGCTTTTAGTCCTTCCAGCTGTTGCTTTATTAAACTGTAACAAAGACCTGGTAATTTTAGCTCTTGCATTTAGTGGCAATTCCTATGGCAATTACAGTCAAAAACACCTATAGCTATTGCATTTGTTTTACCTTTGGATACAACCAAGCAAAACACGTATCAAGAGACTTCATTTCTAACTGTGCTGTTTTGGAATCCTACCCAGGATCTGATGGCTTTTGGGTGGAACTTGTACTCCGTAACCAACCAGAGCTGATTTGCAGCCTGATTCACCTTGGTAGAACAGTTTACATGACAGGCATACCAGATACTGCTGCGGATGTCACTGTGATTTCTCACATATTTTTGGCCGAGTGATTGGAATTTGGCAGCACCTATGGGTGCCCTCACAAGGATCTGTGTCACTGTGTGTCTGCAAAGTGAATCCATGATTACCATTACAGGTCCTGAAGGGAAGACAGTGACAGTATGTCCCTTCATTGTTCAGAAGACTCTCACCATATGGGGTGAGACGTACTGTCCCAGTGAGGAGAAAAACTAAAAGTGGGCCTTTGATGGGGACCACGTCAAAACCCACAATTCTAAAGCTATCATTAGTACTTGTCCTGACTGTCAGCTTATGCAACCCCTTGTTTCTAAAGGAGCTGTCAACCCACAGGGTTTGCAAAGCCTGCAATTATGGCAAACATACATCAATAAGTACCCTTCCTTTGGGAAATTTAAAAACATCCCTGTGTCAGTGGACACGTTCTCAGGAGTAGTCTTTGCTTCTGTCCACACAAGAGGAAATGGGTAATCATGCCTGTCAATACTTTTTGCAAGCATTTGCTTCACTGGTTGTTCCCCAAGATATAAAAACAGACAATGGCCCTGCATATATATATCCAAAAAGTGGCTGCATTTTTAATGGATTGGGGAGTTCGTCACACCTTTGGTACTCCTCACTCCCCCACAGGTCAAGCAATAATTGAAAGGACACATCACACAATAAAATGCATTCTCGATCCACAGAAGTGGGGAATAGAGGCCGCAGATGAGATTGAGCAAAGCTTTATAATTTTTTAACTTTTTGAACAGCTCTTTTGCAGAATCCGATCCACCAACTCTTACGCATTTTTCAAATAACACACAGGTGTAACTGAAAGAAAATCTCCATTTTAATTAGAAGTCCTGAGACAGGACAAAATTAAGGTCCTTTCCAACTAATAACTTGGGGTAAGAGGTATGCTTGTGTCTCTACAGATGCAGGACCTAAGTGAGTCCCAGCAAAGGATGTCAAACCATATCACACACAAGAACGCACTGACGAGTCCAAAAGTGGAGAAACAAGTATGCAGACATGAGCCAAACAGGGAGACTGTGTGTCATGCCTGACGTACCTTGTTTGTTTGTGGAACCTGCAAACCTTGATTTTACGTCAATGATAAATGTGTGAATTGTTGGTTTTGTATTTTTGGCAAATGTGTGGTTTCCATTGAGTGGATCCCCTCATTGGATTTTTAAAGGTGAAATTACCCATTCTTAACACAGTTGTTTATTCTTCAGGAAACTTCGGGAAGGAAAACAAAGTAGAATTTGTGAGTTGAAATATATGGGAAAATCTTTTGCCAAAAAATAGCTCACGAAAGGTATGGAGTTAAATCGAGTGCTACACTGGTGCTGGCTAGCTTTGCTTGCTTCTTGCAGTGCAGATTTGCCTGTGAAACAACCAAAAACAAATGTTTGGGTGACCTTAGAAAAGGCAGCAGGCTCAGATACCATATGCTTGTCCAATTCAAAATCATACAAAGCTGAAAGATCTAACAGTTCAAATTAAAGAACATGGTGGATTGTGGATTTGTTCAAAGGATGGAGCTTTGCACCTTGGTTAAGGGAACTTTGTAAAATAGGTTTATATGTGTTGGTTATTTTAGTGGTGATACTAGTAGTAGTACCTTGTATACTTCAGTGTGTGTGACAAAACTATCAAAGAAGTTTTTATCACACAAGAGAGAGATGTAGGAAATAGAATCACAGAAAGTTCTCAAGATCTTACAGAGATAGTGGATGCAAGTATAGACATAGATGAAGGCTTTGAATTAAGACCTTGGAATGGACGAGACTTATTAAAACAGTAAATAGTAACTACTACCAGATTTGACTTATTCATTGAATAGACCAGATCTTTTACAGTGTTAAAATTGCTGTGATGTAAAATAGCAATGCTTAAAGCTAGCAAGAGAAGTGATTCAAGTGAGCAAAAAGAAATATGTATTATAGAACAGCTATATAACACAAAGTAGTCAATAAGCGACAGTTAAGAGTTTCTTTGTGGTTGCACCAAGAGGGGGAAATGTGGGAAATAGTAAAGGTAAGAAGATTTTCAGAAAGCTGTAAAAGCAAGCTTTAGAAACAGAAAGAACAGAAAACTTAGAACTAGCTACAGCTGCAAAGTCTGAAAGTAGAAAAAGTTACAATAGCACAGGAAGCAAGGACATGAAACAATAGCTTGAGTTTTAGGCTAGGCTAAGATAGACCTTAAGACTGCAGAAAATCATGCTTAGCAGGATAGTAGGTTTTAAGCTTAATAATGGAGTGTTGTGCATTTTTAATAGAAAGCAGACAAGCAAGCATTGTGTGAAGCACATGTACGTGTGCTTTTAGTGATTGGCTAGAACAGTTGTCTGTAAGCTTTAGCAATATGCTATTGGCTAAAAAGCAACAAAGAAATCTTTGGCTGCTGCCGGTAGGACGTGAGCTATTGTCATCTTTCTATTGTCTCAACCATGTAATGAGGCTGGTGATGTAATAAAGCTCAAGGAACATATCCCAGCAGTCCCATTCCATTTGTGAAAAACTGGAAGTTTTTGAACTTTAATGGAAGTATTTGAGAAAGGAGAGAAGATCATCCAGATTCTGCTGTAAGCTGGCTTTGCCATCAAGAAGAGCAAAGTCAAAGTACCTGAGAAATCCCAGTTCATGGTGGTAAAGTGGCAAGATGGACGGCATCAGATTCTCACTGATGTCATCAGTAAAATCATCACAATATCTCCACCGACGAGCAAGAAGGAAACACAAGCTTTCCTAGGTGCCATAGGCTTTTGGAGAACGCACATTCCTGAGTACAGCCAGATTGTGAGCCCTTTCTACCTGGTTACCCACAAGAAGAATGATTTCCAGTTGGGCCCTGAACAGCAACAAGCCTTTGCCCAGATTAAGCAGGAGATTGCTCATGCAGTAGCCCTTGGCCCAGTCAGGACAGGATCAGAGGTAAATAATGTGCTTTACTCTGCAGCTGGGAGCAATGGCTTGTCCTGGAGCCTGTGGCAGAAGGTGCCTGGGGAGACTCAAGGCTGACCATTGGGATTCTGGAGCTGAAGTTACAGAGGGTCTGAAGCCAACTACACTCCCACAGAGAAGGAAATCTTGGCTGCCTATGAAGGAGTTCAAGCTGCCTCAGAGGTGACTGGCACTGAAGAAAAACTCCTCTTGGCACCCCGGCTACTGGTGCTTGGTTGGATGTTTAAAGGAAAGGTTCCCTCTACCCACCACACCAACTGACGTCATGTGGAACAAGTGGATTGCCTTCATCACACAGCATGCCCGTATTGGAAATCCAAATCAGCCTGGGATTTTGGAAATAATTACAAACTGGCCAGAAGGTGAAAACTTTGGTCTCACTGATGAAGAGGAGCAGGAACAAATGACAAGGGCTGAAGAAGCTCCACTGTACAACCAACTGCCAGCAGAGGAAACACGCTATGCTCTTTTCACTGACGGTTCCTGTTACATCATAGGCATGAATCTGAAGTGGAAAGCAGCTGTATGGAGCCCCACACGAGAGGTTGCACAAGCTACCAAAGGAGAAGGTGGATCAAGTCAGCTCGCTGAACTCAAAGCCGTTCATTTGGCCCTGAACATTGCTGAAAGAGAGAAGTGGCTAAAGCCAAATCTTTATACCAATTCATGGATGGTAGCCAATGCTCTGTGAGGTTGGCTGGAAAGGTGGAAAAAGGTTAACTGGCAGCATAGGGGAAAACCAGTCCGGGCTGCTGATGAGTGGAAAGACATTTCCACTTGGGTAGAAAAGCTACCTGTGAAAGTCCGTCATGTAGATGCCCATGTCCCCAAGAGTTGGGCTAATGAGGAGTACCAAAACAATGAGCAGGTAGATCAGGCTGCAAAGATAGAGGTGTCAAAGATAGACTTAGATTGGCAACACAAGGGAGAGTTATTCCGAGTTCAGTGGGCCCATGGTGCCTCAAGTCATCAGGGCAGAGATGCCACCTATAAGTGGGCACAAGACCGAGGGGTGGATTTAACCATGGACAGTATTTCTCAGGTTATCCAAGATGGTGAGACGTGTGCTGCCATCAGACAGGACAAGTGGGTGAAGCCCCTATGGTATGGTGGGCGGTGGTCCAAATATATGTGGAGGCCAAATATATGGCCCCAAAGTACGGGGAGGCCTGGCAAATTGACTATATCACACTGCCCTAGACATGCCAAGGCAGGCACTATGTGCTGACCATGGTGGAAGCCACCCCTAGATGGCTGGAGACCTACCCTGTGCCTCATGCCACTGCCTGGAACACTGTCTTGGGCCTTGAAAATAGCAGCATCTGGTCTTTATCACTCTTCTTTCTTTCTCTGTTCAAACGTCTCATGGATCACCTACTTCAACATCTGCTTACTTTAACATGGATGCCTTTGCTCCATATCTAAAATTTGAACACTTTCATATCCCCATACTTTCATGTGTTACAGGGGGAAAAAAAGAGTCTGATGTATCAATTACATCCTTCTCCATAGCTTTACAAGAGGATTTCAGCCTAAAACTAAAGACAAAAATATATGTGGAGGCCAAATATATGGCCCCAAAGTACGGGGAGGCCTGGCAAATTGACTATATCACACTGCCCTAGACATGCCAAGGCAGGCACTATGTGCTGACCATGGTGGAAGCCACCCCTAGATGGCTGGAGACCTACCCTGTGCCTCATGCCACTGCCTGGAACACTGTCTTGGGCCTTGAAAATAGCAGCATCTGGTCTTTATCACTCTTCTTTCTTTCTCTGTTCAAACGTCTCATGGATCACCTACTTCAACATCTGCTTACTTTAACATGGATGCCTTTGCTCCATATCTAAAATTTGAACACTTTCATATCCCCATACTTTCATGTGTTACAGGGGGAAAAAAAGAGTCTGATGTATCAATTACATCCTTCTCCATAGCTTTACAAGAGGATTTCAGCCTAAAACTAAAGACAACTCTTCATCCATCCCATCTGGGACTTGACTTCTTCACTGTCTTTGGTGATTTCATGTTGTTTCTTTATGTGTTTGCAATTTTGTCCTGTTCTCTCACTCAAGGGAGGATTGAGGCACTGAAAGAGTTAATATCTCACTCAGGGCCTGCAGATGGTCACATAACCCCAGCTGGGCTTGGTAGCTTGTGGCTGGAACTGGAGCTGGGCTGGGCTGGGGAGAGGGAGTGGCCAGGATATTACCAGCCAGCATGCTGGGTCTCATGACTTCGCCTCTCCCCCACCCAGTGGTTGGGGGCAAATTTCAGTGGCGGTAGAATCTTGGCCGAGCTGGCCCTGGCCCGGTGTTGCTCCTGGGGCCCAGCAGACTCGGCTCAGCCCTGGGCTGACAGCAGGGGCAGGGTTTAGGCAGGGGCAGGGTTTAGTCGCAGCAAGGTGTCAGCAATCATAGCCACGTCCCGGCCCAGCCTCAGCCCCACAGTCTCCCCTCCTCCCTGCCTAGCAGCCAGTGGGGGGGGCCTGGCAGGTGCCCCACGACATGGGCCACCCCGCCCAGCCCCTGTTACCTCTTTGCCCACTGGAAAAGAAAGAGAAAATTCTCAGGGTTTTTTTTTCATTTTTTTACATGGGTGTTCACAGAGGTGTATCAGCTTTCTCAGTGGTTTAACAGATTGTCAATTCTCAAAACTAATTACTGGTTGGGTTTTTTTGTCAGACATGGAGGAAACTGCTAGCAGCTTCCCTTTGCATCACTTCCATGAGTGCCTCCCGTGCAAAACCACCGCACCTTGTTATAGGGGGGGAAGGGGCAATTGAATCTGCTTTTGTAGAGAAGCCCCTTTGGGGGTTCTCTAACTTGCCCTAAACCAGGACAACATATTAGCAAAGAACTATTATTCCTCTTCCCATATCTTTGCCTGAGAGGCCCTTATTTCAAATTTACAGTCATTTGGAGGGATGGGGTCTACATTCTCCATTCCAAGAGAAGTTTCTGCCTTTCTTAGCAGACACCTGTTTTTGAAACTAAGACACTCCTTCAAAAAAGTAATATAATTTCAATTCCATTCTTCCCTTAATCTTGAGGAGAACATTTGAAAGGTTTCCCATCAATAAAAAATAAATGCCATATGTAGTGGTTTTGGTTTACTAATCTGAGATTTTTTGGCTAACGCACTAATTTAATGCAGTGGTTTTGGTGCTTTCTAAAAGCTAATGTACTTACTAGAATTAGGATACAGAGAAGAGCAAAACAAGCTCAAATTTTAAAGGGTATAAAGAAAACTTTATTAATAGAACTAAAAGAATAATGAGAATCAGGATAAAACTTTTAGAATGCTTATCCTCTCTCGCACAATTTATTTTCTTTCTTATTGACAATGTAAAGAGACAAAACTTGGGATTTTTAATTAGTTTACTACTTCTAGAATAGCCTGTTATCAGTTCTCTTAGGGAGAGGAATCTCTTTTGCTATGCTATGGACACTTCTTTGCAAGAAATAGTTCTCTCATGGCTTTTAATTTCTACAAATAAGAGCTGCCCGGAAATTTGTAATTGTGAAGTTTCTTTTATCTTTTAGAGCCTTCTTACAGCTGTGTTCATGAGTCATGTTAAATTTGTGAAGTACTGTTTTAAAGATGAGTTGTTCAAAAGCCAAGGTTTTTTTTATCTATCTCTGAAATCATCTTCATCTTTGGGAACAGAGGTTTTTTGCTTCTTTCCCTGGGGTAAAGGGTCTTCATTGCTCTTATCTCTCTCTCTCTTCAAGATTCTAATGTAAATCACAACTACTTCAGCTTCAGCATGGATGCTTTTGCTCATGTCTACATTCTGAAATGTAGATGCTTTTTTATGAATTAAAGTCTATTATTATGGCCTTACTAAAGAATAAGGAAATGCCTAAGACTAAAGCATCTCCTCATTCTCCTCCCATCTGTGGCTTGACTCTTTTTTAATTTACTTTGGTGTCTTTATGTTGTTTCTCTATGTATCTTCACTTTGTCTTTTTTTCTTATTTGAGAGAAGATTGAAGGTCTGCAAGTTTCATCTGTGTAGTGAAAGAGTTAGTATCTCTCCTAGGGCCTGCATGATCCCTGCTGGGCAGCAGCCAAAGCAATTGCGGTGATGGCTGTTCAGGCCATGCTGCAGGGGGCTGTGTTAGAATCTCAGGGACCCGGGCCAGAAGGGTGGCAGCCACTTCGGCCACATGGCTGTGTCTGGCCCCTGCTGCATTTCATTCTAGATGTGGGCTGATGGCTTCCCATGTCTCTGTCAGGCAGCTGCTGGGGCCAGGCCATGAGGGCTACAGTGGAGGGGACCTGGCCTGGCCTGTAGCTACTTCCACGGCCCAGTGGACTCTGATTTGGTCTGGGCTGGCAGCGGGGCAGGGCTTAGTAGCGGCAAGATGTTAGTAGTGGCAGCCCGGCTCGGCCTCGGCCCGGCAGCCTCCCTCCCCTACCCAGCCACTAGCCGGGAAGTGGGGGGAGGAACTTTTCTTTTCAAAAGTCAGAAAGCAAGAGGGCTTTTCTTGCGCTTGTTTGTTTTAAAACGTGACTCTCACAGAGGCATGTTCAGTTCTTTAATTGGCTTATTGACATGCCTATTCTCAGAGCTAGCTAGCAATTGGTTTTGCTAAGCATAAAAGAAGCTCTTAACAGCTTCTCTCAAAAAAAATCAATTCCATACTTAGCACCAATGTAAAACCAACACACCATGTAGTTCTTTTACCTCAATTAATCTGTGCAGTCTGATCCCAGTGCTGTATTTGCCAACATCTCTATAGCAGTTTAGTATGAGCAGTGATCACAGCCAAGGCCTGAACGTTGGTTTTCTGGCAAATTTCTGTTTCAGTGCAGAAAACGTAGAGGGCTGAAATGAAAAACAGCTACTACACTTGGTGTGGATATGCTGTTCCTATTCTAATGTTTCAATTTTTTAGTTTTAATAGGTGTTTTCTTTAATACGTGTTTTAGTAGGTGATAAAATAACTGCATCTCTTTGTAGCAGTCTAGATCCACAGATCAGTCATAATACTATCATCTAATATTCATTTCACTTACTGAAATAAGAGAAGGATTAGACTCTTTTTTTTTTTTCTTTTTTTTTTTTTTTTTAAATTAGGAAAACCAAAACAGTTTAACAGCTTACATTAAGTCCCTGGTGTGGGAACTTCAGCAGTAAAACTTAATGGTGGGAAAAAAATTCTATGAGACTCAACAAGAGAGAATGATTTTGAATGAAGTAGCTGGACAAATCCATCTTTATATTTCATAGCAAGATACTGAATGAGGAAAAAAGCACTTTTGTCTGGTTTTCCCAGCATGGCAAATGTCTTCGCAAGCATTTGTATTACTGGCAGCACTAAAAAATTATAAATTTCAAAATGAAATATGTCTTACGATGACATAACAGAGCAGATACCACAGCAGTGAAGGCATTATCTCAACCGTACTGAAATCACAGATTTTACTGATATCCTGTTAAGTCTTATCCACGAGCTGAAGGCACAACAAAGTTTCTGAAAACCTAATAGCAATTCCATCTTTTCTCACTGTTCAACGATTGCAAACTAGGAGTTTAGGGGCACTTCTGTTGCTTTTCCACTGAGCTGAGAAAAGTCTAAAAAGGAACATGTTATGGTGTTTCACAAGAAGAGCAGGAAATTCTGATCTGATTCCCAGGAGAGAGCTGTCAGCTGTGGTGGTGAAGAGCAATGAAGATAAGCATTTCTGTGGCATAAAGTTCTTGGAGCTGTTAGTGCAGACAGTGACAGAAAAATGCAAAGTTGCTCTGGACCTAGCAGTTATGCCCAAGAGTGGTACAACAGCCCAATTAACTGTATTTAAAATATAACCAGAGTAGATGTTTGAAAAGTCAAGTCAAATCTCACAGGATCCAGAAGGAAGGATTGTGCCAGCATTCATTGAGTAACTTTCATATTTTTCAGGAGGTTAACAGCTACACCAGTGCTGCTCATGCCTCTTCCACAGTTTGTGTTTTGAGGGCAAGAGCAGATTTTATCCCCCTTTACAAGGCAGTCACTTGCAGTCGCTGCAGTGTTCCCTGTGAATATGTTTCTCCACCATCCCAACAACAGAAAGGGCACTCAAATTTGTCTGGGGACAGATGGGGGCAGCTGTGGGTATTAGTGCTCCTAGAGAGCTGACAGCATTGCTCTGACTCCACATCACATGAGATATTGCAGGCAGACAGCAGGAGTTTCTGTATGTGTTCTACATGCAAAAGCAGTTGCATTAACCTTCTCTTTTTATCACTTGATTGAATTCAGCGACTCACAGAAAAACAGAGGAATTTACACATTCCCTTTTGTTCAGAGGCAGTCTTCTCTGAGCCACAACATACACAGGGTAATGTCTGTGGGGTAACCCAGAGTGAAAGCGCATGTAAAACAGGTTTTTTGTGAAGCTGTGTAACAACTTAGCATCCTCACCACAGCCAACACACCTGGCTAAAAAGTAAAGTAGTACAGCATCTCAGATGCAGGAAAAGGTATAAGTAGCAGTGCAGCAGTTCAGATGAAAGAAAAGATGTAAGTAGAGAAGTGGCAGATTCTTTTGTTCAATTACTCTGAATTTAGCTCTGTCCAGACTCTCTCAGTGTTCTTTTGGGCTAGAGAAAAGGAAGCTTCACATCCTCAAACCTTTCTGTTTGGTAGCACTATGCTCTGGCCAGTGCTTCCACATTCCTTAGTTACTCTCAAGCCCCAGAACAGTGCAGCAAAATACAGGACACTTGCAATACATATGTATCTAGCTGTCACACAATCCCATTTGTTCTCAACACTGCAAGAAAAAATTTGCCACATTGGAGTTCCACACCAATACTAGACTGAGGTTTGCTTTTCTACAGACAATTTATTTGGCCACATGTTGCTTCTGTAGTGTTATAGGTAAAAATAAAAATTGATCCAATCGTAATAAAAATTAAAAATAAAAAATTTTTTGTGACCGTATTACAGTCCCAACAGCCACCAGTCGAAAATGACAGCACACACCCCGGGATACAGGCTGGGTGAACGCAGATCCGGCCACTATGGCACCGAATCCCGCTTCGTCCACACTTACTGCTCCGCAGGGACAGTTCTTACACTCTTTTTCTTGCCTGCAGCAGAGTCCCTTTGTCTCCTTTCAAAGTTCATCATATTCATGTTGGTTGCTTTCTTCACTCAAAGCTGCACAAAACCTCGTCCAGGAAGAGACTGATGTTCCTCCTCCGATTCCCAGATTCCTGTATTCAGGTGGAAGGTGTTGATGGCCCTGGTTATCTTAGATGTGTATCTTCATGGGCCATCATCACTGGGGTCCTCGGGTATGTGCCACTGTGAACGACCATCTCCTGTGCAGCCGAGTTTTCCTTTGTATGTTAATGCCGAATTCCACCCCTGTCAGCCAGCCATGGCTTTGTCATTCTAGGATTAAACCCTGGTCCCCCCCTTAATAACATGTTTGATACATATATCTATGTTTCATAGGCACAAATTTCTACCATATCCCTAACATGTAGCCCTGTACAATATTAACAATGTCTACAGCAAATAAAGCAGCAAGACTGACTATGAACCACTGCACTGGAAGACAGGCTAACGACCCATGCAGTCATCCCCTAACTTTTCCCTACTGCTTTACCAGCACTACAAAGCAGGTGACAGTCTGGGTCAGTCTTTCCTTCCTGCTAAAAGGCATAGGATGACAATGTTTAGGCATTTACAAATGGATTATGAACCTAAAGTAAAATGCTGCTGCTTACTTCTGTGGCTCCAGACAGTTCCAGCAGACATCTCTTAAAGCTCTCAGCAACTGCTCTATGCTGCAGTAAATAGATATGAGAAACAAAAACTAAATCTTACATGGATATCATCACGATGGACTGCCACAAAGGAGGATGTGCAAAAATCAAAATATTAGGAAGTCATACAACAAACCAAAACCAGACAGCACATCATTTT
Source organism: Onychostruthus taczanowskii (assembly GCF_017590055.1). Lineage (NCBI taxonomy): Eukaryota > Metazoa > Chordata > Aves > Passeriformes > Passeridae > Onychostruthus > Onychostruthus taczanowskii. The sequence goes on along the minus strand of NW_024507879.1, from coordinate 56,322 downwards.
ACATTATTAATAATGAGTCTTGATATCAACACTATAAAGTGAAGACTTCTTTCAAGGCTTATAATATTTTCAAAAACAACTATTAATAAATTTCTATAGGATTCCACTCTATACTATGCAATCTGCCGCAGAAAACATGATTTTTGTACTGTTTTGCTTTTAGTATTGCCAAAACCTGTGTTCTGTCCACTACTACGTATGAAGATCAAAACAAAGGTAACATTTACAGAAATAATAGAAGAATTTGTTTGTTGGCTGGTTTTCAGTAAGTTACAGGTAGTTTCTGTTGTCTCAATCTTCTACAAAAATATAAAGAAACTAATTAAGAATTAATGTAATGAAGAATTAATTGAGGAAGAAAGTAAAACAACAGACCAGCGTCTCACACCCTCTAGTCCACCCGTCTGGCTTTGCAACATGCTTGGTTGAATTATGCAGGAAATTGTTCTCAGTGAGTTCACAGACTGATTCTGGTCTTCAAAGAGAATTACAGTTCTAAAGAAATACATGTATAGACAGGCTTATTTTTAATTTCTCAAACACAAACCAATCTGCCCAAGTACAAGAGCAATATGTAGGACATAGAAGAGTTCAACATTTTTTGGTGAAAATCAGACCTTTTAACATTATAGATACTTGTGTCTTTCACATTGCAGCTGTCTGCAGACATTGCTCTTTTCTGGCTATTCATTAAGTTATGAAAGCTGCCACTTGCAGTCAGTGCAAAGGAAGGTCTAAAAAAGGAGGTTAGTGCAAATACTGTGAAATACTGGTGTCCAGTTACTACTACCTATGGTGGGTTCAGTGCTGGCCCATCACCAACGTGCTCGCTTCCTGCTGTGGGTTAGGATTAGAAGAAAGGCAAAGCAGGCTTGTAGCCACATTTCTCTTCACAGACAAAAGCAAGGCACAATTCTTCCCAAGAATATTTCTGGGTTTCACATTCTCTGAACCTCAGAGAAAGGAAAACAATTCTTATCTTATTTGCTGTGCTTGTGTTGTGCCAAAGTAGAATGCAATATGGAGATAGTTTATCCAAAGTGATGGTGTCGTGGTTTGACCAGGAAGTGAGTTTCTGGGAGAGTTATGGTCAAACCAATCAGTGGCCAGATTTGAAACTGGCACCTGGGATGAGCTTTTAATCCCTTTGGAGCTGAAACAGTGGAAGCTGTCAAAAACACTGATCCTCCCCAGCTGAGAACTGAGAGGGAACGGAGGATGGGAAAGAAGAAGGTTTGAGTAGGTGAAGGAATGTCAGCAGATGAGAGTGCCCTAGATGGAGGAGATGATTGGAGTGGCTTTGGCTGGACTTTTCTCTTACACGGCCATGGGCGAAACCAATTTCTTCCTGTAATTTAGAGACTGCACCTTGGGAGAGGCGGTTGGGCAGAAGCCAAGAATGACAAGGCCATGAGGAGAAGTAGAGGGAACAGAGATGAGGGGGAGGCTGTGGTGGAGCCCTCGGCCTTCAGCGAAGGATCTCTGTTCCTGAGCCCCAGGCCCCAGGGGAGTGAATATGGGGGGGACAGGCGTCCCAAATGGTGAGAGGCAGCCACTTCTTAGGACTGGGCAAGGCATTCTTAAAAGGACCTAAGGAGCAGTTTGGATCCATGGGCAGTGGTGACAGCACTGGACATGGAAGGAAGATGGTCACCACGGCATATTCTCTCCGGGCGGCTGCCACGTGTGACACGGAAGCACAGGAGGTTCCACTGTGTTTCCTGGAGTGGCCCATGGTGCAAGAGGGAGGCTCCTCTCTCCTGATGGACTGCGGGGAGCTTGTGTGAAAGGAGGGTATTGAACTGAGAATTGAATGCTAGAGGGGATTTGAGTGTTAGAGGGGTGGGGGAAGGAGGAGTGTTTTGGAAGTGTTCCATTGTGGATTGTTGTGTGTGTTTTTTTTTTCTTTTCTTTCCCTTCTGTTTCTGTGTTGTAGATTAATAAATTGTTGTCTTTTCCCTCCATTCTCAAGTTGGAGCCTGCTTTGTTCTGTTTCCAGGTCACATCTCACAGTAACCATTTTGGAAATACACCTTTCATGGGGGCACTGGCACTGTGCCAGGCCCAATCCATGACAGATGGTGTATTGTTTCCTTGGCCAAGTGTGTGTGTGTGTCGGACTGTTGGCTGACAGTCACGAGATGAGTGCAGTTGAGTGCAGAGTTGAGTGCTTGGCAGATTCAGTTTAGATGTAATGTAATATACTGTAATATAGTATTGGAATTTACCACTATTACTGAACGGGACTGCCTTGGCCTGTCTGGCCCCAGCTGCTGAGCCAATAGCGGCACCTGTGGTCTTTTCACCCCAGAGACGCTCTGGATAGCTATGAGCACATGGGGACAAGTCCAGGCATGTCCTGAGCTCCAGTGCTTACGGCTGGAGCTTGCTGTTGAAGAGGGTCACTCCTCAGGCCTTCCTGAGCTGGAGAAACCCTTTAAGGCGACGGTGAAGGAGGAGTGGGTCCTGAAGGTGGAGAGTTTTTAATCCAGAGTTTTTATCTCGGGCCGCATGGCCTCTGAATCCTGCAACAGCTCCAACAGAACTCCAACTGCGTGGTGTCCTTGCCTTTTTACCTGGGTAGAGGGGCAGGGGAGGGAACACAGGGAGCACCAACCAGGTACAGGGGGAGGGGGTCTCAGGTGAGAGGGACACCTGGGTGGACCGATGGCCCCCCAGGGGGTAGAGAGCATCCTTTGAACCTGCCAATCACTCGGCGCTCCCCTTGGAATTTCTGGTTTGATAGACTGTGCCCAGCAGGGGTCAAGGGTGGGGAAAGGAGAGGTGATTGACACACCACCTGGGGAAGGAAACTTCAGGGGAGGGACTGGGGAAACTGAGGCACACCATGACAACACACCGCAACAATATAGTATAGAATAATATAGTATAATAAAGTAATCAATTAGTCTTCTGATAACAATTATTCCTCCTTGCCACGGGGGTGCCCTGAATCTGATACAGGCTCAAAACTTAAAAAGGGTGTAAAGGAAAATTTATTAACAGCAACTAAAAGAAAGAGTAATAAGAATCAGAACAAAACCTTCAGAACACTTCTCCTCCGCCCACAACCTTTTCTTTCCCACTGACAATGTAAAGACACAAAACCTAACATTTCAGTCAGTTTACCACCTCTAGAATAGTCTTTCTTCAGTTCACTTAGGGAGAGAAGTCCCTCTTGTTAATGTTATGGAGACTTCTCCACAAGAAAAAACTAGTTCTCTCATGGTTCTCTCATGAATAGCAGCCACCCAGGGAAATCAACAACCGTGAAGTCCCTCTCATTTTCCACAAGGTTTTTCCCACAGCTGTGTTTATGGGCCATGTCAGCTTATGGGGTGCTGTTTTAAAGATGAGCTGTTCAAAGGCAAAAGTTCTCATTATCTGTCTCTAAAATTACCTTCATTTCTGGGAACAGAGATCTCTTCCTGGGGACATAGGACCACTCTTCTCTCCTCTGTTCAAACTTCTCATTGAATCACAGCTACTTTAAATTCTGCTTACTTTGGCATGGAGGCCTTTGCTCGATATCAAATTGAACCCTTCATCTCCCCATGGCTTTCATATGTTACAGGAAAAAAAAAAAATAGTCTTTCTCCATAGCTGTTACAAGAGGATTTCAGCCTCACAATTAAGCAATCTCCTCATCCCCACCCCATCTAGGACTTGACTTCTTTTTCACTGACTTTGATGTCTTTATGTTGCTCCTTTAAGTGCTTGCATCTTGTTCCTTTCTCTCATTTGAGGGAGGCTTGAAGACTGAAAGAGTTAACATCTTGCTCAGAGCTTGCAGATGGTCACTCAGTGCTTGTGGTAGGAACTGCGGCTGGGGCTGTGTCATGGGGGCTCCATGGCTGGTCTTTGGTTTTTGCTGCGTTTGATTCCAGTATCAGGGCCACTCTGCATGGGCTGCGGGGCTGCCTCTGGTCTCAGCCGCATGATCCCGTGTGGCGGCCGCGCTGTGGGGAGGGGACCTGGTGACAAGATGTTAACAGCTGTGGCCCAGCCCTGCTTAGGCCAGGGGCCCGCAGCCTCCCTGCCCCTGCCTGGCCACTGCTGGGACCCGCCTGGCCAGGACAGAGCTTGGCAGAGAGGGGCCAGAGAGGGGCCCAGTCGCGTGAGAGAGCCTGCTTGGCCCGGCCCAGATGAGACAAGGGCAAGGCTGGGCCGGCCTTGTTACACATTCCCAGGCAGGAAGAAAAAAGAGGAAGTTCTCAGGTTTCTTTCATCTACAACACATGCTTTCCACTGGCTGGAAGCTTTGCATCACTTCCCTAAATGTCTCCCATGCAAAACCATGACATACCTAGACAAACTAAGGAGCAAAGGGTGGTTGTCTACCTCCCACAGCTAAAACTTAAATACAACATTTTGGAAGCAGTTTTAAAATCTCAATAACTATCTCCACTACAAAAACTTTAGTTAAAAGTATTTTTCTCATAGCACATCTTATTGAAACAGGAGAATTTCCATCATGAAGTGTGGCAGGAGTGTAGCATGAAGTGGTATTAGCTTAGATTTGAGTCACCTCTTGGAGACGTCATTTCATTGATTTCAACTAAATTACTTCTGATTTGTGCTATTATAATAAAGAAAAAATAAAAGAGAAAAAGGAAGTTTTCATCTTGATTTTGCACCAAAGAACTCAACAGTATTTATACCAGTGACTGCAGTGACTGCCAGATTCAACTCAGCATCTGAAGAACATAATTTTTAGAAGGTGTGGTAAAATGCTATTTGCACCTCCCAGGAAGGAATGACCCAGATGGCCAGTTTCTGCTAAATTTTTTTGCTGTCCTCTACTTGGTTTGAAAACATTAATGATGTAAGTTTTAAAAAAGAAAAACGTTATTTTGGAAATGTCTCTCCCACTGAGCACATGTAGAGTGGAAGTGCTGATTTGGTTCCTTTACTAGGCACTAAGACCTGTGTGGGACTTGCCCCTGAAAACACTATGTGGTAGTTTTGCTTTTATTGCCTACTAGGAGAGTAATTTCATAAGTGAGAGTGACTTGGCTAAGTACCAGTGATGAACCCTAAAATCCATGTGGTGAAAAGTAGGGACTAGGTAATTGTGCCAGACACAGTTACTAGGCTTGTTCTCAGATGTGACTGTGGCTGAAACAAGAGCCTACTCTTCATTTGGCTGCTTACAATGAAACTGTTAAATCTGGAGCTATTTTGCATGTAGGAATATCAATTTCCCCCCAATAAATAGAGGAAAAACCAGCATTTAAACAATAATTTTAAAAATTGAATTACTTGAATTCTTAACAATTTCCTATGGCTAATAGTTCTTGCTTTCACTTCACACCATTAATTTTGGAAGTCATTGTTAATCTCCAAGAAAAAACATCGAGCTTTGATTATTACTGCTTAATTACATGGAAAAATAGACAGACTGTCAATATTAATTTGCTTTACAACAACCCAACTAATTTATCTTCAATTCTCAGCCCATTCTACAGCTGTCATTTTATGCCAGGTAATGATCAAAAAATATATTAATTTAAACAAAACTTTTTACTAGGGAGATAGGAAATCCTTATTTGAGCTCATGAACACACGTATTTTACTACCCAACTCCTATTGTATTTTGTTTACCATATGTGAGCCCCCAAGGTAAAGCCATTGCAAGCTTTACCTTGACGTTTCTATGTAAATTGCTTGAACTTACTTGTGGAAATCTCATCAGACAGGTTCTGTCTTTCAGGGAAATGGGAGAATGTTCTAAAGACTCAAAAGACAAATTTAAAATCAAGGTCATGAGAGTAAAGGTGGACTTAAATATTTAAATCAGAGAAGTCTAATTTCTCAGACAAACAGGGAACTCTTTACATCTTTACGCACTTGTTTGGAAGTCTCTGCTACCCCCTTAGACCTTTAGCTTTCCACAAGCCTTCAGGGTAAAGCTTGGTGAAAGTGTCCTGTTTTGTTAATCAGGAAAAAAATCTTTTCATTACTTTCCACAACTAGTCACTGAACCACTAAGGGGCAAAAAAATTTCTGAATTATGAGATTACAAGGCAGTTTTTGCATTTACTTGTCAGCCAGAACATAGTAAATTTTTTTTGCATGTCATACCTGCAATAAGATCTTGTTTTGCTCCTTCAGCACTTTGAATAGGCAAGATGCGAGGCTTGAAATACTCAAAATCTCTATATTTAAAGAACTCTCCTGCCTAAACACATGAAGTGGAAAAGGAAGGGGGAAACAGAACATACTCAATTGCATTGAGCTGGATTTCTTCTACAGTATCAGTAGCAAGGCTCCCAATAAAATTAAGCATGGGCATTCATACTATGGAGGGAGAGCAGGAGGGCATTAAATCAAAGTCCTCACAAGAGTCAGAATTGTTTTTTACACCATTTGTGTTTTACATATAATCTGAATCATAGAAAAATGTACTGAAAAAGACTTCTGGAGTCTCCATCATTGATTCAGTATCAAATAAATTGACATCACTAGATACTCATCTGCCATGCTCCTCAAACCCCTAAGGGCTCACACAACTTACCCAGATAACCTTACACCCTTTTAAATCTACCACTGAAATGAAGGCATTTTGGTATTTCCTAACTGAAACAAACTGAGTAGCACCACAAGTCCAGTGCCTTGCTCCTCAGCCTAGCAGTAACACAGCAAATTCTGTCTCCAACAACCACTTAAGTATCAATAAGCTGCCCCCTCAATCCCCTTCATCCCCTTCTCTTTAACAGAAACCAGGCCCATTTGTTTATCCTTCATAGGTCATGTTCTCTAAAATTCTATTTCCCAGCTGTCATTGCATTTGAACCATCTCTCAATATGTCAAGATTGATTTGTCAGCCTTAGTGATGGCTGTGAGACTGTCCTGGTGAGACATCATGAACATACTGTCCCACAGATTGCTGCTTTGGGCATCGATCTTCCAAGAGAAGCAACTGAACAACATTGTCCTTAAAGCCAGACAATGTTTATACCTGAGTGGCTGACACAACAACTCACTTTAACATACAATAATGTTATTAATTTATTATATGTTAATTCTTGCTTTGAAAATAAGATAAAATGAGAAATGCTACTGATGAAAGCTCTGCAGTGGAAGATTACAGATGTTCTGCAGATTACTAATTACTTTCTTTTTAATGAAAATATTTCTCTTATTTTTTTGAGGTTACTTTCTTCAAATGGGGAGAAATTGCTTTTTCCCGTGATTGCTTTTTGTTCTCATATGAAGTACACTTTCCTCCCTCTCATTACTGAAAAGCACATTCAGTTGTATTTTCACTTTAACTTCCTTCAGAGGATGAAAGAAAACAACAGCAACCAGAGAGCAAATAGTACATCACACCAGAAGCCAGCCGATTTAATTCAGTTCAAGAACATAGGAGATTTGAAGTGAACAATTTTTGTGACACAGGGAGTAATGAAAAGTTGACAACATGAAATGGAATTCTTTTACCATTACAAGCAAGTGACAAGGTTTTGGGTCACATCCTGTGATTTATATTGACTTTTAGAGGTAGAACCCCAAATCTTTGTCACAGAGGAAGAAAGGATATACTTCAACTAAGTTTGCTAGCAGAAAAAAACCCAACATGATAGTAAAGCATTATTTGGCAAGATCTCTAAACCCAATCCCCCCACTGTTTCTCACTGTATAACTTCTGTTAATGTATTACAGTAAAATTCAAGATCTAAGTCTTTTCACAGCATCACATTTTAATATAAATTACACATGACAAGTGAGTGATTTCTTAAGTTATTGTATATAAAGCAAAGAGCCCCAAGGGAAAGTCAAAAGGATACTGAGATCACATGAGGTATTAGTATTTCATGAGGAAAAGTGAGAAAGGAGAGAGATTTCCCTCTCTTCTTTAGGGTTACTTATGTATCATAGCAAAATAACAAGCACCAAATTGACTTTTATTCTGAAGACAAAAAATTAGTTCATATTCACACATCAGACTGTCAGTGGACTAGCTTTTTGTATTTCTCCCCTTTATCTCCAGGCTGGATGCTCCTTTCTTTTCTTTCTCCATCCCTATCCTTCACCTTTCAATTATCTAAGCCTTACCACTCCTCTAAAGAAGATATTTATCAATTCTAAGAGCCAGAGAATTTTGCCTGTTTAAATGGCAGAATTTGTCTTTCAGATTATTCTAAAATAACTAGTTCTTTCTCCTGATTAAAATCCTTGATCTCTAATAACTAAGTTTTGGCCAGTCAAATAGTGACAAGAGCTGGAGGTTGTGAATACAATTTAAAAGACAAATAGGAGACTTAGCAGAGGGAGATGACCCAGTTTTTAACTCACCTCTGTTACAAGAACCTTGATGATGCTTATAAGCAGTGTCAGGGGCATATGTCCCTTTGCTGAATCACTGCTATCCAGTGCTGCACTGCTGTTTGCTCCATCCGCCTTATAACCTCTATTAGCCCCTAATCCCAGATGGCAGGGAGCACACTGCTCCTGGTCCAGGGCTCAGCAGAGGTACCAGGCTGCAGAACCAGAGCTGGCAAGCTGGGGAGGGGGAGCCACATCACAATTTAAATCCCTAACAAAGTATATTCCTGCTTACAGTCATCTATTTTCAAGTTTTCTATGTACATCTTAAAGGCCGCAGTAGATTTACACACTGCTGTCAGCCCATTTGTTCCTGTTCCATTTCACTGCAGCATTTTTTCATGCTGCCACTAAGAAATTGCTGTTAGTTGGTCTCAAGTACAGGGGCAGAGCTAGCTCTCTCCATTAGGTCAACAATGACCATACCCAGCTTCCTCAAGGCTCTGCCCCTTCACAGATCTCTACGCACAAATCCTAGTGTTATTATCATTTACTCTATGCTCCTGTTGTGGTAATATATTATTCTCCCTCTTAACCAGCATCTGCCTACAAAGGACTAAATAAGCTCTTCACATTTTTTTAAACTGGAATAAATCAGCTAAGTGGTAAAAAAAGCCAAGCACTGCCCATGCCGAAAAGGAAGCTGAAAGACCTCAACTGGCAAAGTAACACATACATTTGCAGAGGCAGGAGGAACACCCAACCAAAAACCCTCTAGTTTCACTGGCCAGTGCTCCTCAGCAACTGCTTCACTTCCTGAAGACCACAGGAAAAAAACTGAAAGAAAAAGAAGATAGAGCCTGATTTTTCATAAAATTTCTTCTGTCATTTACTTCTTGAGATTGGTCACTTTCTCCTGATCCTTTCAGCATTGCTAGGTGAAGTACAAGAACTTTCACTTATTCAAGTGTTGCAAAACAAAGAACCAAATAGTCAGCCATGGTAGGTGTCCTACTGTAGATGGATTCTTGGACAGTCCAGATAAGGTGTTCAATTGCTGGACACCCTCTGTCACTACAGCCACTATCCCGAATGCCTACCTGAGTCCTTTTGGGTCTTTGAAATACTCACTGTGGGGGTAATCTATGCCCAAAATACATGAGGCATCTGGGCCAGTCACAATAGGGTGTTCCACTCATTTCCAGTCAAGCTCACATCAGCTTCCACCAAAGTGAAGTCTTGTGATTCCCCTGTCACACCAGCAATAGAAACAGATTCTGTCCCCCCATGTCTTGATGGGATTAATGTGCACTGCACACCAGTATCAACTAAAGCTTTATATTCTTGTGGTTCTGGTGTGCCAGGCCAATGAATCTACACCATCCAGAAAACACGGTTTTCCCTAGCCTCTACCTGGCAGGGCCCCTCTAAGCCTGGTTATCCTTCTTTCCTTGGACATGTCTTGGAGTTTCCTTCAAGGGGAACGGACATGTCATCATCATCATCATCATCATACCTGGCAGTTCAGCTACAGGCAACTGGAGCTGCTTTCCTTTTGGTGGAACTTCCTCTCTGAGTCCTGCCTTCTTTCAATTCACGCACCCGTCGGGCCAGAGCAGCAGTGGATTTTCCATCCCATCTCCTCATGTTTTCTCTGCAATCACGCAGGAAGAACCACAGCTCAGCTCGTGGGATGTACCTTCTCTCTCCATCTGGGAAACGTCTGCATTGGGTACCAGAACCTCTGATCTCTACTGCCGAGATTTGGAGAAGGTCTTCTTTAATCTCCTCACTGAGCTTCTTATGATTCTCCTCTATCTTGTCCTCCAATCTCTGCAGACGTGTTTCCACCACTGCGATTCTGGCGTGTGTTGGGCCATGTACAGCATCTGCATAAGCTCGGAGCTTCTTTGACATATCAAGCATGGTCTCATCCCACTTCATTATAGCTAGAGCAGAAGCATATTCGTGTGGCCCAAGTCATACCAGTTTTCGCCACATCACAGATGTACATGGTACCAAGTCTGGATTGCTAGTCGTTATGTCATCTGAGAAGATAATCTCCACCACTGCCATTTCTCTCAGGCATTGTATCCCTTGTTCTATGGTCTTCCACTGGGTTTGCTGCATATATGGATCATCAGCACACAGGTATCTTTGTGCTACACTGTCCAAGACCCTTGCCCAGAGGCTGTGAGGGTTAGCCCCCCTCATCATGCCTTGGTCAATGACAGGATCATGTGACAGGGATCCCAAATGCCTCGCTTCAGTGCCATCCAGAATTGTAGCCTCGCCTGCAGCATCCCAAAGACGGACTAACCAACTAATTATAGATTCGGCAGATTGTCGGGCGTAATCCTTCCTTAGGCCACACTGGTCCTTCAGGGAGAAGGACTCAATATTGGCTTCTGATCTTGCACCTGTTGCTTTGACTCCTGGTTTTCTGTCAGGAAGTGTCGAGGGTCCTTCTCCTGCATCACCATCATCATCACCATCCACTGTACTTCCCATTTCTAGTGCTAGTAGCAACAGCCATTGGTGGAGGCTTATTGTCTGGTTTAGCTGCTGGCTTTGAGCCTGGGGTGTTGGCTGCAGCCTGAGTGACTGGGATAGCTGCTGATTTATCTCCCTGCCCCCCTTCCTCTGCCTGCTGCCCTACAGTATCTAGCAGTGAGTGATAAACATATGCCAGGGCCCAGCTCACTGCAATGATCCTTTCCTCCTTAGGGTCATCATGGTACTTCTCTTTCAGGTATTTCCCCACCTCAGCTGGGTTCTGAATTTGTTTGTAAGGAAAGTTCCAGAATATAGGGTCAGAGAATTCCTTCAGGATTTGCCCCATATGCTCCCATTTCCCACACCACTCAGGATTTTTCACACCTGGGTCTACTCCTGGGCCATGGGTCTCATCAACCCCTCTAGAAATCTCAGCCCTCATTCTAGAGAAGCTGCAGACTGTATAGCAGAAGCTTACCAGATTAAATACCAGAAAGATGGTCTCTTTAATATTCAGGGGAAACTGAACATTCTCCAGTAGGGAGGTAACAGATTCAGAGGAGAAGAAGGAAAGCAAAGGCTGGAAAACCTCATCCCCTGCTCCTCCTCTAACAAACTGGGTGCATAACCGTAGCCATGAGCCATTCATACCTGGAACAGACCCCAGCACATTTAAAAATTTCTTACAAGTCATTACAACCAAGCCCAGCAGAATAGCTATTCTGGTCACTGCCCCTCTGCTCTAAAAACTACGTATTAGGGACAATACTAGAGCTATTTCTGGATAAGAAAATAAACCTAGGGACCATGGAGGTATTAAGATCTCAAAAAACCCCTGGGGACCAGAAATGCATGCAAGCCTTCACCCCAAGAGACATTATGAATTCAAAAAATATGGCTATTAACTGCTTTATAACAAAGAGTAATGGCAACCAAAATGCACTCAAAACAGGGTTTTTTCCACTCTCTCTCTCGCCCATGTATTGGTCACCGAATTTTGTCCTGGATTAGGGCAATTCTGGGAGAAAACCTCCAAAGGGCCCCCCCCCACCCCGAAAGCAAACCTACGGGGCCCATCCCCCCAACTGGTTTGGGAAGGATTCCTCAGAGAGAAGTGGAAAGAACCTGTTTATTTAACAGGCAAAACACCCCCAGCACACAAAATGAACAATACCGGATGACAACCCTCTTTCACCAATCTGAAAAAGATGACAAATTCAGAAAGTCTTTCCTGGGAGTGGTCGCTCTGTTGTTGCTCCCTCCGGTGCTGGGGATGGCTGCTGCAGCCACAAGATGCAAACTCTTGGTGTTTCCCAGGTCCCAGACTGGAGCAGGTTCGAGTGGTTACAAAAAGGGGAAAGGAGCCAGTCTTGAAGGCACAGAACATAATATCCAGCATTAATAGAACACACGATTGGGGATACAAGCATCACAACGTCACCCTAGGACAGTAGACCTTCTGCAGACTCCAAACCCAGAAAGCATATAAAACCAGAGGCAAAAATAAAACTTTTTTTTCCACTGGAGTGGTTCATTTTACTACCCTGGACATCTTCAGGGAAGATTTTTCTATCTGGATCCTTTCCAGATTGCAGGCAATACAGCAGAATGAGAGCCCAAAGTGAAAGCATTTGTGATAGTAGTCTGCTGGAAAAAATAGCTTTTTTGACACTATGCTCTAAGCTTGCTTGAAGAGCAGCAGGACCTCTTAAGCTACATGTGGCTCCAGCCACATGTAGCTTAAGAGAGATCAGCCTGACCTTGCACACAAGTGCTTATGATGCTCTCTCTGCACAATCCAGACCAGCAGAGTCATAAAGTCAGCCCACCCTGGCACAGTTCTGGGCAACACCACCTTCACCCATCTGGATCTTCCTTTATTCTCCCTGTTTGGTACATCACAATCCTTTAGACAATGCTAAATGTCACCTACCACAAAGATGCTGTAAGTTATAGAATTCTTTAGCTTTCCCTTCCAATGAAACTTCTTTCATTTTCATCACAAATTTAAGAAAATATAGCACTTACAACACTGGTTTTTGACATTTTGTGCAAATTCTTTTCATAGTGCTGCTTACAAAACAGATCAAAAGTATATGCTCAATTTTGATCTCATAAACCCCATTATACTAAATCATTACCCCCTGAAAGATTTCAATATATATGAAACTGTCAAAAATGTCCATTAGACACATAAAGGGTACTATGTTATTTACAAAAATAAAGTAAAAAATAGTAATAGAAAACCTACAGAGAAGTGGGAAGCATAAATGAACATCTCCTGCAAGACTAGGAAATTCCTAAATGGCAAAGGGTCAGGAAAAAAATCTTCAGATTATATTGTGAGCATTTCTATTATCTTTGTGACTTAGTAAAGAATGGGGACTGCTATCAATAGATGTCCATATGTGGTTTTTATTGTTTGGCTCACTAACAGCCTATTTCAATTTTCACTGACTTGTTGAGGAACAAAAAAACAAACAAACAAAAATGAAAAAAACCTTCCTAAAAAAGCAGGCATATCAACTATATAGGATGAGTCTACTAAACAGTGCTCCATACCTCCAAAAATTGGAATTTAAGTAGAATTTAAACCTTCTGAATTGCATGTGCACAGAAGTACCACTCCTTTCTTTCATGAACTAATAAAGAAACCTCAAGGAAACATAAACCATATGCTAAATGAAGCACATGCTGGGACATGAGTCATGACTTTGTGTTTCTTCTTAGAATTGATTTAAAATATTCATGTCATATAATCATAAAACATATTTAATTTTAAAGAAGTTCAAAGGAAAAACAACTGAATCTAAAGAGTAAGTTCCAAGACTGGATCCACGGGGGTCTGTGTTCTTTTGCTAGGTTCAGTGGTCTTAGGCTGATTTGACTGCAATAGTTACACTGAACAAGCACCAAGAGAACATAACTCACAGTGTGTTCTGATCTCTTTGCTCCCTTTTTAATCTTACCTAAAATAATGTATTTATTACAGGGGTCAGAACAAGCCTTTGAACTTTCGACTCAAAACTTTTTCCAAATTTCAGCCTATAACATTTCATGAGCCTTCCGGAGCCCCTTACAAAAAAGCAATACAAGGATCACCAATGATTCTGGATCTCTTTTACACTGATAATAATCAGCATTATAAAACATTGTAATTGTAATCTCTGATACAGCTAGAATGTACACAGACAAATGGTCTGAAGTGCATTCCTCAAATCCCACAGTAATTCCTTGGTTTACACTTTGAAATCTTTTATTGCTTCACTTCCTGAGGACATTTTTCAAACTCCATGACCCACTAAATAACATAGATATTTGTCTTATGTTACCAACTTTTTTCTTGCTCATCTCTTATTAAACAGGACTGAAAGCAGGAGGATCAGAACATCTCCATCATCAGTAGCAGACCTTAAACCAGTAAAAATGGTGAATTTACTTCTGTATTTTTCTGATTCTCCCCCATCCAAAATCGTGGGAGAATAGATTGTGAGAAATTAGGAATGGGACTGCTGGAGCCTCATCCCTAAAGGGGTGCAGCTGTGTAAAACAGGTGACCACTGTTAAAGGAAAAGGACCCAGAATGCTGATTTGTATTGACCAATCACAAAATGGTAAAAGTGAACACAGCCGGTATGCATAAGGGGAAAAGGGCATAAAAGGTTGTACAGGGGAATAATAAGATGCTGATGCTTGAAACCATTCATGGTGTCAGTCATGTGTATTCCATCACAAGATATTTTTCACGTAGTTTTCTATAGCAATCATTTAGGATAGTATATTCTCACATCTGCCTAGTCTCTGATTTTTGGTTGCCCACTAATACTAATAAAGCCTCAATATCTTTATGGAAAAAGCCATATGGATTAAAAGGAAGTGCTGTATTTTGCACATTTTTGGACTGTTCCAAAACAGTGCATTAAGCTGCATTCTTTTACCAATTCCACCACAGAATTTTGGATTTTATTATTAGTTTGTGGTAAACATTTGCCTTCTCTGCCATTCTTTAGACTAAGCCATTTCCATACCACTTATCCTTGTCAAGTGCAACTCTTCCATAGTCTGACCCACAGAGCTCCACAAAGCAGCAGTTAATTGCAGGGTCTCATTAAAACTGAGGAAGAGGCAGACCTGGGCATGAAAGTGGTTTCAGCTAGACTCCTTCAGCTGCGTGACAGGAGAGGCACAGAGTTTCCAACACAACAGTTAAGATGGCAATTTGTAACCCAACTACAGCAGTAATGATTTTTAGCCTTGGGCTAATTTTTCTACAACTCATTCTGCATAATGGGAAGACCAGCTCTTCCTTCTCCCTGTTTGGAACACCCCTCTTTGCACTGCACCACTGTATGGTGAAAAAGATATCACTACAGAAAGATACAGCTCCTTGAGTTAATTACGCACAGTTTCTGACCAGCTTACACTCCTCAGGCCTCCCTTTTATCTTGGGGGATATGTATGCAGAAGTGTTGAGTCACCAGGGCTCTGAGTGAGCTTGCCTAGCCAGCAGAAGCCATGTCAGGTAATAACTGAGACACAACTCTACCTGCAGCATTGTCAAAATGTGCACAGCTGGATTATAGTAAAATGCATTAAAAAAATCAGTGGAGGCGAGCAGGTTTTAGAGTAAACATATGCACTAACAATTCCTCTGGTGCTCCTCTCTGCCTGGAAAGTCAGTCCAACAATACACAGATGAAAACATTGCTTTTGTTTACAAAAGAAAACCATATTTTTTTTTGTTTTAATCCAATTAAACACATACATAAAAATAGAAACCCCTGAGATACAGCAAAGTCTACATTATAATAGCTAAATTAAAAAAATTAAGAAAAATACACAAAAAGAAAGAGCGGCTTGATAATGCAAAGTTACAAGCATTCCATCCTTGCACTAACAAACCATTTCTGTCTCTTCCTGGTCTTTAAATTCATGAGTATTCCTCATAGATTCCTGCAGAACTAGATAAATGCTTAGAGGTATATATGTGATTAAGTGCTGTGCTGGGTAGGAATTGTAGCACTTTCAGCTCTGCAGAATCAAGGATTATGCTTAAATCTTCTGTGTCTGATTTTATGCCGAAGTGCTAGTGTTTACCTGAATGTCTTATTCTTCTCTCATTCCAAAATGCATGTAGTTATATTTAAGACTAAATTTTTGCCCTTATACATCACAATTAGAGACTTCATGACCACGAAGAAAAAGCCTTTTATGTGGCTTGGAAGTGCAAATATATGGACTTGGTTTCTAGTATTAAAAGCTGGAAACTTTTTTCCACTGATAGAATTAGTGCACAATCCCTCTGTGATTTTAATTTTCTAGCAGAAGATTTTTATAAAAGAGGTAAAAATTATTCCATTTATTAACATGAGATAGGATCAACTCATGCGCTAATTCCTTTTCCCTTTCATTTTCACTTTGTTTTGTGCTATACTGATGCTGAAGCTGTAGCGTGCTCATGAAACACCTAATTTCCACAGAAGTCATCCATGTAAAAAGAAATGGAAATAGATGTTTTCCTCTGCAGAGCAAGGATGGATCAGATGGTTGTTTGATAGCTACACAGCTGAGGCACACTTTCATCTCAGAAGAAAGTATTCCATAGGCAGCAGAACTACTGATGCCAGCACTCTAGGTACTTACCAGTCAACAGAGACAAACAAGACATATTCAAGCGAGGAAAAAGCCACACCTGATAAAGAAATCAGTCAACAAATCACATAAACAAAAATAAGCAAAGAAAGCAACAAAATTGTTACTTCTCTGACATTGCCCTTGCATTGTCTGTACATACTCACTTCTCATACATGGTTTTCTTCTGAAGCCTTAAATCTCCACTAATTGCTGAGGTAGGGAGATTTAAAAAGAATTCATGTTATTTTACCTTAACATCAAATAAACGTGCAGGCAAGAGAAAAGCGAGCTTATAACCATGCTATCAGCCTCCCAACACAAATTCCTTTGTGTTGCAAAACACAGGAATTGGGGCTTTTGGGGGGTCTTATACATGTGGACTTATAACATGTGGACTTACATAAACAACTATTTAACTTGTTTCATAGAAGAAGCTCTCAATTCTTTTAATACAATCTGTAAAGATACACTTACAAGACTAAAAAACCCCAAGAAAGCAAAATGCAAATTCAGGTCAGTTTCAGCCTTCAGGTGCTTAATAGGTAAAAAAAAAATATTTACACAGAAAAACAAATTCACTGTACACACCTTTCAGCATCATGAGGAATAAAGAGCAATGCAGTCAAATGATGTCCATTTTGTTAAAAATGCAAACTTGTCACATTTTTGCCTGGGGGTGGGGGAAATAAATTTACTGAAAGTAGGTCAAGGTGGTGCCAAAATGCACTCTTACGCACAAGGTTTGAATAAAAATTTGATCAAAAGACCTAGTTGTGTGAAGCTGGCCAAAGCATCATGAAAATTTCCATAAACTACATGCACACTTAGAAAGGATGCCAATATTAACCTGTATAGATATCTGAAAACATTAAAGGACTGAAAGTGTTTAAAGCCTCTTTTACTTGCAGTATTCCACAATGTTTTAATTCTCAAGCAAAACAGCTGTTCAAAATGTCACTGTAACCTATCTTCCATGAGCAGTTCCTGCAGAGCCAAAGATTCTTCATTCTTTGATGGGATTACAAGTCTGGCTGATAAAGACAGGAGCAGAAATGCTCAGACTTTTGTAAAGTTTTTAAGACCCTAAAGTATGGATTTAATTAAATGGATTAAAAACTGATTAAATTATTTAAGTGTTGAAAATAAGAAGAAGAGAAATACTGAAAATATTTGTTAGATGTCATCATGACACAATAAGAGTCAGTCCCACTGATGATACAGTACTTCCAGTTTGGAGGTAAATATTGCATCCCCGCAAATAAAACTAAAAGCAAACAGAATAAAAACCATAAACAACGAGGAGAGGGTATTCAATCAGAATACACCCATATGGTTGATAAATTGAGCCTACACAAAAAACCCCCAAAAGTTGTAATGCACCCCAATGCAAAGTTATAAAGCTATGAATAAAGATTGTTGTCCACACATACAGAATGGGCGCCCCTGCCTTGCACAGCAGCAACTGTAATATCAGCACCAAATTCCAGTGTAATCCTTGGCTGCACAGCAGAAAAGCAGCAGGAGATCAGGAAGTGGTTCTGCTCACCTCTGAAGTACTGTTGAGACCCATAATAAAATACTGCACATAGGACTCCAGATATTTTAAGGACACTGAAAAATTGAGAAAGAATAGGTTTTTTAATCAAATCAAAAGACAAAGAATAGAAACTAAAAAAAAGCTGCCTTGATTATTTTTTTTTTTTAAGGAGAAAATATCTGTAATCATGGCTCTTAAATCCTGCAGAATAAGTCTAACAAGACCCGAAAAAGACAAAAAAAGTCCCAAAGTGAGAAAAATTGAAATTAGATAAAGCTTTTAATAGTAAGAATAGTAAGAATTACTAAGTAATTTAATAGTAAGAATTACTGCCGGAATAAGAAAAGAAACAACATGTTCCCTGTTTCTAATATCTTCAAGCAACTGGATGCCTTTGTGTTAATGATGAAAGATCACTAGGTTAAACCATGCCCTGTATCCCAAGGAGGCTGGAAAATTTATCTATGGACCTTGACATGAGAAGCAATTCCAGCAATTCCAACATGAACTTTCTTGTTTATATCATCTCTATAATTGATCCTGTGGGCAATTAGAAAAACTGTCACCCAAAACTGGGGTTTGAACTAATTAAAAATATTCTCTGTCTCCTTAACTCCACTGTAACAGTTTGTCAGTGCTCTTCAAGCTACCAATTCATAGCTAGATCAGAATAGTTATGTATTCTGATAGATAGAAGTGCATTCAGCTTCTTCAAACTGAGCATCGCAGATGAAGTCAAAAATTGAAAATTCAAACTGAAAATTCAAAATCTGTAGAACAGGTGAAGTCTATGAGAAAAATGACAATAATAGTATTTATTACAATGTACTCAGACTTGTACCACAAAGGGGTCTCCCAACACTCCATTTTCTTTAATCATAAACAAATGTCCAGCTTTGCATACTCCCACTCCAAATACTTCCTTTTATTATTGCCAAGACCAAAGCTGTCTCAATTCAGTCAATCCTCACAGAATTCTTATTGTTCTAACTTGGTTTTTCCCCACAAATGCACACCAGTAAGTCAGACCTAATACTAATAACAACCTGGATAACAGAACTTGACTTGAGAGCTTATTGTAGAGAAAGAATTGCCTCTTTTCAACACAACATTTGCAACAGCTACTGTATAAAACATTGTTCAATTGTATGATTATCACTATCATGATTTAAAAGGATTTCTTTTCCCTCCTGGAGGTATCCACCAGGTTAGGTAAATCCAGAGAGAAAAATTACTTTGACACAAAGAAACAGTGTCTAAGGAGCTGTTCTGAAAATCTCATCTGACTTCAGATGATACTCCCTAGCTATACGACAAGACTATATGTCTGAAAGTAAAGATGAGTTTATTTCCTGCCTGGTTTTCAGCTTACATTATTTATTGAGATTCTGCATGCAGTGACTACATTTCAGACTTCTCCAGGGGTGATGGAAGAAGCAGGTGCCACCCAGAGCAAGTGACAGTGCACTGCCAGAAATGAACAATAAAGTATTCCTCAGGGAGCAGTAGGGCACCATCTTCCCCCATCCCACTGGGAGTTTTGCCATCTCTTCCTCTTCGAAAATGGTAGGGAGGCAGCTCTTGCACTGCAAGGGCTCTCAGATTTCACAGATGTTTACAAACTAAACTTTATTCCAGGCAAGGAATAGAAATTACATTGTCCAAACAGATGGGTTATTCTTTAATGCTGCCCAGAGGAGTAAATGTAGCTTTAGCTTTTTTTAGTCTTTTTTTTTTAGTCTTTCAAAAGGAGTACTTTCAAATACTCATGAGGCAGAATAACCAAGCAACCAGGCACTGTTAGGTTTTGCACCTGTTTGGGAAAAGCTGTCAAGGGCAGTCCAAGTAACGGCACTGTGGTTGACATGGCACTTGGCTTTTTGGGAGTATTCAAGATACCCATGTTCATCTCCCACACACCACAAGCAAGTTTGACTCTCCCATGACAATGCTACACCCAGCACCATTCCTTACCTGACATTTTCTTCAGTCATTTGTTTTCTGTTCATTATGTCTCTTCTTATGCTATTATCCCTTCCTATCTTCTTCCTGACTTCCAGCAGCCTTCTGATCTTGTGCCTTTCCTCCTTCTCCCTCTGCAG
Source organism: Onychostruthus taczanowskii (assembly GCF_017590055.1). Lineage (NCBI taxonomy): Eukaryota > Metazoa > Chordata > Aves > Passeriformes > Passeridae > Onychostruthus > Onychostruthus taczanowskii. The sequence goes on along the minus strand of NW_024507879.1, from coordinate 36,284 downwards.
TCTTACTTACTGAAGCATCATACTTTATTCTCTCTGCTCTTCTCAGTGATTTCCTCCTCCTTGCACATTCCAAGGGTTTTCACACTTCTGGATCAGAGGTCTTAACGAAATAAGGATGCACAAACATTTTTTACAGCTTTTGTGTGTGATTAAAATTTGGATTAAAACATGCACAAGCGATACAGCACCTCCATTAAACTATGTGCTTGTTTATCTTCATAGATCAAGAATCACAAGATCTATTTGTAAAAAGCAGTATTTCCAAACCACTGTTTGGAATATTATATTCTCAATGGAATATTCCTTTTTAAATTATGTCATTATTTTACTATTATGATGTCATTCTCTGGGAATCCTCTTGATTCTCTATGAATTGTGAAATTAAGCCCAAGCCTATTAGAAAAACAGAACAAAGCTTTAGAGTACTTATTTTCCCTTACAGCATTCAGTAGCTCAGGTGACTACTATTTGTGGTAGAACAGGAACAACATAATGTTGAGCTTTTGGCAGAGATAGACCTCAAAGTACAAGAAGTAGAGCCACCAACACAGCCCTCCCTATGAAGCTTCATGATTTCCCAAGAACAGTCACTCCAGGTCAGTGCTCCCCTGTGGCTGTTCCTCAAGGGCTGCCTTCTGCTTGCATATATGATGTGTCAGAGAGCAGCACAGAGCTGCCTCTTGCTGTCCTAGTTATCTCTTGGCTGTCACCAGTTTCCTGTTCTCAGATGGTGGCAACACTGTTTCCCTGTCACTAAGTCCCAGTCACAGCCTGCAGGACACACTGTCCCCTCAGGGATGGAACCAGCACCTCAGCTACCTCCAGAAAATGGTCTCTGCACATGAGGCACCTCAGGCAAACAGCCACGTCATGGCCACCACACATGAGGAGCCTTGGGGAAATGGCTGCTTGGGGCAAATGGCCACCATTTATGGGGAGGCCCAGTAAACATCTGCCTCAGGTCAATGGTCAGCCCACATGGGGCTCTGCACGCAAATGGCTGCCTTGGGCAAACAGCCGCCACGGGAGGGGTACCACTGGCAAATGGCTACCTCAGCCACATGGCAGCTGTGTGCACTCCTATCTTTGCTTATGGGCCTTGCAATACATAGGGCTGCAGGGGACACTGAGAGCAGCCAGTGCAAAAGAGACAAATTTTCCTTTCACACCTCTAAAGCAGGACTTGGAGTCCTACACTGGGGCAGCTGGACCCAGAGAACTGCCGTCTCTCCCCTGCTGCAGGGCCACAATGAGCCCCAGGCCAGCTCTGGGCTCACTGTCCTGTGCAGTCTCTCCACAGCTGCCGTGTGCACTGGGGTTTATTTGGGGCAAAAGGGTGACAGGGTTCCTCATGCACTGGCTCTCCATCACATTGCCAGCTAAAGGCACAGAACATTTTCTTGCCTTCCTCACAACTGCCCTGACGCATCCACCACCAGCAAGCTTGTGGCAAACCACCCCTGTCTGGGAACTACACCCAGGAAGTTTGCAGTATGAAATTGGAAATGGAGAAATAAATTGTGGAGGTACATGCTGCTCCTAGAGACTAAGCCCATTACCGCAGCAATCATAGAGAAGCGCAACCCACATCTGAAAGGAGAAGGGAAGCTGTGCTGTAGATTCTCACACTCCTCAGTACAACTCACCATGGGCAGCTCATCCACTGGGCTGGAGGACTGGGGAAGGAAGGGGAAATCACATTCCCTTCTCAGGCCATTTTAGTTAACACCTGCTGTGACCTCATGTTTGCTCATGAAAACAATCTCTGCATTGAATATTAAAGCTTTGCTAGGGAAATGTCTAAGTTCTTCACTTACAGACAGTCTTTTTTTGTTCATTCCATCAGTCCTTAGGAAATTATTAATAACAGAGACCAAAATGATCTTTCACACATATACAATTCCTTCAACTGTTAAAAGAGCAGCTCTGTCTATCTATTCACAGGCCTAGGTGAAGCATGGTGCTGATCTATAATTTATGTTTAAGTTTTGAGCTAAAGGGCAATTCTTATCCCTTGAATACAACTCAGACTTCACCTGAGCATGTTTTTAAGGGACTCTCCACCCCAGGGACCAGCTCCTGCAAAGCTGTGGGCATCTCAGCTGCCCTCAGCCCTCAGGTGTGAGGCACGGCTGGCTCCTGAGGCATCACCTGCACTTTCACACCTTTGGCAACTCTGCATATTTACCCAGGCCTTAAGCCCCTCTCCCAGCCTTCTGCATGCTCCCAGTATGGTGTCAAGTCAGCAGACCAAGGCCATGTGCTTCTCCAAGACCCTGCTACAACTCTTGGGACAGCTTTCATCAGCTCCTCATGCTGCCTGTCCCAGGCCTTTTCTGTCATTCTACCTCCCTCTTTACCTTGGCAGCTTCCCAGAGCCTGTTGCCATAGCAATCCCCAACACAAACTTTCCACATGCCCAAGAACTGGCCCTCTGAAAGCTCCTTTCTCTGCCTAGGAATAACCCCTCCTGGGTGGTGTCCACAGGCAGCCCTGGCTCCTGGGAAGGTACACCTCGCTGGCCCCCTGCACTCAAATTGATCCCTGCACTGCTGCAAGCACGGTATGAGCACCTCAGACATCACCATACTCCACGGCAAACAGCTCCTAACTTATGCTTACAGAGTAGCCCAAAATGTAGTCAGGAGTGTTGGATACATCAGTAAAAAGAAATCAGAATTGCTTTGGTTTCCCAGTTTGCCAGTGCTCAGCTATGAACATTCAGAGTGATCTACTTAATATAATAACACTGAGTTAACTTAAAATGGGTCATTCTACCCCAATTAAGCATAAGAGATTTCCAAAAGGAATAGGAAATGCTAACTGAGATATACCATTGAAAATATTCCCCTTAAATATTCATTTTGGCTTCATATGCATTTGATGTTGCTGGTGGTGAATTTTGTAAAAAGTATTTGTACTTAGATTCAGTTACAGAAGTTAATATGAAGGAATAAACCTACATTTTTCAGCACAAGTATAAATAATATATTTAATTTCTTGATTAAAATGTCACAGAATTAAAGAAAGTGTTATTCTTGAGAAAATAATGCTAGTGCTGTGCTCCAAGAAGAATGATACATAATGCAATGGGAAAGATAGTAAGAAGCAATTCATGTATTCATTACAATTCACTGATGGGTGCTTTTTTAAAACCAATATAGTATCTAATGGGCACAATAACTGAAATATGAACAAAAAGCCATTTTCACTTCAAATACACTTTACGGCAATGCATTTGAAATTAAAGTATCATTCTTAATCCATTTTCACAGGCCTTTACCTTAATGTAACAAAATGAAAGTGACCTCAGGGACATTTTCTCCTCTCCATCAGAAAATACAGGCAAGCTACATGAGCTCCAAAATATGTAGATTTTTGCTCTTAAAAGGGACTGTCTCAGTGAGAGCACAGAGCACTTTACAGCTAGTGAAGCATAACTATATATTTACTTTCCCAGAAGTTAATTTGCTACACTGTGATTGGTGCTACAACCATGGTTTACAAAATCATACTACAATTATTCAATGTGGTTCAGTTTTCAAAACTCTGTCTGGTAATTGGCTGATAGTGATTGACTCAATCCAAACAAAGCACTCTCAGTACTAATTTCATTATATTTTCTTTCCATTGCTTCACAGTTAAGTACAAATATCTTATCTCTGAGCACCTCACTTGAACTTACTTAAAAGTGATCACCTTTGCCAGTTAGAAAAATAGCATTAGATTAATTCTCTTACAGTGAAACATAGTAATTTCCAGTGTGGCATAATAAGAAAAAAATCTAATAGGCATTTAAATGGGAGACACTGTCAAGAGAAAGTAGTTTTTAAAATTTTCATCTAACAACTGTAATTGAAAAGCAATGTTATATTCTATCATGCAGGGGAAAATCCCCAAACCTGTTTGCTTTTCTTCAAAGAAAATTACATATTTCTGTCATACAAAAGAACACATGAGTATGTTAAGCTCTTTCACTCACAGAAAAAAAAGATCATAGGAAAAAGAGAATGTAGAAATAAAAATCAAAAGTATTATCAATAATTTCAGAAACATACTTTAATTTTTGCTTTATATAAACACATGGTCACGGTGACATAACTCCTGTAAAACTGAAATAAAGAACATTTTATCAAAAGATTATGTATTTTCTCCTGTCTTAATTAGTAGAAAAATCAAAAGCATCTGTTACAGATTGAACCCTTTTCAAGGTGTTTGTTATCTGCTGAAAAAAAAATCTTATTCAAAGGCTGTACTTAAAAGGCATGCATTTTTAATCTTTAAAGAAAACCTTAATACATTTTTTCTTTTTTTTTCTTTTCATATCTTTTCAGACTGCCCTTTGAAAGGACTGGAAATGAACTCAGCGGTTTCATATTCCTATCTACTATCTAGAAATGATTAAGTAATTATTGCAATCCAAGAGCTTCCTGGGCAAATGGAACTGGTTTGTGAGCTCTGATTAAGGAAGCCTGCTGTTTACATCCCTATCTCTTCTCAAATTGTTATCAACCTATTACTTAAACAAATTACCCTTGATCACCAAACCTGAATTGCCAGTCTCTGCTCCTTTGAAAAACTGAATTGCAAAGCCCTACACAGGTGCTGCAGTGGGGCAGAAAGGAGAGGACGGCACCAAGATCGTGGCACGTACCAGGAGAATGTTCAAGTGTACAGGCTCACACCATTTTTGCTTTTGAGAGAAGACCACCCCCCAAGTATTCGATGAAACATTTGCCCTCTGGCCTTAGATTTGTGTCCTGCTTCTCATACTTTGGTTTTGGGAACTAAAAATAAAGAATGTATTCAGCTTTGTTGGCAATCACAGCAGAGGTGCTAATGGATTAATTAACATGTACAAAGCCTACCCTCCCCTGTTTAGGTTTTAAAAATCAACATGCTCTCAGTGAGCAATGCCATCTCTACACCTTTGTCTGTGTGCTTGTTTGCCATTTGTTACACTAAATTTAGCAAGCTGAGATGAGCCATGGCAGAAAAGTCGACCTTAAGATATGCTTCAGGTTGGTGTTTGGTTAATATTCTGACGAAGGTTATCAAACAGGTTGGGTGATTTTCATGGACAAAGTGTTTTCATCATGATAAGCAGTGTGATGGAAACAGTGACACAGAAAAAAAATCATTGTCTTGCCACCCTGGATAATGTTGGAGACATCCTTGTGTAGTGTTACTGTCATGGGATGAGTGATAAATTTTGTATATGGCACAACATCATGCTGATTTTGGGGAGGGCATTGTGGAGGTGAAATTAATTCCTTCTGCTCATGAATGTCAATCTAACTGAAGTCTTGGGAGCAGATACTGCTGTCAGACTGCTACAAAACCAAAGGACAGGAGACAAGTTGTCTGGGTGCTTGCCATGGATAACAACTGAACAGAAACTTCACTGTTGGAAAAAGCTACCATCAGAGATCCCAAAAATCCCCCTCTTTTTTTGTGGCAACAGAATTTATTTTAAAATGCTTTGTTTCAAGGCTGTGAAACAAAATTCTCCAACCATTGGAAAGAAGAAAGAAACCACCGCTAGCTAAGCCTTAATACCAAGTACTGATGTTAAAATCAGTAAGAGCAAATACACTGTTAGATCTATTTTCTCCGGATATTCTGTCTTTTCCAGATTTTTCCAGCCCAAGGACTTGACACAGCTCCTCAAACCAGCACAATGCTCTATCTCTTTCTTGACTGGTGAAGATCAGTTGTATTTCGCACACACTGAGACATGACAAATGTTCTGCAGTTGTGTAAAATGTAATTAATTAGCAAATGCCATGACACAAAATAGAAAACAAGCACAAACAACTCTATAAAGAGGATTATCTTGACATATGGATGTGCACTTACATGCACACATCTTTCCCTCAAATATAAATTAACAGTATGTCCTGACTATATTTTATAAGAATGTTTGTTCTTTGATTTGATTCTAGTTCCAAGATCATTTCTTACACACCAATAGCTGTCATTATATGACTTAGCAGTAAATCAGTCTGGCCCTTCTGGTATTTTTAAGCAACTTTACAGATTCTGTGCTGAAAAGTACAACATTTCATCATAGAGAAGCTACTGGCAGATGACACGAATGCACGTGCTGATACCTGGTTTTGGCACAGACAAGAACATGAATGTAAATAATCCTAATATCTGCTTGCCTCAGGTACTTCCTGTGATTGACAGCTGTAACAGAAACCCAAAAGTCAGCTCTGAATGTGACTTGCTCAGGCTGAGAATTTACTGGTAGCATGGAACCCAAATACAGAGCTTTACAATTTAATAGTATATTGATTCCACAACTTGATAATGCACATCCAAAGAATGAAGCTGGAAGAAAAAATTATCTTAGAAAGAACAGGAACCAAAGACAGGATATCACAGAATGACAGCTTTAGAAGGTATGTAACACTTGCTTGAGAGTTGGGCTTGAATTTAGCTTCTGATATTAGCAGGAACTGCTGGCATCATTTGATACTCTATTCTGTGCAATCAAACATGTAATTGTTGTGTGTATGATGCCAGATATCCCTTAAGAGCTTCATCTGAAATGTGTCACTCATACAACAGAATTTTGTAAAGGCATTTCATATTAAGCTGTGCAAACAGACCCATGAATGCATTATCGTTGGCTAAAGGTCATTTTCTATTCATTTTGCATTCCCTATGCTATATCTGAAAGAGCAGAACAACCACTTTACCAATGTCAGGACTTGTTCTACATCTAGGTCTTACTATCAGAAAAACTATATTTGATTCCTTTTACTGCCTGCTACAAACAAAAATATTTTACCCCTTGCTCAAGAGATGCTCAGAATACCTGTGGCACAGAGCCCTTTGAACACAACAGCAGTTTCAAAATCACCTTCTCAAAACACCTATCAGCCATGGTTTTGTCATGTAAAGTATAGAACAAGACACATCCGGAGCTTGAAAATCAAACAACATCTGATTGTTCACTGAACAACAGCATTAGAGTTCATGGCAGAAGAAAAGGTGCTGGTTCGTGATATGCCCACAAGACAATGGTTGTAAAAGGCTGAGCGGTAGAACTGAAGCTCTAATGAAACATATCAAAAATATGCACAGAAAATGGAGTGAGAAAAGGACAGTGGGTTCCTCATTTGTTTGTAGCATGTCTGAGAAAGAACTACTGTCTGTCATCTCCATGAGGGAGGGGTGATGATATCAGCTAACTTTTATTTCTCTGAACAGTACTTCTCTTAAACAAGGTTTTGTTACACACATTAATCCATTTTCTCAATTTATCAAAATTCAGGATCCTGAAAGTTTTCTTAATGAGGAGAAGGATAACATGATTGAGCCAAGTAATTTTCGATAGAAGACACATCTACTTAACAGGAGGCATGAAGTTCTGTTTCCACAATCACAGGACCCAATGCTATAGGCTGTCATTACTCACAGCTTTGCCCAGCCCACAAACAGCACAGAATTTTTCTTCAGTAGCACAAACCCAATGACTTGTCCCTCTAGTTTTTGCTCCCTATCATGCTCCAGATCCATGATCTACCTTGGCTTTTTCCCACATTATTTCAGTCCAACACCTCCCTTCCTCTTAAACTTGCTAACATGAAAACAACAGCACTTTTCACTGCATGACTAAAGACTTGCACATCCTTTCATTTAGGGTGAAGTCTGATGGGGCTTTTTGTCACTTGCTCTACAGAGCATCCCATGCCTATATTTTACACCAGTTCATTTTACCTAGCTTGTAAGTTTAAAATTGTAACAGTTATCATATGAGATCAAACAGTTCAAATTGTCTCCTGCAGCACATTTTCAGTGTTTCAGCAGGAACAGCCATCCCACAGATAAAAGACCTCAAGTGAGCAAGACTTCAGGCAGAATACAGAAAAGCTTATCAGAGCACCACAAGAACAACCATTCTGGAAAGGAAGACACTAACACAGAGTTATATTCAGATAGGGATTTTGGTTTTATCTTTTTACCCTTACCTTTTCTTTACCTTTTATTCAAAAGATGGAGAAAAACCCCCCACTAATTTACTTGGGGATAAGAACAGTCATAGAAAAGTGGAGTCAAATTGGTAGCGAAGACACCTTACTTTTCAGTCCTGTGTATTAACAGAGGGGTTGGGTACATTTCAATTCTCACTCCTAAAAAATATCTGTCAGTGTTTTCTTCAGCACCTGCAGAGGTGTCCAGAACCCTTCCATTTTACATCATCGCTAAACTCCAATGTGAATTTCTTTCTCCCACATGGAACCAATGTGTTACTCTTTCGTCTCAAGTAAGAAAGCAGAACAAATAGCTGCCAACCTCTGTACAGAACTTCTTGCAAACCAAGATACTGTTTTCCTGTCTATTTTCTTTATATTAAAACAGAACCACTTCTTTCACATTTCATTCTACACTTTCTAAACTCTCCCTCGTGCTACCTCCAACTTATCCACACCCTCATTAAACAATGAAATATGTGTTTTTGCAAAACCACAAATTCTGCTGTTGTCCACTCCAGTATCTTTCCCCGCCATTAACACTCCTGGGCAGTAACTACTCTCCATTTTCCACCCCAGCTTGTCCCTTATCTTCCTTACATATAGGAAAGTCCCTTATGGGACTTTGAAAAGCTGAACCTGGTCCTGTTAGTTTAGCCTTTTCTGTCAAACTAATAAGGTCCTTTTGCATTCTAGTTCTGTCCTCCAGCATCCCTAAAGCTTAACAGTCCTCTGCGCATTTGACCAATTTAACCCCCACTCCGTTACCTGAGTCCTTAATGAAAATACTGAATAGAAACCAGCTGGTTCAGCCCCACTTTAAATGCCCTCTTACTCTGACAGTGAAATACAAATTTTGAATGGTCTTCACTCCACTGTGTGCAGTGTTTTCAGGCTGGACATAATTTCCTGTGTAGTATATAAAGATACCATAAGAAAAAAGTCAAAAGCTTAACAGAAGTCAAATTACGAATCCCTCCATGTACTGTGTCTATTATCCTGCCCAAGAAAGAAATTGGACTAATTCAAAACTACTTGTTTTTCAAGAAATCCTTAGGGATTTCTTAACCACTTCATCATCTTCAGCATTTCTTAAATTGACAATTTAATACTTTGTCCCAGAACTTTTCCCGGGGCCAAAGCTGGGCTAACTGCTCTTGAAATTTCTCCAGATTTCTTCATTTTTCCACCTGACATCTTCAGGTGATAACTTCTTGAAACTCACTCTACTAATAAGACCTATGCTACAACAAAGATAAATAACAGTCTCAGAAAGCAATTTCCATATAAATAAAAATTCTATTAATTTGACTGACCCCAAGAGTTTCACAAAGTGACCATGGCTCATCTAGTGAAATTGCCACAAAACAGGAACAACTGGGATTGCTTATTTTAGTAAGAATATGAATTGGAGGGGACATCATGAAAGGATATATGTGCGTGCACAGCATAATGAAGATAAGCCAAATGCTCCAGTTAACCCTCCAGTGATGTGAAACAAGCAAGCAACAAACTGAAATAAACACTTTTAATCATAAAACCCCCATGTTCTTCATATTTTAAAAGGGCAGTGCATGGATTTGTGTAAGCATTGCCAACAGTCAATAGTGAGGGAAAATGCCTAGCAGACAGGATTAGACAATTCTGTAGATAAGAGCCAGAAGCAAATGCTGTCCTCTCTACAGAGGATTAGCAATGCACCTGTTTGCCTTCTTGAGTCTAAACCAAGAGCACGGACACAGGAAACTGCTGCAGCAATTAATTCCACTGTCTCAGCGCTGCTTTTGATGCCCAAGTGCTGATTGTGCCCACCACCATAGCAGCTCCTACACTTGTGCTTCAGCTGGCTACATTCTTCCCCGTTTTCCAATGGTTCCCTGACTATTTAGCAGGTGTACAGCACCGGATCAAGCTTCCTCATTCTGTATCTGGTCTGGTATTTACCTTTACATGTGTTCATTTCCACAGCTCACTTGGCCTTTTTACCCTCTTCAAAATTATCCTCTTAAATGAAATGAAACCTTTCTTTAGGTGAAGGACTCATCTGGCCTGGGACCACAGATAACTACCATACACCATACTGCTCACCTCCCTCTTACTCTGCAGTATCCCCCCTTTTTTTTTTTTTTTTTTTTGAATAAACCCAACAAACTTAATGGCTTTATGTTTTAACATCTGTGCAAAGTACACCTCAGCCCAGATATTTTTTGGGACTCCCACTAACAGTATATCCCTTGCTCACTGAGACATTTACAGCACACTGTTCAAAGCTTACTCTGACAGCAGAATTATTAATTTAAAAAGCCTTAGGGCTTTTTTTATAGTATCTGACAGGATAATGTTAGGACTTCGTTAACTTAGGGGTGTAATGAAATAAATGCCATTTGTTTGAGGTGAGGGGATTTCCACCCCTACAAGCACTTCTGGGCATGATTGTAGGCAAAGAGAAAATAATGCCAATATTACAAAGGAATTTTCTGTGCCCAAGTGAGATGCCTCATGCCTGACTTTTTGAACCAGCTAGTGCAATAGTGTGGTTATCGGTTCAAAGCACATCTGCTTGATGTGCGGCTGCAAGCCAGCATTTCTGCAAATTAGGCCCCACAGTCTGTTACAATGAATCACAGAAAAGCTGGACACTGACAAGGTAAGAATACACTGTACAAAGGCATTGAGCAAATCCAGCTCTCCAACACACCATCCAGGCGAGACTTCATTGCGAAGGCATCCTTTTCTTCCCTGCAATTTCCAGCCATACACAACCCAGATCACAGGTCCACTTAGTGTGCCCTTGCCTCTTTCGACTGCAACTTCAATCCTCAACTTTATCTTTTTCTTTATCCGCCTCAAGAAAGAGCTTGCAACTCATTCCCCTTATTAATTCTTCCCATTTTGATGCTTCTCTCCAGTTTGCAGTTGTGTAGTCAAAGGCCATTTCCTAACCACAGAAACAGAGAGCTGCATCAAAGTTTGCAGAAGTTCTCACCATCTGACTTTACAAATTTAATGTGTTTTGCAAGTCTGTGGTCACACATGCCTAAAATACAGCAGAATGAATAAATAATCATGCTTGTCACTTTTTATTTATTGCCTTAATAAGAACCACACAAAGAACAATGCACAGCCCATGCCCTCCCTCCCACCTTTTTCTTTGCATGTGCACACCCCCAGATTACAGAGACTGCAACCTAATAAAAAGAAGACAGAGCACAAGACTGCCATGGAGCAGCACAGCCTCTGCAGTAGGACTGAAATTCAGATGCTTGCTCTTCACACTTCTCTTCCCATGCTGAGCCATGACAATTCTTTTCTTCTCCCTTCCTCTCCAGACCAGAGTAAACTATAGCATTTTTCCTCCAAGTTTCCTCCTCTGCTAAATTTGCCACACTATCCATTTCCTCCAGCTCACTGCTGCAGATTCCCAAATCAGCTATTGAGTGGAGAGTCCAGAACACCTCTAGGTCACATGGAAAAGAAAGTGCCACTTGTATAGTGTCAGTATGTTCAGCGATACCTGCATGGAAACTATTTACCTGTATGGAAAATAATCACAATCACTACAACAAAATCTTTTCTACTACTGTAAAATCCTAAACCAGCAGGGAGAAAGAATAAAGAGAATTCTTTTAAAAGGCAGGGGGAATTAATAGCAGAAGAGTTGGGGGGAAAAATACTTAAACTTGTGTAGCTCGCATTTTAGACCAAAGTTGCTAGTGAAAAAAACCAAACCAAAACAAAAAACCAAATAAACCCCAAAAACAAACAAACAAACAAAAACAAAATAAAAAACCAAAAAAACCACCCCAAAAACAACCAAACAAACTGCACTGTGACAGTGCAGAGTACAAAGTGCAAAGACTCAGTACTAAGACTGTACATTGCTGGAAGCTGCACAGGGGAAATGCAATAGGCAATTTGGGCTTTGGCTGGAGCTAAATGCACCCATCAGTGATCAGTGATTCAGATCATTTTGTCCAATAAGCATCCCTGGCTTCCTGCTGAAGAGAAGCACTGCAGTTTCTGTTTGTTGCGCTGTTTTCAGTACATTGACTTAACATCAATGTATTGCAAACAGTATATTGAGAGATTTGCACAATGATGAGATTTATTCTTTTCAGTGCCCCAATTCTAGCTAGAAAGGCATTTGTGGGAGCAATGGCTTTTCAAAAAAATACCATGGATTGCATTATTAAGGTTCAAGTGAAGATTTTAGTTATTCCAACTGGAATTACTTTGCTAGAGAGATGGGGATTTCTCTGCTTGGCTGCCAGTGTGTGTGCACTTGAAAGATCAATATTTGCCGAGGAATGTGCACCTTCACTCACTGCATGCAGCTCAGGGTTTGTGGTACACGGCAGTGAAGCCAGGGCCCCACACTCCCAGCAGGTGCAGAGGATCCAGTCTTCATCAAGGTCATGCTCACCATGCCCTCGCTGAGTAATGCAACCTGTCCAAGACACACACTGTGCACTATGGCCCTGCAATATTCCTCTCTGGGATCAAGTCTTCCTGGTGAAATTCAGCTGGTCTCAGAAAATCTCTGTTGTCAGCAAAGCTTGCTGATAAACCCAGTGATGGTTTTTCTCCAAGAAGCTAACCTGCTCATGACTACGGTGGTAAATGGTTTTACCTGATTACCATTGTCCTTAAAATTCTAATTAAAAGGGCTGTTTATTTTGGGAAAGTAAATATATATATATATATACACACATATATATATACATATATACTACTGCAAAACTGGTAGTGCTGGATGATGAGCACCTGTCTTCTATTTAGGGTTTGTGGAAAAAAAAGGGACAAACTTTTTTAGCAAGCAAGAGAGATCACCCTATCAAGATTGCAATAATTGGCAAGTTGCTAAAAATATCCCAATGCAAGTAATAATCTCTCATCCAGTGATCTGAGGGATCTAATGGGTCTTCTTTAGATAAGAAACCAAGAAGCCTGAGCTAGGCAGTCTATCTGAAGTGACATGGTAATTGCAGCCTAGAGCTGAACATCGAGGAGGCAGATTTACTTTGAAGTTTATTGTGCCTTCTCTATGGTTTGCTCTTGAACATAGCATTTAGTTAGCAAAAAGGTATTTACTGCTCACTGGAAGGACACATGATTACTCAGTAACTTGCATCACTGCATATTTTAATTGTTTCAGTTGTGCAAGTCACAGAAGCCATTGCTTTTGACAAGTCAGTAAAAAAGCTCTTATCCTTACAGGTAGAGCCCTGGCATTTGTCAAATCTATTAGAAAATAAATTCTGTCGTTTACAACAGTTTTCATCATGTGCAGCTCTAAACACCAGCAGCTGGATTGAGATTGCCTTTTCCAAGTTCACAAGGGACTTCTACTGCTGTCAGATCTAAGCAAGACTTAAAAACTATTTCTCAAACCAAAATATATTGGAGGGCTAGCATCTGGTGACAAATGTTGAAGGAATACCAAAATCCTTTGCATTGTGGTGCTCCTTGACCTGCCTGTTTATTAATGCTCTTTCCTCATAACTCAGAAGCACAGCTTTGTGCTTCTGATGCACTCTTATGGAAACAAACAAAATGCTGCTGCTTCCTCACATCAGAAAAATCAGCTTGTTAAATCTTAGTGTGGAAGTTGTCAACTGCCATACTGCATTGTTTCCCTGCTCTCCCTACTCAGACTTAACCAGCAAATCTCTTCCAGCTCCACGAAAGAACTGACATGTCTTGCAGGAATTAAAAGATTACATATTTCTAATTTTTTCTTCATTTTCTATTTAGAAGCTCTGACATCTGTCATGGACGCTACACACGAGATGGTAATTACTGCCATTTCAGTGCAACTTCAAAATGCGAGTGAGGGACCCTGGTCCACTATATGTGCTGGGAGTTTGCTGTTGCTAACAATTCCAGGTTAGCAACAGTAAACTCATAAAAGATTCCTTTTCCCTGAATCTTTTTCATATCCAGCGTACTGTAAGAAAAACCACAAGTGACACTTTCTGGCTGCCCTTATTCAGGCAAAAGTCCCAATGCATTTAGGAGGGGTTTCTCCAAGATCATGTATTTGGCATCCACAAAACAAATAAATCTGTTCCCTTGCTTGTATTTTACCCTACGCACACTTGGACAATTTGCATGTGGTTGCCAATGTACAAGGACTGAACTAATGGGACAAAGGCTCTGAGGAATGACAGGACTGCAAGGACAGTCTTTTGGGGACCTTGCCCTCTTCCCAACATCTCGCTCCCAAGGAGGCTTGCTACCTGGACACAGGCTGAGCAGACATTTTCACCCTCCTAGACTCCAATGACTGCATTTAGAAGACAAAAATCAGATCTTCTCAAGCCAGCTAATAGGATTGTTGTGCTTCACCAATTTTGAAATCTCTCTTGTTCTGTCAATATCTTACTGGGAATAATTCATCAAAATAATACCCTAGAACAAATCACAATTAATTCCTTTGTATAATATAGGTACTTAGTGAAAGCTTCCATTATCTCTGTGTTCTCACATCAATATTAGCCATGCAGCACTTCAATTCTGACTAGTGCACTGCTAACTGAGTCTCTTAATGGGCTACAATATTGCTGCTTTCAAGGTTTCCAATTTACATGGGAACCAAATTTATATTTTTATCAGTATGTTAGAAATAATATTCCTCTATCAATCTATTCAGTGATACAGTCACAGACTCCAGTCTGTTACAGATGCATGTATCACTATATTTAAAAAAAACAAACAAATAACCAAACAAACGCCCAAACATTAACCAAAACTGTTTGGAATTCCCACATGATCTATGTTGATGGCTATCAGTCATACAGCATCATCAAATCATAAAGCATCTCCCAAAGTAATCTATCAGCTGGAACATTCTTTGAAACAGCTAATTCTAAATAAAGCACATAAAATACTTTGGGACATAAAACTTACATTGTAACCAGAACTTCATTCAAGAAAATAATATTACTTCCCCTCAGGAACTGAGAAGAGCAGACATGTATCAGGAGAAACCAACATAACCTGCACTTCAAAACCTTGTTACATGTAATTTCAGGAAACCTGCTCTACAAATACCTGCAGGTCTACGAATTTATGCCCCCAAATTAATCCCTCTGTTTTGAAAAGATGGTCCTGTGGCATCAGAGCCCTCTTTTAGGCCAGTTTTCACACTGAGTTTGTAGGGGGATTCACTATAATGCTAAGCCCTAGTGCAAATTTTTGCAAAACCAATTCCTCACCCTGTGGAATCAGGTGTGTGGTTTGGGGCAGTATCATCATCCTCTGGGGTCTCTGGATGCCCTTATGCAAATCACAATGTAGGGAGCCCCCAGTCCTGATCTGTGTGGGAAAGAAGCAGATCTCAATTCAGAAGTAAGACTGGATGCTATACTGGGCCAGGAGTTGGACTAAGTGACCCTTGGGGTTTTCTTCCAACTCAGCTTATTTTGTGATTCAGCTCCTTAATTGTGTAGCAATATAAGCAATCCTTTTTCAACACACTTATAGAACCTTCATAATAAAGGAGTTGAATTATTTTTAATAATTTTTGAGCAATTCATTATGAGTTAGCAAATAAGCTTAAAAAACCAACCTCATTGGCCACTGTCAGGAAATTTGTCAACACAAACAAATAAATGAATCAAAAATTATCCCACACAAATTATCCGGGTAGCCCAGGTAAATATATAACCTCTTTCCAATTTTAAGAACTGCTGCCCAGGTCTCTCACATAAAAGGCCAGTGACTGCATGTGCAATAAATATTAATGGTTCATAAATTAAATAGCATTATTCTTCTTGACATAACACCATTTTGCAAAGCCCCACGGAAAAAGTACAGGCAGTTTGTTGAGCAAGCTCTGATAGAAGAAAAATATGCCTTTGCTTTCACGTTTGAAAGTGCCTGTCAGAATTTATAGGGTATAGCCACAGAAGGCAATTAAGGCAACATTTTACAGAAAGCTACTATATGCCCCAAATAACAAAGAACAATAAAAGGGTAATGTGATTTGTGAAAACAATTTGATTTATAGAATTACATGCATAAACTGTAGATATTTCCAGCCTAAACAATTTGTATAGGAGGAGCTTATGTGACACAAATAACCCAGAATCTTCCCAAGTAAGCTGCATTGTCCATATTACAGCAGTACATGACAACCAAGGCTTCATTTTTGGGTGATTAAAGCCAGGCAAGCTGTTCCCTCAAATGCCATTTCCTAGAAAACATCAGCACTGACACAAGCCACGCCAGGCTGACACACTGGGTGCCACCTGGCACACTAGCATTACTACTGGGGGGAATTTCAATACCAGCCTAGGAGGCACCCAGTATTGCTCCCCTGCTGGAGTTACAGGGAACTTTGCCCACCCCAGGCAAGAAACATACGAAAAGGTGAAGTAGGAGGGTGAGAAGGACTGGTACCAGCTTCACAGCCTCATTGGGCTGTCCTGGAAGGGTCTTAAAAATGCAGAATGACTGTGGATAAAGGGGGAAAAAATTTCAGTGAAGACATGCAAAAAAGAATTAAGAAGTGCTTAAATTAACAAGGCAAGAAATTAATATCAGTAGCAGCATTCTAAACAAATAAGAGGGGAGTGCAAGTGTCCCCCTGTGTAATTCCAAACAAGATGAAACCTGAGACAGAACTGTAATTGTGCAGACACTGAAATGCTTCTACACAGAATGTAGCAGAAAAGTATGGCTGTCCTTGAATTAGGAAGTGATAATGAGGGACACAGTGAAACAACAGTCACATTTGTAGGCTGGGCCATGGCAAAGACACTGAGTGGTCTTGTCTTCAGTGCCTGGGGGGGGAAAAAAAAAGGGAAAGAAAGTGACCTTTAGTAAGGAAATGGCAAAGGACTGAATTATGTTAACTGACTTACCACAGAGTTGTCCAAAATGCTACAATCTTAGCTTGCATCTACTAAGTGTGCAAAATATCCTGAGTCTGGGTTCATATATGAGATTTCCAGAGATGGCATATAACAGGAAAAAAATGTAGATGTAGTTAGATCTCCAGCAAAAGTGTGTCACTGATGAAGGTATTTCAGTTAAGAAGTAAGGATGAACTGGAAAGAACCTATATTAAGACACCAGAAAGCAGTTCATTAAGCTTTAAGGTGAAAGATGACAAGATGGATTGAGGGAAATTGACTGAAGGCTGGCTGGTTTATTTTAAGGTATAGGAATTGACAGTGACATCATACTTTCTGTGATGAAACCTGCAAAGTTATACTTGTTAAGAAAAAGGCTAGGGAAGGAATTGCTAATGGAGGAGCCTGAGGGACTGGGGGACATATAAAACATGCTAAATAGGGCTTTTTAGTCACTCAAAAAATAAACTTAAGAGTTCCTGAAGTAAAGAGGATGGATGTTTCTGATGGTGCAGGTAGGCTGAAACCTAGAAACTCAGTCAAGGAAAATGCTATTTTCTGCAACTCTCTGTTGCCAGGAAGGATCAAACCAGGTCCCTGGGGAAGGACCAAGTCACCAGCAAATAAATTTGATGCAGACAGTATAAGCTGTCCATTCCTTATTTGAAATGGGACCTGAACTGGTCAAGCAGACTGTGTTTTCAGTTAATATAAAGTAATACAGACAGGGAGACACTGCTCTTTTCTCTGTCTCTAGTGTACACCTAATAGAGGATGGCATGTGTTTTTTGTCTCACAAATATTGATTCACTACAGACAAGCTGAGCTGAGCATCAGCTCACTTGAGAATGTGTAAGGGAAAACATTTTCTCACCCTGGGGAAACTGAGGGGCTATTAGGTGCAGAAAACAGAGAAAGAGAACAGATGCAGGTATAGAGATGAAGGACACCTCATATCCAAACTGAACTCACAACCACATACTCAACACTACTAGATACTTATGGAGAAAATGCATTTGTCCAAGTATCTGATAGATTTTGGGTTGCTCTGGGCATTGGAGTTCAAGTCCTCATCCTTTCCTGGAGGTTAATGAGAGGGTCTTGGCTAAGAAGGTATCTGTGGAGATGCTAAGGAGCAGAAAGGTCCTGTGCAGATAGTAATGCAAAACTAAAGGACATTCACACCTTCAGTTTTTACAAAGATACTTTCTTCTGCTCACCTAACTCCTTTGTAGCATTTCAGAAATATGGAAGACTGGAAAAAATAGTGTCAGATCTGATAAAGGAAAGTATTAAGTAGCCCTTAATGTTAGTTATTTCGACTTTTAGCTTCAGGCTCTCAACAGTAAGTGTCAGAGCACTCTTGGGGACTCTGGTTCTGCAGTTTTACCACGACCCCAAACTGGGGCTCCTGTACTGCTACTTTGGCATTTATTCCCCTATAAATAGAGTATTTCCTTTTGAATTCTCTGCCTGGATCAAAACAGTCATGTATTCAGCATCCAAAGAATCCTTTTTTTTTTTTAAATCAGCAGAAAATACAATCTCTGAGTTGAAAGTAAAGAACATAGAAGTGCACAACACCTGCTTGCTATAGCCTCAACAACAATCTGGCTCTGAATTGCTGAAATGTGACAATATTCAGTAATTTATAGAGCAACAAAGACAAAACAATAGGAGGTTATACTTTCATGACCAACAAGCCAATAAAACAAAAGTAGGGGAGAATATGATTTGAACTAATCAGACCAATCAACACAGATATTTTTGCTTCCTGCAGTAAACAAAACATGCTGTGTCACCTGGGAAAAAAAAAACCAACACTCCAGCAATGCTGCCCATCTTGAAAGAAAGGCAGTGGTGAGGGAAGGTTATCTGCCACACTTCCAGCATGTTTGATGCTGAGTTTGCTCCTCAAAAGGAGCCAGTATGGAGACAGGAGCTGCTCCCCACAGCAGCCTTGTAGGCAGGTAGGGCAGAGCTTGAGGCTGGACTAGAGAGAAACAAAACAACCACTTGTAAAACTTGTCCTGGGGTAACTTTCTGATATTGAATTGTTTGGCCCAGAAATAAGTTTGCACCTTAAAGACTGATTCTGAGAGTGAAGGTGGGGGCGTGACAAGAAGTGCACAGTTTGTTTTCAGAAACTGCACTTGCTCCCCCGCATCCTTCTCCTGGACAGTGTTGTCTGCAGCACGGACAGACAGCGGGAGAGAGCTTTCTTTGGTTTTAGTTAGTTTTCAGATAGCTGAGGCAGAGAATTTCCCTTGGCTGTGGTTTTACTTTTTCTTGGGCCTGTTCAACCCTGCTCTGGACTGAGCACTCAGCAGAGCAGCAGCAGCTCCGCCTGTGGCCGCCGGGCCGGGCCTGGGCCGCGGCGTTTGCAGCACCAGAGGGACTGATCAGAGACTGATCAGAGACTGATCAGAGACTGAGGGAGCCGAGCTGCAGCCCACGGAGGGACTTTGTGAGTGTGTAATCTCTTTGGAGCAGCAAGAGGTTTTATTGTTTATTATTGTTCATTTTTTTGTGCTGGTGAATGCTTTGCCTGTTAAATAAACAGGTTTTTCCACTTTCTTCCAAGGAAATCTTTTGCCAAACCAGTATGGGGGAGGGGCTTCTTGAATCTGCTTTCTAGAGGAACCCCAGTTTGGAGGTTTTCTCCCAAATTTGCCCTAAACCAGGCAAAATACTTTATTTTTTTTTACTTTTTTTTTCATTTGAGAAACAAAACTCCAGCCACTTATTTGTAAAACTACAAGAGTTACTTCCTTGTATCACAGCACCATATTTCCCAGCACTGAAAAAGCAAATAATTAAGTTTTCCTAATGTTACCTCAGTAACATGTTACCTCAGTAATTTCACTGTCTGTTCCTCTACACATGCTCTACAAAGGAAAGGAAATTTTTTCTCTACACTAAGCTTTGTTGTTTTTACAAGTAGACAAGTTTCCATTCCACAGCCCAGGGAGAAGGCTATTGAGTTCAGGGTCTTTGACCAATACAAAAAACCTGGACAAGCCACAAAGCAAATATTTCAACAGCAGCCCATGAAATTTTAGCACAAAGAAAAAACAGATTAATATAGCAAACTCCTTGGGGTTTCTTCTAGGCAACTTAAGAGAGCTTGAGCCACATGGCTGGCTCTTCCACATCAGCTGGAAAGATGCCTATTTCTCACAGCCAAATAAGGAATAATAAAATATCAGAGAAAAACAAGCTGGTGTCAAAAATGGGAATACACTCCCAGTACAAAAGTGATATCAGCTTTTATTATAATGCCTAAAGCATAGGGATCCTGTGGACAGAGCAGGAGCGCTCCCGGTCAACGACGAGCGAGGATGCTGCAGAGCCAACGCTGGATCTTCTTCCTTTCTTGAGCAGGGATGTTCCTGATGTTCCAGGTCAAGCGGCATGGTCTCACTGACTTGGATGCCCACTTTTATGCTGTTTTTTGCTCCTTTGGATTTGTTTCTGTTGGGATCCTTCATTTGCATGAAGGTTAAAACACTGATTGGCTCTTACAGTCCTGTCCAGGCTGGCTCACTTTTGCCTGGGGGATGCACTTTACTTTTGTGTAATACAGCAAGATGAGTACCGTATTTCTTATAACTACCCTTCTAACCCCTTTTACAATATAATAACCAGACCTTTTAACAGTACATTATTAACTATTTTACAGCAGTTTCTAACCTATTTTTGACAGCTGGCATCTTAAACTGCCAAGTCTTTCCTACAGCCAGGACCTTACCACTCTTTATATGAAATGTATTAATCAAACTATCAAGGGTTCACCAGACTAATCTTTATCTAGCCACTAATTTGCAGGCAGTGGGAAACAAACAAGAAAACAAATAATGAGATCATAAATTTTCTGAAGCTATGAGAAAAGTAGGTATTGTTTGCACAGTAATTACCCTGGTTCAATTACAGTATGAATAGTCTTCAAAGAAAAGTTGGTCACCTTCCTCTGAGGGCAAAAATGAGTAAAAAATTATTATTACTTTCCCTACTTATTTCCATGAAAGTTGAAGTATTTCCTGTAGGGGGTGAAAAAGATGGGACTTTTCATGAAAACAAGACATTTATTTTCAAGAGATATAGAAAATTCTACACACTACACTTCTACAACCTTCTGTTCATTGCCCCTTATGTTCAGTAATTTTTATCCAAAAGCAGTGCTTCTATCAACTAACAAGGAGAGCAGTCTATCAACTGCTCTCCAGTCGCATTTTCTATGTCAGGTAGTTTAATATAAACTTGCAGTCGTTCTGCTGAGGTCCATGTTCTAAAAAGTGGTATTGATTAGTTTTCCATACTATCTTAGAGTAGTTACATAAATGACACTGAGTCCCCATTTACACAGTGAGAATAAATCCCCAAGACCATAACACTATGCATTTTGAAACCTGCAGATGACTTTCCCCAAGAAATTGCACAAATAAATCACTTGAAAGCAATAACACTGTATGAAAATTATACAGCTCCAGACAATGTGCAATCAGCCAACACACACTGTATATATTCCTTTGCCTTTATCATGCATGACAAGCCTATGGTTAGAGACTGACAAAAGAGACTGCCTGCCCATCAGGAACAGGACAGAATTTATAGAAATACCTCTTGAAAGAAAGCATTCCAGATGGAGTGCCAAATCTCCATGTCAGTTCCAGATGGGTAATAATTTGTGCTCTATCTTCCTTTAAAGCACCCTTTTCTTACAAGAATATTCAAAGGACTTTTGAAGCTGAGTGTAAATGCTTCAGCAAGAGTACTTCTACTAAAATGACACAGTGCAACTATGAGGAGAACAAGCACAGATTATTCAGCATATGGCAAAATATATAGAAGTTTCCTCTTGCCTCTAAATCACCATGTTAAAAATGGTTTAGGTCAACTCAGTGGCTGCCTAGCAAAATTCACTGCTGAAATCATCCAATTTCTAATTCAGAGTCAGATTCTGAACAAGGATGTTGACATGGATTGAGAAAATATTAACTACATCAGTGAAAGTAATGTGAGGTTTTTATTGAACCCTGGGTACAAGAAATCACTGTCATTGCACAAGCCTCTTGTATTTTCAGAGACCCCCGACAAAGGAAGGAAATTATGAATCTGACTCCATGTTCTTAGAAGACTAATTTATTATTTTAAGATCTCTATTATATTAAAGAATACTAAACTAAGCTAAACTATACTAAATAATACAGAAAGGATACAGACAGAAGGCTAAAAGATACTAAAGAAACTCATGACTCTCTCTCCAGAGCCTCGACACAGTTTGGCCGTAATTGGCCAACAAGTAAAAACAATTCACATGAAACCAATGAAACAACCACCTGTTGGTAAACAATGTCCAAACACATTCCAAAGCAGCAAAACACAGGAGAAGCAAATCAGATAATTATTGTTTTCATTTTTCTCTGAGCCTTCTCAGTTTCTGAGGAGAGGAATCCTGGGCAAAGAGATTTTTCAGAAAATATGACAGTGACACAAGCCCACGATTTTTACTACTGCTGCCAGCTGTGGAACTAAAAATTCAGCAGCTCACCAGAGAGGCCAAGGACAACACTATACTTGCATAGTCATTGCAGCAATACCTTCCCAGTGTTATCTGTACATCACAGAGGATGCGCACTGGAGTGTGCATTATAGTTACAGCCTTTGCTGGCTGTAACTATAATGCACACTCCAGTGTGCATCTTTCCCAACAGGTGATGCAAAAGTGCATCTCTGTTGTTTAGGATGTTTTGTTCTTGCATCTTTCAGAGCATATAGGAAGGTCTACCCTGCCTTCACATGCCCATGCTGCCATGTGTGGAGACCTTCCAAATCTAGGTCTTTCCACAATAGCAAAAAGGAAAAAGGGCTTTTACCTGGCAACACTACATGTGGGAGCACAAATGGGATTTGCCCTTTTGCAGTGTCAGCAGCACTGGTAAGGAGGAAAGGACACTCAGGTTCACCAGCTTTGCACCATACCATAAGGGCTTTCTGTGGCAAGTCTTTCCTGTGCTGCTCTGATGATGAGTAGCAAGCTGTGCTTCATCGAATTTGAACAGAAGATGTCAAGAGAACAATAAATATTCATGTTTTGGGTCAAATACTGAGAAGTCACATATTAGGAGCAGTACAGGGGAATACAGTAGCCTGCCAATTAAGGACATTACATACTGGGAAAACAAAAGGATTGTAGCAGGCCCAGGGCCTGCAAGGCCTCCTTGGAGGTCAGAAGCCTGAGCTAGGAAATGCCAAGTCACGATGACTCGGGCCTTAGAAGCCCCTCTCTTCCACTTTGGGACCCTGCTTATCTCTCTGTAAGCCTATAAGTCACTTTCCCCTGACCCTTGCTATTGGACAATTTCCAAAACCCCTGTAGGGTATAAAAACCCCTAATTCTTCCTGGTTCGGCAGAAGAGCTGTCACTGAGAACCTTCGTGGAAGACCCTAATAAAGAATTCTTTGGAACCTCACACAGCGCTTCTCCTCTTTCTTCCTTTGTCTGCTGCTGCCAGGCACCTAGCAAGCAAAAAGAACTGATATCACAGAGCTGATAATCACTAAGAGCTGAAATCACTTAAGCTTGCTTGGCTGTCTGCAGCTGGGAATGGCTTGGGAGATCGGACCTGGTCTGAGCCTCCACTGAGTTATCCTGGCCACGGCACCCCACCGGGCACAGCCCGGCTGGAACCTGCCGTGATAAAGGATCATTTAAAAATACTCAAACCCAAACTATTTGCAGACATACTGCAGGCCATTTGCAGTAGGAACAGTCTCTGCAGCTGTAACCATGGGAGCAGAGGGAAGGAAGAACCCTACAGCAAGCAGCATGGCCTCCCCCACACCCACCACCACGTTCCTTCTGACCAGCTGCCCCAAAGACTGTATCTTTATGGCTACTGACACTGATGGACAACAAAGCAGGAAGCATTTGCCTCAGAACCTGAACTCAGAGTGATGCGTGAAAAACATCCACAGAAAGTCACCTTATACAGCTGGAATTGGAATAGATAACTTATCAACACTACAGAGAAGAAGGGGAAAAATCCAGGTCTCTGTGATCTGGTGGTTCTGCTCACTAACAAGGGCTATTCTGTAGCAGTCAATATTTTTGCAAACTAGATGTTATTCATGCACAAGTACAATATGGATTGACAGTTGCTGAGGAGAAAGGGAGATAACAGAACAAAACCTATGCCTGGACAGTCCTGGGGTTTGAACATGTTCCAAAGCCCCTCCACCAAGTGACACAATTTCTTTATCTTTGGTGGCCCTGAAAAAGGATGGGTGTCACACAGACACCATGAACTGTGCTCCCAAGAGGAAGGGTTGATAACATAACTGCTAAGTGAGGAGAGACTAGAAAACTGTTAAGTCCTACCTCATGTGTTGGCAGTTGTTATTTTAGCTTTCCAATGTGTCATTCCATTTCCATAAGCAAAAATTACATGAGGTCTGTTTTGAGAAGTTTTCTGGCATGCTTCAAAAGCACAAATTTCTGAAATAACTGTCTTTTAAAGGACTTAATAGTGTCTGAAACCTGTTCAATTTACAGTCTAAAAGAAAAATACAAATAACTTACCAACCCTTAAATCGCATGTCATTTGATGCACCAGTACCAAGTTAAAAATTAATAATCCCATGCCCAACGGAACCAACTCTCTTTCACTTTATGTTGATGATGATTTATGTGAGTTGTATGTATTCATCCACATGAGAAGAGTATAACAGGTATTTGCATGGGGAAAAAAAACCCTATTTTTGTAGTTGTCTCAAGTTCTCACATTGTCACACAGACATTGGTGTGTCACAAAGAAATTGGTTCTGTATTCCTGAGCCATGCTGCATTATGCCAGGAGAGGAAGATACATCCCTGCTCCACTTCTGTGGAGGAGCAGATTTAGTGGGATGAAAAGAGAAAAAAAGAGAGAAAATTGATTCATCTGGATTTGTGGGTGGGCTCCAGGTCATTTTGGTAACTCACTTGCACTTGTATATTGCTGCAGTGCACAAAAAAATAAACTAAATCAGAGTACTGCACCCACCATAGCTTAAAGCCCATGAAACCACCCTGCACACACAAAGGGTGGAAATACAGGTAAGGAACTACCACTTCCCTCTTAGTAGTGGTGTAAAAATGAGGTACAGGGCTACTGCAACCCCCATGCACCTATTTGTGTCATTGTCATTGAAATTCTTTGTACATTTGCGCCTAAATTGCTTTACAAGGTCACAGTGGGCACCATGGGTTGCTGCTGTCTGTTCTCAGACACTGCCTCTTTTCTTCTCCATGAGCTTATAGACAAGGAAATAGATTTTAAGGCAAATATGAGACCTTCTGACACCTGCATTCATGCAAGGGGCCTCTTCTCCCTTCAGCTGCACCAGTTAGAAGGAAGTTATCTGCCTAGTGATATCAAGTTCTGCTAAGCCGTGATCTTTTTGGGTTTTTTTGGCATTTGAAGCTTGTAACAATTGGACAAATGTGGTCGTTTCTGGGGTCCCCGGGACAGAGGAATGATTGAATCTGACTCCGTGTTCTCAGAAGGCTGATTTATTATATTATGATATTACACTATATTAAACTAAAACTATACTAAATAATAGAGAAAGGATACATCAGAAGGCTTAACAAGAATGAATAATAAAAACTCCTGACTCCTCAGAGCCTCGACACAGCTGGCCAGTGATTGGCCATTAAGTTAAAACAATTCACATGGAACCAATCAAACATGCACCTGTTGGTAAACAATCTCCAGACCACATTCCAAAGCAGCCAAACACAGGAGAAGCAAATCAGATAATTATTATTTATATCTTTCTCTGAGGCTTCTCAGCTTCCCAGGAGAAGAAATACTGGTGAAGGGATTTTTCAGAAAATATGACAGTGACACACAGATATGTGACATTTCTTTCAAAGTAATTTTCTTCTATTATTATTTGAGTAACTTTTTCTGTATGTGACTAAGTCTGTGTCAGCACAAGACTAAACCTTACCAGGAAAGGACTGTACCAGAATTAGGTCTTTCATATCAAAGCCATCTTAGACTCAAATAAATGAGTGTTAGGGATATAGGTAATAATTTGTGCAGATAAAATATAGACTTCTATAAAATATATAAACCAAACTGGCTGTACAAAGGGGGGTTAGGGATTTCATTCTCAGGATGGCGAAACCGTGGCAGACTGGCAAGGGAATACCATGACATTTACATACGAAGGAAACCTCAGCTGCACAGGAGATGATTGTTCATGGTGGCATGTATCCAGAGACTTCCAGAGATGATGGCCCGCAAAGATACCCATCTGAGATAACCAGGGCCATCAACACCTGCCACCTGAATACAGGATTCCGGGAATCGGGGAGAAGCATTAATCTATTCCCAGACGAAGGCTTTGTGCAGTTCAGACTGAAGAAAAGAACCAACTTGAATATGAAGAACTCTAAAAAGAGACAAAGAGACTCTACCTCGGGCAGAATAAAGAGAATAAAGAGTATAAGAACTGTTCCCTCGGAGAAGCCAGTATGGACGAAGGCGGATTTGGTGTGATAGAAGCCAAATCCAGTACACCCAGCCTATCTCCTGGGGGTGTTGCGCTGTCAGTTTGATTGTTGGCTGTCGGGACTGTATCACAGTCATGAATAAATAATTTTTGTTTTTTTTATTAAGAATTGGGCATATTTCATTTTTACCTATAACAATGCGGAATGATAGTTATGATAGTTTAACATGAAACTAAGCACACTTGTCAGCTGCTGTTTTTCAAATAAGCCATCTAGTACACTCACTCTTGGAAAAGCAGAGATAGAGCGTCAGAGAAATCAAGTGTATCCCAAGGAGTTGGGCTTGAACACAAAAGGAAAAAAAAAAAAGTAATGCAGTAATGTGATTCTTCCTATATTTGGCAAAATTTCTGCAAACAGACTACAGAGAAGACAGCTCAAACCACTGAAAGTTATTAACATAATAAAAAGTAAGAGCATGTATGGTGCACTCAGTTAAAAATAAATTTTTGTAATTACACTGCCATGGCTGCTTCCAGCATGTATCAGCTCCAGTCTCACCAAGAGAGCACTTCTTGCTTCCCACTGACCCAAACATAGCTACTCAGATGAATTTATCTATTTATATATCCTAAGTTCATACAAATTTGGAATAAAAAGCAAACAAAAAAGTGAACACAGAAACCCCTCTATCATCTATAGGTTCACAGAATCAGATCAGAGCTCAAGGGTGTCCCACAGCAGCACATCCCTGTCCCCAGGTTCTCCCAGAGCCACTCTCTGTAAGAGTACTGCATTAAACGTCATGGCTTAGAGGGGTACCAGTGGTGGAGCAGAGGAGAAGGTCACCTGTTGTAATGTGTTTTCTTTTTAATAGTTTGCCCCTGTTTTCCCCCTATGTTATTGGTTTAGCCTAAGTTATAGCCTCCTACCCAGTTGCCTGTCATACCCAAAGACCTGCCTCTTGTGGTAGAGCGTCCTTTACCCTTCCCCTGACAAACTGTCAATCTTCCCTTCAGCCAACGTCCTGCTTGGAATTCCCCTTCAGAAATCCCCTAAAGATCAACACCCCATTTGTCCATGTGACCCAATTCCCCTTCCCCCACTAGCTACTGGATGCTTTTGTGAACGCTGTCTTTTACTCCTCTCCAAGATAACCCCTATCGGTTAATAATTTGTACCCTCCCTTTGAACCTCCTCCATTTTTAAGGTGCTGCACTCCTGTATCTTTCGTCTTTTGCTCTCAAATTCCCCGGAGTAAAAGGCCATCACCGCCCCACCTCCCCGGTCCTTGCCTTCTCAGTGCGCAGACTGACAGCCAAAAAGCCATAGAGCAATGCTGCACCTCTGGTCATTCTGCACCTGGAGTGTGACCCACTCTCGGTGCCGTCCGGGGTGGAAGAGCCAGTGCAGCTCCAGCCAATGCATCAGTCACCTGTGCCTAGCTGCAGGCTCTCCTCTGTTTCAGGCACCTCACCACGTGCAATGTGTACATAGAAACACATGGTGTGAAAAGGAAAACCCTGCATAACAACAAAGTGGATGGGTGGATAGAGCCTTACAACTGGCCATGAAAGCTAAGAATGAAAAAAGCCAGGACTGTACTTGAGAAATGCCCTTTTGTCAAGTTAATTCTTATCAAACAGTCAGATCAGTCAACTGCAAACAGTTACAGATCTCTGTAATAAAATATTAATGGTTCTTGTCTACTGCTTCCACAAGGTACTGTAGTAAATAATGAATGCTGCCACAGATTTCCACTTTTTCCCTTTTATTACTGCTGAAACTTACATCTAAGCAAGCTAGTTTACTGTAGTATTTTTTTCTTCCAGCTGTTTTTTTCCTTTAAACCTTAGAGGATAATTAAAATTCCTTGCACAGGAAAATGGTAAAGAAGATTTGGGTATATATTTCAAATGTAGCATACTAATGGCATTTTGGATTTATTACAAATCATCTTTCTTCTCTGCAAGAAGTAGAGTAAATGGACAAAATGTATGAAATATACATTTCCATTTGTTTATTACACATTTACAAGTCTCATACCTTCACTCTGACCTCATCTATCCACATTTCTTGCTATTGTAAATACAGTATTAGCTTTTTTAATATATCACACAACAATCCAATAATCTCATTAACTGCAAAATACTGTAGGAATACAGAAGTCTGCTGATACCCATCAAACTGTTGCAGCCTTAACCAGGGCTAGTTGTTAACAATACAAACATATATTTCTTGAGCTGATTTACTTTATCACTTGATTTTACAGTTTCTGTTTAGCACTGAACTGACAGAAAGGAAACATTTTTGCGTTCCATGTGAGGACCACTGTGAGAAATGACTGATTACTTTAAAAATTCAAAATGTTTATTAAACCTTAACAAAAATACAACAAAATCACTAAATAAGGAAAAACAGGCCTGGAAGCTGCCCTTGTAGCTGTCTACCAGGTGGCTAGCTCGTCTTCAAGATGGATGCTTTGCCTTTAACTCTTGGGGGTTGCGTCAGCCAGCCCTGGCCCCTCCCAAAGTCTGTCAGTCAGCTCTTCTTTGCCATTTATTGGTGGGCACTGCTTTCTTGTAACTTGATTGGAGGTCAGCTGTTGCCATGCCGCACCTGCTAAGCAACAAGCTTTTCCATCGCCAACTGCCCCATCCAAGGGGCACACGTGCACGCCTTCTTCTACCTGTCCCAGACAACCCTGGCTGTCTGATGGCAACAGTACAGAGAGGGGGAGAAAAGGAACTACGGGGAGAACAGAAGACATCTAAACTGCAGTACTGTACAGTACTGTACAACAGTACTATGATTCAGTAAAGCTTCTCTTAATAGTCACACAATATTCATCCCTTAACTGCAAGAGCCAATAATCTCATTATCCATTTGTACCACTTACCTCAACACACTGAGGCTTTGTTTTTGTACCTAACCTTTGGGTAATCTCATCTCTCCCATGGGCTTCTGACATTCACATTTGTTCTGAGGAGATGCAGTTTACCCTGCTGCAAACAGGAATATCATGACTGGGTATTTCTATTATCGACAGTCTTTCAGTTTACTTTTCTTCTTCCTTCCACATAACATTAGCACAAACCACTGCTTGTGCTTTCCATCTCCCCTTCATTATTTCACCCTGTATCTACTGAGACAACTACAAATTGTGCTTCCTGGTAGATACAAATCCACCTCTCCTAATTCAGCTTTGAGTTCAGGTAAATTCCAGTTCTCTGTTCAACCAAGAAAGGGTCAAATGGCCTGGCCTACGTTACACCTTATAAACTTTGTCCAACTTTGCAAGAAGACATATTAGTCTTGCACAATAGAAATTTCTTAACTTTTTCTTACTCTATGAAGTCCTTTTGGCTAAAAACAGATAACGAACTAGTTTCTGTTCTCCAGTTTTCACAACTGGTAGAAATGGAAAAGAGCACAAAAATTAAGGATTATGGAGTGTGGGTGCATTTATTTTCAGAAAATTGCATAGATAGAACTTTCTTCTTCTAACAGACATTCTCCAAATCCCCTTGAAGTTTAATTTTCTGCTGTACATCCCAGATAAACATTCAGTACTTCTTGGTTTTAGCTCATGAAATCAATACATATCTTAAAATTGTTAGCCCTTAAATGCTAACTTACACATTTTCTTTTTTCAGTAACTTCAGGCCAGAGCAGGTGCTCCTCACATGGGTTGCTGTTTGGGGGCTTTACAAGGATGAAATCTTTACAATGGACTTCTGTTAGTCTTTACTATTGACCCTCATGTTTCTGTGGCAGTAGAACGGCTGCCACTTCAGGGCCAGCCTTTAGAAAACTTGAGCTTATTTGCAGCAGCAGGAGTTGAGCATGCCAGCTGACTCTTACTTTTGGTTTGTAAGGAGGCTCCTTTTCAGCACCAGAAGCACCATCAGCATCACAGCAACCATAACAACCCAAGGGCAGGTGCAGACCTGATGATGCTGGCATTAGTGCTGGCTCAGCTCCCTAAAGGTAGTGCCAAGAAGGCAGCTGGAAGCTGTGAAGTTTAGTCAGAAATTTTGAAAGAAGTTGCCAGAAAGATAACTAAAAGCTGTTGAGGCTTTTCTTACACCAGGGACTCAGAAGTTGCACTTACAGAAAGCTTAGGAGTGAGGTCTGCAATTCAGGGAGCTGAAGAATTTGATAATAAGCCAGTTGAGTTATTGTGATTGCAGTGGTAACTCCATCTGAGGCTATGAGCACTTCCTAGGTCATCTCAACTGTTCAGGATGTCTAGTCTGGAAGATCTTGTTTACAAGTAGCTGTTGACTCTTTTGGAGAAGATCTCTACAGCAAGACAGCAAACTTTTTGATACAGTATTAACAAATCTCACTCACATAAAAATCCAGTTAAGAAATAAGTGCAATTCATTAACACTGTACTTTTGGAGGCTTCCCCACTCCACTACCTATAATGCTGCACATCCCAGGCTGCCCACAAGCTGTTTCAGGTGCAGCAAACCCCACACACCCCTCTCTGCAGCAGCTCAGTGTTTATTTTTGACCCCAAAACAATGGCATTACTCTTGAAGATATCCAGCTCTCCAGAAGCACTTAAAAAATAGCCATACCACTAACAAACAAAAAACCCTCCAAAATTCCTAAATCACTCACAGTTGCTCCCATTTTTAACCCAGCCTTACTCATCATTTAGCTAGAGCACATCTTGACAGGTATAATCCATTTAACTAGGAAATATGGGTACATACTTGCAGTTTTTCCTCCTCACTGAAAAGCCTTCTCATTTAACTCTCTTCACAGCTTATCCTTCTGACAACATAACCATACAGCAGGAGCAGAAAAACAGGAATTAATTAAAACAGAGGCAGAAATAACTTTTTAGAAACAAATGCATTAATTTGTTACAGAAATTCCACATGTTTTCAATTACTGCTCAACATCCTGCTCACCTCCCCCTCCACGCCGGTGTGAGCAGCAGCTGGGGTACAGATCTCCGAGGTACTGCACACAGCGCTGCTTTGGAGCTGTCATTCCTGATTAAAATCTGCATGTGGATCCCACACCTGCAAGGCTGGATCTCTCTCCAGGACTGCCATCAGTCCGCATAAGACCTCTCCATAGAACAAAAAGAAATAAAATCAAATGCTGCAGCTCTTTTTGTTCATCTGGCTCAGCAATGAATATTTAAATATATTGCTTTTGTTATTGCTTAACAGGTCAGCTCTCTGTTTGTTGTCACTTACAGTGAGCTCTCTGTCCCAAGCCAATGAGTTGGAATCCTGCAAAGCCGGGCATATGTTTGCAGTTGTTGCAATCCAATAGTTTTCACTGTTATGAACAAGATTTAAGGGTTACACTCTGCATCTATCACCTATTTAAATTACTCTTCTAATATGTGAATATTAAACACTGCAAGAGGCAGATGAATGTCTGTACAAAACTATAATAGGAAAAGTAAGATTAAAATGAACTCTGTTCTAACAAAATATTTATAGGAAATAAGTAGCACCCTGACTTCAGTGATGTTTCACTTTTCTCTGCCAATCCCTAAATTGGATGACATTGTTCCAAACTTGTTATGCCAGTATGCCAGTAAAATATAAATTTCCATCTTTAATATTGTCCCATTTGAATTTTGATTTATAAGACCTAAATTTTGCACAAGAAAGCATTCTTAATAAAATCCTACAAATCGGTTGCTCTGACATAAACAACTACAGCAAAATAAAAAGGCAACGCCAAGCTACTTTCGATAACTTTTTTGCTGTAACAAGTGTCTTGCAAACCAGATGTTCTTCTGTGATTTTCAAATCTTTCTTTCATCTTTCAAACTTAAGAAGAGATTCAACATCTTGAGCATGACTTCAAGTGCCATGTAGAATTATTGCCCTGGGGAATAAGGACTTGCCGCTTAAATCTCAGGGTTTGTTTTTTTTTTAAGCTGATGCGACAGTGACCAGAACATGGTCATCTTTCCATGGACTACTTCTAAAGCTGAGTTCTTGGACAAGTCACTTCATTAGGACACTGCAGCAGAGTTCAGTTCATTATGCACTTGAGAGCCTAGCATAATGAAAAACTTCCTGAGAAACTCTGAAGAAAAAACCCTTCTATTTTGATTTTAAAAGTCACCATTGTCAGGTTCAATTAACATTGTCTCATCATTTCTTTTATACCTGGTAATTTAAAGTCACTGACATAACTGCAAACCAGTCTATAATTATCCCTTACAATTATAAGAGAACTATAATTCTCTTCTTTTGCTTTTAGGAGGGAGACATGCTGTAGCTGTGCACTTCCTCCCTAGCATGACACCACATTTTTTGTTGCAACTCTAGGGAGTCATTTGGCAGCAGAGGAATGGCCAGCCCATAAAGGACAAGTCCAGCTCTCCCTGCCAAGGGACTGGAAGGACATTGTGCTGCCACAGTCAGCCCCACACACATGAGGAAGAAAAACAACCCAAAACCACAGTACTGTTTG
Source organism: Onychostruthus taczanowskii (assembly GCF_017590055.1). Classification (NCBI taxonomy): domain Eukaryota; kingdom Metazoa; phylum Chordata; class Aves; order Passeriformes; family Passeridae; genus Onychostruthus; species Onychostruthus taczanowskii. The sequence continues at coordinate 3,474 of NW_024507879.1, read as the reverse complement.
GGGTTCCCCTGAAGACAGAGAGGAGGTTCAAAATGATGCACAGTTAATTGTGCAAGGGTGTGTGTACAAGGGCTCAGCATACACAAGAGGACGACTGTCCCTTGTTACAAGTCCTGAGTACAGATGTCCTTCATAGGAATGGGGTGGGGGGGAAGACCCATCAGTCAAGCTCAACCCTCTGTGAATCCTTTAAACTGTGCCCTTGATCCCTCCTATGCACCTGAACTGCCCACCTGGATTTCCACAGCATCTCTCCACACGCTTCCTTGGCCTCCTCTGAGCCAGGCTCCCCAGCTTTTGCAGGGCTGGCTGGCAGCAAGTGCCACAGGACTACCTTCTGTTTTCCCAAGCAATAATCCCCATAAAATGCAATGGTTCGCAGAGGTGTGGAGTGGGGTAGGGAGGAAGCAAACAAAAAACCAAAAACTTTCCAGCATGAGCAACTGGAAAAAGATCTCTTGAGTCACCAGATCTTCTCAGCCTCCCACAGTCAGTTTTCCTAAACTACTCTAAAAAAAAAAAAAGCCAAAGAAAAGCAAAACTGAAGAAAAAGAGAGGACAACACCCCCCCCCCCCCCCGGCCCCCAGCAAACAGTGAACAAATATTCTCACATTCAGCTTTTAATGGGACAGTCAGACACTAAATGACAGCAATTCCTTTTCTCAGTAACTAGTTGAAGTTGCCATTTTCCTCCTGACCCATGGATTCTTGCAGCATGAGCATTACTGAAAAAATCTCACAGCATCCTGTAGTAGTCAGATAATTTCAAGCTCTTATTTCCCATAACGTGCTTCAGGCAGGGCGGTGTGGTGGTGCACTAGTTTTAGTTGTTCTCTTGCACTGGGTGATTGGGAATTTGCACAGAATAGTTTTATATTGCACTGTATAGCTTATGTTATATCACGTGGTTTATTACCCCTTTCCCCCATCACATGGTCTTTCCCTCTCCTACCCCAGTACCCCCTGGTGGTCTCTCCCCTGGGCTACCCCTCCCCTTGCCACTCCTCACTGGTATCCCGTTGGCTGTGGACTTCTCCCTCTGTCCCCATTCCCGGGGTATAAAAGCTCTCTGCCAGCAGGGAGCGCCCTCTTTCTCCCATGGGTTTGTCTGCCTAATGTGTGTATTGGAGTAAAGGATAATGTTTCCCACGTAGAGAAGAGCACTTTGCAGTCTTTTACTTTCGTCTATGAATTATCGCGTTAGGGTGAGAAGCAAAAGGGATCCAAGCAGGCACTGGACTACGCACCCAACCTTAGACATCACCTAGGTCCCCTAATTCTATGTTGGCTCGTTGTTTTTTTGCAGTTTTCCTGGAAAACTGCAAAATTTGGTGCAATGCATTTCTCATCTGCATACTAGCTCTGATGCCACTCCCCTGCCCTGCTGCTTGCAGGGTCCTGGTGTCACTCCCTGGCAAGCACCAGGGGGACAATGGCTAATCACCAACCATTAACAGGCAATTGAAGAAGAACTCTTAAAAAGGAAGCTAACTTAACAGCAACTGGTCCAACTGGTTTTAACTCTGCAACCTTAAAAAAAAAATAGATAACTTTTTATTCATAACAGTTAACAGTGAAAACAGAGCAGGGAGATGGGACAGTGTCTTCATTTTTCCCTTTGTTCCTTGTGATTCGGAAAGAAATGCTTAAGAGGGATTTGAAAGGACAGCCAGACCAAATGTCCCCTCCCGCGGCTCCCCCTACCCTTCCTCCCAAACCCTCTGCCCCAGAACTGAGAGAGATGAGTGAGGCTCCCCGGCAATCGCAGGGTACCTGCCACTGTTTCCCTGGCCTCCCACCTCCCTTTCAGCACACGAGTTCTGGCAGCTGTGCGTAGGCTGACAGAACACCTTTCCTGCACCCCTCTAAATCTGCTGCTGTTTCCCCAAATTCACGTGCTAACCCCCTTATCCCCAAAATGGCTATGATTGCATGCTTAGCATTCAACATACTGCTGACTGCGTGGTCAGAGCCCAAAATGGCAGCAGCCACGCATGTGAGCCCTTAGCTTACCCTTTTTCCCACAATCCCTTTCTCCCACCGGTCCCCTCTCCCAACCCCTTCTGGTCTCACAACCTCTTCCTTCCCTTGGACACTCCTCCCCCTCCCTTCATGCTCCCAACCTCCATGATGTCATCCCGCAACCCCACCCCCAGTTCCCACAGTTACCCTGCAGAAATGGCAGAAATATTGATGTCAGTACCACCAGCCACAGAAAATGGGTACCTAGGCATATACATAGATATTGTAATCTTCAGCCTTTCCAAAAGGAATTAAGCAAATTAAACAAAAAGGAATTAAATTAAACTAAAAAAAAAAAAATCTTAAAACACAAACAGTTAGCTGAGGAGTGAGCTTTTAACTCCTCCAATTTGAAAATACCCCACAACTATCATATCCTAATGACCATCATAAAGAAAACGTGTATTTATTTTACAGCCTCCCAGAACTAAGTTCCAATCAGATAGCTCAGAAATGCAAGTTAAAAATAGATAGAACTCTACCTTTTGTTCTGGAACAAGTGCAATCATTTCAACTACTGCTAATAATATGTCATTGCCAGGTAGTTGTCCTCACAAGCTACCTGATGTCTAATCTATCACCATCAACTTATATTCAACTACAAATGAGATGCAAGGCCATTTAAAGTTGTATACAGCGCTTCCAGCTGAATAAAAAAAAGCATGAATGAAAAGCAAATATGTGTTTGCTTTGCTTATCTATCAAGTCTGCCTCACAAGAGCCAGGTCTACAAAGGTTGCAGGAGGAGATTTTTAAATTTCTACAGTCTTCTCAGAGTTTAAACTTTAAGTTAAGAAGAAAAGATAGGTTTGAGCTACCAACACTGCAAGATGCCACTGTAATATGGCCCCAACAATCACGCCATTTTAATCAATGATGTTCTTATTCACAGAAGCACTTCACTGATCTTCAGCCAAGTCATACAGGAGAAAATTGCATTCATGCTCCCTGGTGCTGCTGCTTCTCAGTAATCCATTACTTCATTGCAGCAGGTCCAAACCCCCTTCTCAAAGGCATTTCTTCCATCAGCTCTTTGGAGGAGTGGCAGAAGGGGCAGAAAGCAGCACACCTCCAAGCCAGCAAGGGTCCTTTAGTCACTATGAGGTAAACTCACTGACTTTGAGAGATCAGTGAGACAGTACAGCAGTGCTACCACTCTCCTGGAAAGCCTTTTTGGCTCTCTTGAAAAATTAAGCCAGACCTAATTAAAGTTAAAAACAAGGCTGTGGAGAAACTATTCCCTGCAAATCACAGATATCTGCAGAGGGAGAGCTCTCATCTACTCACCTGCGCAGGGATGCACCTGGGACAGAGCAGAAGTCAGAATTTTGTATCTCAGACAGAAACAGAAGAAACCCCTTCCCTGCCTGCTGCTGATATCCAGCACAATGACAAGGCAGTCAAGAGCCAGAATCATTTCAGAATCTGGGTGTCCTGGGTTGACTATATGA